>NC_064617.1:46861996-47171840 GCF_023898315.1 Schistocerca nitens | reverse complement strand
CTGGTAGTTCCTGTTCCAAAAACATTCGATACTCGCGTCCATTGAATGTGCTGTTGATAAAATATAGATCAATTAGTTTGTTCCCCATGATGCCATACCATACATTAACTGACCAACTTGCTGTAACCAGTGGGGACTGTCTACACTCTAGTAATGCATGTTATGGCGGTTGAGACTACCATGGTTTGTGAATGTAGACTCATCAGAAAATAGTAACTCAGCAAATCATTTGGGGGTTGTTTGCCTTTGTTGACATGCCCATTCACAAAACACTACCGGTTATGGAAATTGGTGTCTGCCCCCATAGCTGAGTGGTTAGCATGACGGATTGCCGTCCTACAGGCCCGGGTTCGATTCCCGGCTGGGTCGGGGATTTTCTCCACTCAGGGACTGGGTGTTGTGCTGTCTGTTGTGCTGTCTTCATCATCATTTCATCCCCATCTGGCATGCAGATTGCCCAATGTGGTGTCGAATGTAATAAGATCTGCACCAAGGTTGCTGGACCTGCCCCACAAGGAGCCTCCCAGTCAGTAACGCCAAACACTCATTTCCATTTTCATGGAAATTGGTGCCATGAAGTTCTTGATGTAGTATCACGTGGTATGTATGATACATACAACAATGCAGTGTTGGGACAGTAATAAAGAGGGCCACATCCGATCGGTTTGTCGTAGTCGCTCGACTCCCTCCAGTCCTGCCCTTCCTGGGCCTCAAGATACCATCCGTGCTCTGCAATCGGCCATCCCACAGGATGACCTGTCAGTGCGGAAGCTTTTCCTCATGCTCCGCCTTTTCACTGAGAATATCAGTTTTCAGGTCGACACTCAGGCCACTGTCTCCCTGATTAATATGGCGACATATAACCGGCTGGGCTCTCCTGAGTTGTCATCTCCCTCTTGTTGTTTGGTCCGGTGGCCTTACGGATAGCAGTCAAGCAGGAACTTGGTCAGCTCCAGGCCACTGGCGTTCTGGAGCCTGTGACTTACAGTGCCTGGGTGACAGACACCATTGGTGATCATACGGAAACCCAATGGGTCTCTTCGGCTGTGTGGTGACTTCGGCACTACTGTCAATGCTCAGTCCCTCATCGACACTTACCCCATTCCCCGACAGGAAGATCTTCTCACCAAGCTTGCCGGGGAAGAGTATTTTTCAAAGATCGACCTCGCTGAGTCATACCACTAGTTACCCTTGGATGCCGAATCTCAGAACATCATGGTTATCAACATGCCTTTCGGACTGTACAAGTACAAGTGGCTTCCCTTTGGTGTCTCTTCGGCACTGGCCATTTTCCAGTGGTTCCTGGAGCAGCTTACACAGCTTATCCCTGCCTGCGTGAATTATCTGGATAACATCTTGGTCACTGGACATTCCCGCCAGGAACATTTACAAAACCTCAGTGCCTTATTTCACACTCTGCAATCTGCAGGTTTACGCTGTCGGCTGGACAAGTGTTGTTTTTTTTTCAACTGGAAGTGGATTACTTAGGCCACTGGCTTAGCAAAGATGGCATTTGCCCTTCAGGTCATAATGTCGTGGCCATTGAGGAACTTCCTCGTCCCAAGGACTCATCTGAACTCCAGGTGTTTTTGGGCAAGGTTACTTATTAGTTAAAGTTTTTGCCCCAGGCTGCCTCCATTGCTCAACCCCTCAATCACTTGCATCACAAAGGGGTACGTTTTGATTGGACTCCTGCCTGTGACCAGGCTTTTCTCCATGTAAAGACGATGCTGAAGTCTGCCCCTTGTCTTACTCCCTTCTCTTCGGACCGCCCCTTGGTTGTGGCGGCTGATGCATTGGCATATGGCATTGGGGCCTTCCTCGCACATTGGGATGCCAATGGCTCTGAATAGCCCATTGCTTATGCCTCAAAGACGTTGACCCCTGCACAACATAACTACTCCCAGTTTGAAAAGCAGGCCCTCGTGGTTGTATTCGCCATCCAAAAATTTCACACCTATCTTTTTGGGGCAAATTTCACCCTCTGGACGGACCATGAACCCTTAGTTACACTTTTCAGACCCAACTCTCACCTTCCAGTGCTGGGCATGGTTTTAAGAGACTACGCTTACAGCATCCGGTATAAGCCCACCACCTACCATGCTAACATGGATGCTTTGTCATGTCTCCCAGCAGGTCCCAATCCTGCCTTTGACCAACAGGAGGTTCTCTGCTTTCACATTGATTCCGCCCACCAGGAGCGCTAGATGGTCTGCCTCTTATGGCTACTCGTATTGCCACAGCTACCCGCCGTAACCCTATCTTGCGGCAGGTTCTCCATTATGTGGTCCACGCCCTAAGTAACTCGTCAGATGCAGTTCGATATCAGCCCCTTGTGCCACATGTCCCACAGGCTCCCTGTGGTCAATCATGTCCTTCTGTTGGCCACGGAGTCGGATGCCCATCAGGTGGTCATCCCTCCAGATTTATGGCTTCAGGTGCTCAGTTTCTTACACTGCGGGCACTGGGGTAGGTACCGTATGAACGTTTTGGCTCGCTGGCTCATGTATTGGCATGGCATCAATGGCGATATTGACCGCCTGGTCCATGGGTGCATTTTGTGTGTGCATCACTGGGTCACTGCTGCGCCTGCCCCCAATTGCTGTCACCCTCAGTCGTTTGTACCCTGGCCTGTGCCTCACCGGCCCTGGGATCACGTCTATATCGATTTTGCGGGCCTGTTTTTGGGGTCCATGTGGTTACTTATCTTTGATGCCTGCTCCGAATACCCATATGTCATCCGCATGCCATCTACCACCACGGAGGCTACACTCACGACCCTGGCCCAGGTTCTCGCCATTGAGGGCCTGCCACACACATTGGTCTCCGATAATGGCCCCCAATTCACGGCGTCCTCCTTCCGTGACTTCAGTCAGGCCAACTGTATCAAATATATCCGTAGCCTGCCTTTCCACCCTTCATCCAATGGCGTGGCAGAGAGGCTTGTCCACACTTTTAAGCAACAGTTGACAAAGGTGGTCAACATATATCCAACCACGTTGGCTCTGACCCTGTTTTTGAGCACCTATCGCATTACGCCAATTGACGAGTGCAGTCCGGCAGAGCTCCTTCTTGGGCAACAGCCGCGGAATCTGCTCCATTTGCTGATGCCATCCTCCTTCCACCCCCACTCCTGGCCCTCTCAGTGTTACACCCCCGGCGTGGCCATGTGGGCCCACGAGTATGGGTGCAAGGCGAGTTGGTTGCCCGCCACAGTCGTCGCGGCCCATGGGTGGCGTGTGACGTCGGTGCATACGTCAAAAGGGTTGGAGTGTAGCCATCATAATCAGATCCTCTTGCGTGCCCCCACAGGACCCACGCTGCCGCCTCCTCCCCTACCTCCTTCAGGTATGGACTTGGTCATTGAGTTGCTGCACCTGCCCCCAGTTGCTGTCTCCCCACGGGCCTGCTGCTGGCCCACCCCACCCCTGGGTGGATCAGCAGCTCCTTCCCCTGCCCTGGACCCTGGGTTGGCTGTCATGATTACCTCGGGCATCCCTTCCTCCCCACCAATGGCAGTTGATGAGCCCAGCTCTTCTTCCCACTGCCACCCACCTTGGCACCATCCAGGGCGTTTCCACCCCTATGCGGAAGTTTCAGGGGGGAGGGACCTGGTACCATGCACCGCGGAATTTGAATCCACGCCAGACGGCATGGACGTTGAAGACCCCTAGAGGTCTCTGCACCATCGCGCAATAAGCCGTGGTGGTGTGCGCCTCCTGGCCCACGTTTAATGTGAGGGCTCCACAGTGGAACACGTGGTCCCAACAGCCAGTAGTGGCATCCCCGATAATGTATTTAAATGCCTGCCTCTCGCTCAGCCAGTCAGTCTAATCTTTACGTACGTCTCTTAACATATTGCCTCGACAACAGACAGTGTGTTTACTGATCTTTGTTTTTGTTTCTAGTGGACGTCTTGGTTTTGTTTGGTTATTTCTGTCACCCCGTTGCTTCTTGCTTGTTGTCATCGTAAGGTCTTTTCCAACATCCATCGTTTCATGTCCATCCTTTCTATTCGTTTGTTTATTTGCAGGCCGCTCTTTGCTTGGTCCTGCCACACTTTGTTCTTGGCCACCCTGCAACCGGAATGGTCGCAGTTACAACAGTCTCTTACCTTTATCTATGTAAGTGCTGGGGGTAAGGCCACGTACTGCCATAAAGTCAAACATATCTCTGCTGAGGGTGATTAGATTTGTGCCAACATCGCCTGCAGTATTGACGCCAGCCAACTTATTCACTGCAGCAACTATGGACATAGTTCATCTGTAGCTTAAGTTCATGGTCTTTGATCACCAGTTCCTTCTTGTCTCTCGAACTGTACATTTGATGCAAGTGTTTCCTGTATATGTTCAGTTTATGTTCACAGCAACGAACTGTAAAATACTTCTCCAAGGTGTCTGCATGTCATTCCACTTGACATCAGTCACTTGGTATTCCCATAGGCTGATCTGTAGTCTCTCTCTCTGATTTTCAGATGGGGGCTGTATACCCAGTGTCCTGTACTTCCACTATCCCAATTCCGCTGCATTTCATCAAGTGTCCTTTCTCGAAGATCTAACTTATTACTTGTTCTGGAACCTGTGATTTCTTGCACTTTATCTGTGTTCTCTCTATGCTGCATCAGGATATCATACTGTGTTATCAGCAGGAAATATTACCAAAATGATGAGAAGAGTCTCTTCCTGTGTAGTACTTGTTTGCTCCCATCATCCTTAAGACAACACCTCATTGTGTACATCTTACTTGCATACAGTGTTTCTTATTTTCAGACATAATGGATGTTTTTTAAGAAGAATTTGCCCTTAAGAAGTTTGTGTTTTGCAGTTATTGTTATTTTTGCTCCTACATTACCCCTACATCATTGACAGCACATGGTTTGCATTTTCTTCTAGATTGCATCTGGTATTTCCAGAAACCACCACCAAGATATCATCATCATAATCCACACCTCCATTGACTTGATCAGTCCCTTTCAGCAATGGATTGATTGCTAGGTCCCAAAAGATTGGTCCACACATGAAGCCTTATGGACAGGCCCTTATAATCTTTATTACTTTATGCCACCCACAAGCCATTCAACTCTGTGACTCTTACAGTACTCAGTAAAGCTTAACTAAATGAAATTACAATGAAATGAATACCCTTAGCTGCATACAGGCATAGTCAACAGGGACAGTTGAAAATGTGTGCCCCAACTGGGACTCGAACCCAGGATCTCCTGCTTACATGACAGATGTTCTATCCATCCGAGCCACAGAGGACACAGGATAGTTCGACTGTAGAGACTTATCTCTGGAATTCCTCCTGTGAGACCCATATTTCCAAATTATTCTTCCATGCACTATATTCATAGAGCCCCTGCCCGTTATATTCATTATTCGCGGCTTTCTGCTGATTCCCACAAGAGTTCGGACACTGTTTGTGGATCCTCACAGAAGAAGATGGTCAAATGGCCGGTGAGCCTTATATATATATACCCTGTATATATGCCTGTGTATGTGCGGATGGATATGTGTGTGTGTGCGCGAGTGTATACCCGTCCTTTTTTCCCCCTAAGGTAAGTCTTTCCGCTCCCGGGATTGTAATGACTCCTTACCCTCTCCCTTAAAACCCACATACTTTCGCCTTTCCCTCTCCTTCCCTCTTTCCTGATGAAGCAACCGTTTGTTGCGAAATCTTGACTTTCGTGTGTATGTAGCGCTGGCAAGTCGATAGACACACAAACAAACACAAACATACACACAAAATTCTAGCTTACGCAACCAACGGTTGCTTCGTCAGGAAACAGGGAAGGAGAGGGAAAGATGAAAGGATCTGGGTTTTAAGGGAGAGGGTAAGGAGTCATTCCAATCCCGGTAGCGGAAAGACTTACCTTAGGGGGAAAAAAGGACGGGTATACACTCGCACACACACACACACACACACACACACACACACACACACACACACATATCCATCCACACATATACAGACACATATACATATACAGACACAGGCTTGTGTCTGTATATGTATATGTGTCTGTATATGTGTGGATGGATATGTGTGTGTGTGCGAGTGTAAACCCGTCCTTTTTTCCCCCTAAGGTAAGTCTTTCCGCTCCCGGGATTGGAATGACTCCTTACCCTCTCCCTTAAAACCCACATCCTTTCATCTTTCCTTCTCCTTCCCTGTTTCCTGACGAAGCAACCGTTGGTTGCGTAAGCTAGAATTTTGTGTGTATGTTTGTGTTTGTTTGTGTGTCTATCGACCTGCCAGCACTTTCGTTTGGTAAGTCATATTATCTTTGTTTCTAGATATATTTTTCCCACATGGAATGTTTCCCTCTATTATATATAAGATTCTGTAGCTTACCAAAAAACACACACATAAATTTCAAGCTTTTGCAGCCCACAGTTGCTTCATCAGGAAAGAGGGAAGGAGAGGGAAAGACGAAAGGATGTGGGTTTTAAGGGAGAGGGTAAGGAGTCATTCCAATCCTGGTAGCGGAAAGACTTAACTTGGGGGGAAAAAGGGACAGGTATACACTCGCGCGCACACACACACATATCCATTCGCACATAACAGACGCAAGCCGATATATGTAAAGGCAAAGAGTTTGGGTAGAGATATCAGTCGAGGCGGAAGTACAGAGGCAAAGATGTTACTGAATGACAGGTAAGGTATGAGCAGCGGCAACTTGAAATTAGCGGAGGTTGAGGCCTGGTTGGTAACGGGAAGAGAGGATATATTGAAGGGCAAGTTCCCATCTCCGGAGTTCTGATAGGTTGGTGTCAGTGGGAAGTATCCAGATAACCCAGACGGTGTAACACTGTGCCAAGATGTGCTGGTCGTGCACCAAGGCATGTTTAGCCACAGGGTGATCCTCATTACCAACAAACACTGTCTGCCTGTGTCCATTCATGAAAATGCACAGTTTGTTGCTGGTCATTCCCACATAGAAAGCCTCACAGTGTAGGCAGGTCAGTTGGTAAATCACGTGGGTGCTGTCACACGTGGCTCTGCCTTTGATTATGTACACCTTCCGGGTTACAGGTCTGGAGTAGGTGGTGGTGGGGGGGGTGCTTGGGACAGGTTTTACACCGGGGGCAGTTACAAGGGTAGGAGCCAGAGGGTAGGGAAAGTGGTTTGGGGATTTCATAGGGATGAACCAAGAGGTTACGAAGATTAGGTGGACGGCAGAAAGACACTCTTGGTGGAGTGGGGAGGATTTTGTGAAGAATGGATCTTGTTTCAGGGCAGGACTTGAGGAAGCCGTTTCCCTGCCGGAGAGCCACATTCAGAGTCTGATCCAGTCCCAGAAAGTATCCTGTCACAAGTGGGGCACTTTTCGGATTCTTCTGTGGGAGGTTCTGGGTTTGGGGGGGATGAGGAAGTGGCTCTGGTTATTTGCTTCTGTACCAGGTCAGGAGGGTAATTGCGGGATGCGAAAGCTGTTTTCAGGTTGTTGGTGTAATGGTTCAGGGATTCCGGACTGGAGCAGATTCGTTTGCCACAAAGACCTAGGCTGTAGGGAAGGGACTGTTTGATATGGAATGGGTGGCAGCTGTCATAATGGAGGTACTGTTGTTTGTTGGTGGGTTTGATGTGGACGGATGTGTGAAGCTGGCCATTGGACAGATTGAGGTCAATGTCAAGGAAAGTGGCATGGGATTTGGAGTAGGACCAGGTGATTGAGGTTGGAGAGGAAATTCTGGAGTTCTTCTTCACTGTGAGTCCAGATCATGAAGATGTCATGAATAAATCTGTACCAAACTTTGGGTTGGCAGGCCTGGTTAACCAAAAAGGCTTTCTCTAAGCGACCCATAAATAGGTTGGCGTATGAGGGGGCCATCCTGGTACCCATGGCTGTTCCCTTTAATTGTTGGTATGTCTGGCCTTCGAAAGTGAAGAAGTTGTGAGTTAGGATGAAGCTGGCTAAGGTAATGAGGAAAGAGGTTTTAGGTAGGATGGCAGGTGATTGGTGTGAAAGGAATTACTCCATCACAGTGAGGCCCTGGACATGTGGGATATTTGTGTATAGGAAGTGGCATCTGTGGTTACTTGAAACGCATGTCTGCTGCTGGCAGTTGCCTGTAGAAAACATCAGAAATCAGTAGATACTGGTTCCCATGTTGATGCCATGTTCCTTGACTTCTGAAGGGCAATTCAACACAGTTCCACATGTCCATCTAAAGAACAAAATAAAAGTGTGTGGACTATCAGATCTGTGTGATTGGATTGAAGATTTTCTAGCAAACAGAACATGCATGCCTTCTCAATAGAGAAAAGTCTTCAGATGTAAAAGTAATTATGGGCTTACCCAAAGGGAGTTTTATAGAACTATTACTTTTCACAATGACCCAGTAGATAATTTCAGAAGTGCCACAAAGCTTTTAGCAGATCATGTCGTCATATGCAGAGAACTTACAGTGCTAGAAAATTCTAGTGAAATGTGGGAAGACATACAGAGTATCCATGCTTGGTGCAGAGAGAGGCAATTGACCCACAACATAAACAAATGTATCTGGTCTCAGAAACAGACACACAGCTGGGCGAGCCGTGTGTTGATCACGTGCCACTCCATATCCGCGTCCAGTGACACCTATGGCCTAAGGATGACATGGCGGCCGGTCAGTACCATTGGTCCTTCCTGGCCTGTTCAGGAAGAGTTTAGTTTAGTTGATAAACAAATTTAATGTATTGTGTGTACATAGGCTGAAGGAACCATTATTGGATAATTATATGATTGGAGAGCAATTGCTGGAAAAGTTACTTCCATAACACATCTTGGACTATGCGTACAGACGGATTTGTCATGGAATGACCACATGAAACAAATTACAAGTAAGGCAGAAGCCTGACTGAAGATTCATTACAAGAATCATCAAGAACATGTAGCCCATTAACAAATGAGGTAGCTTACAAAATTCTTGTTCAAACAATACTTGAATATTGCTTAGCAGTCTGGGATCTGTACCCGATATGATTGATAGAGAAAATACAGAATATCCAAAGAAGAATAGCATCTTTCATTATAGGTTCATTTACTAAGCGTGAAGGCGTTATAGAGATGCTCAGACAATTCCAGTGGCAGATGCTATACTAGAAGCACTCTGCATCACAAGGGGGTTTACTACCAAGGTTCTGATAGTGTCAACCAAGAGAGTCAACCAATATATTGCACCCTGCTATGTATTTCTCATAAAAAGAACATGAAGATAAAAGAGAGAAATTCAAGCCCACTCAGTCAATTACCGGAAATCATTCTCCCCATGAACTATTTGTGACTTGAACAGAAAAAGGGGGATGTGACTCTGGAACATGGAGTATCCTCCACCACATATGATAAGGTGGTTTGTGGAGAGTAGCTGTGGGTGTAGTTATTTATGGGAGGCAAACAGTATAAAATTGTCACAATCATGCATAGCCCAACTGACTTGCACAGTAACTTTTCCTTTCTCCCTGTGGAGTTCTGATCCCTGGCCTGTTATCGATTTTATTAAAGATGTTTGAAGGCTAAATTGAAAATTATCTTTCCTGCTACACATCATAATACCATGTTGTATATTAGCCAGCCAGTGGCCACTACAAAGTAGGAGAGGGCATAAAAAGTTTACCATTCAATAGTGTGAGAACAATTTTGACTGTTAACAGACTCATTTCACCATGTTGTATATTAGCCAGCCAGTGGCCACTACAAAGTAGGAGACTGTAATATTTTGGCATAAAAAGTTTACCATTCAATAGTGTGAGAACAATTCTGACTGTTAACAGACTCATTTCAGTTGAGCTTTTAACCATTAGGTCACTTATTGATACAGACAGCACCTGTTAGTGAAAGTGTGCAGTTTGAGTAAACTCAGTGAAATTAACATTTGTACTCTGAACTGTGTATTGATCAGTATGGACTTCGTGACAATATTTGTGAATCTTTGTATTAAAATACAACAGTTATTTTTCAAAAACCTTACTCACTCAGCCAATAAACCTAGACTTTATGTGTCAAACAAACTTACAGAAGACCAACAGCAACATTATGCAGTTAAGGCTGTGAATATTTCAGTCATTTTTTATACAGCTTTTCTTGACCAAGTTCCTTTGTGCATCACTCTATGTCAGGAAGCAGATCTGTAGAAGTCATAGTGATATGTGACTCTACCTCTACCTACTGCACCTCTCTAATTGCTCTCTTTTGTGTAGTTCTTTGTGGTTCAGTTGGTTGTTCAATTTGTACTTGGCTGCCTGAATTCCATTTCACATGGCTGGCTACTGTGCACCTCATTTGTCTGGAATGCACCTTCACATAATCTGTATGCTGATAATGTTCTTCAGATATCTTTTGTAGAATCAATGGAGTGAAGCTGAGATCTTCCAAGAGGCCACATAACCTTCTCATTTGTTAAGGAAGTGGTAGGATGAGGCTGTAATTTATACATTCCTCATTTAATACTGATACTTGAAACTTTGAAAGTGCACTTTTGTGGGATTGTTGTCTTCAAGCATGTGCCAGTTCAGGTATGTAAGAATGCCTGCAACCCTCTCCCATCAGTCAAAAAACACCTGTGATCGCTCATGCTGCCCTTCTTTCCGTACATTCAATATCACAGTTATTTTATCTGGTATGAGTGCCATATATTTTAGCAATGCTCTAGGTTGGGTCCTATATATTTGAGTAATATTTTGTGATGAATCGAACCAATGTCTTGTAATAAATCTCCTTTGTAGACTGAATTTTGCCAATATCCTACTTATTATCTCCGCAGGTAAGACAAAGCTGCCAAACAACACTGTTGGCACAAGATACTGTAAGGGCTAATGGTGGCTCGATAACAAGCCAGGGATCAGAACTCCACAGGGTGAAAGGAAAAGTTACTGTGCAAGTCAGTTCATGGACAAAAAAAAAAAAAAAATAAAATAAAAAAAAAATAAAAAAAAAATAAAAAAAAAATCCAAAACTGCATATAGACGTGCACAAGAATGAACACACTACACTGCAGGTGTGGGAAGCTGATGACAAAGCACATGGAAATGTCACACAGTATGAGGCACAAGCTGCTTGATGATTGAATTCAGCATTAGAATTGCCCCACCTGGCTTACTATTGCTAGCAGATAAACACATGCATCAGTAGGTCTGCCTGTACAATGTGTCACGTGCAGCTCCCAGGACAGTTGTCTGCACCAGTCTGCTGGGCTACCCATGTTAGCTCATCTGCCTCCATCATGGTGTCCGCTGTCAAGGGTACTAAATCTTACCAAAGTCTGAATTCTGCCACCTGCTGTACTAATAACTGAGCCTAATGATCACTTGACTTCATGTCCTCATAATTATTGCAGCCACTTATTTGTTTAATGATTTCAATTGTGATTCATTGATATTGTAGTCATAGGACAACATGTTTCAAAGCTGTGTTGTGCACAGTGTATATTTCTGGGCATTTAAAGTACATTTCCAGTCTCTGTGTTGCATTGAAACCTTATCAAAAAGTCTGTGTGAGTATTTGTGAAGATTTCTTCAAGCAGTTCTGCATTACAATTAACTATATCATATGTGTAAAAAGGTTGCTATTAATATTGTCCACCAGATCATTAATATATAGCATGAACAGCAAGGATCCCAACACACTTCCCTAGGGCATGCGTGAAGTTTCTTCTACATCTGTCGATAACACACTGCCAAAGATATTGTGATGAATCCTTCCTATCAAGAAATTTAGCTTGATGACTGATATGATTGTACTTTCATTAAAAGCTTTTTAATGAAAGTTATAATGAGACAAATGCTTTTCAGAAGTCAAGAAATATTACGTCTACTTTATTGCCTTGACCCATGGTTCTCAGGATACTGTTTATCAATACAATGACCAATATTTTCAGAATTGATGCTGGTTGGCATGGAAAATGTCAAGGTTGGAAGCAGCTCATTATGTTTGAGCTCAGGTCATGTTGTAAGATTTGACGGATGGATGTGAATGATACTGGACATTAGTTTTGTGGATCACTTCTGCTGTGTTTCTTGTATATGAGTATGAACTGTTCTTTCTTCCAAAAACTGAAAATAGTAATATTCAGGAGAAGAATTTCTTGGTATCAGTTGCATTTGCTGTGATTCCCATTCTGTTGGTAAAGAATGAGAATTTTAGCATTGTGCATATTGTTCCCAACAGACATAAGGAAGTGTGTGCTAATGATGAAGCAGATGAATTTCCATAATTGTACATGACAGATGAAATCTTCCACCCTGTGTGCTGGAGTGTGAAATGTATGGTCCCTTTATCATATAGTAGTTTAGGCAACTGGGATGGAGATACAAATATGGGGAAGCTCAATATGTTGGGAATCAGTGAAGTGTGGTGGCAAGAAGAACAAAATTTCTGATCAGGGGAGTTTAAGGTCTTCAATACAAACTCAGAGAGAGACAGTGCTAGAGTATGTTCAATAATGAACAAGAAAACAGCAATGCAGGTGAGCTACTATGAATAACACAATGAACAGGTATCGTCATCAAAAGACATAAAGTGATGAACCACCACAGTATTACAAATATATATGATTGGTAGCTGCACAGATTATACAGAGTATGAAAAAACCAAAACAAGATAAAAGAAATTACTCAATTCATTAAGGACAGTGAACGTGTAATTTTGCTGGGGGCTAGAATTTGATAATATGAAAAAGAATAGAAGAAAAAAAAATAGTGGGAGACCATGCACTGGATAAAATAAATGAAATGGGAAAGCGCAATTTTCACATTGTTAAAACTTTGTTTAAGAATAACTAAAGAATTCTGTATACATGGAAGACCCTGGGGGACACAGAGTATTCAGATGGGTTGCTTAGAGGAAACTAGATTAAGTTGAAACAACAAGGATTGTTGGAAGTATCAAAGAGAAAATTAGGCTCTGATTTATTGTAACAGATGAAAAGAATATAGTAGAAAATAAAAATAAATGTCTAGCCTTGAGATATGTAATTATGAAGAAGCAGAGGGAAAACTACACACAAAAACAAGGCCTCACTTTGGACAATATTAAATTTAATTTATGAAAGAGCAAAACATAAATGTGAAAAAACTTAGGAGGCACAATTGAATACATTGAAAAGATAGGAATTCAATGAAAAATTACTTTGATAAAAAGAGTAACATGGTTGAACAGTAATGGCTTGATAAGAAATGCTAAGCAATAGAAGTATGTATGACTGTGGGAAAGATAGATCTCATATGTAGAAAAATTAAAGAACTCTTTTGGGAAAATAGACACAGCTGTAAGAACAAGAACTTACATAACAAGTTAGTGCTAAGGAAAGAAGGATGAAAGAATTATGGAAAGGGGAGAGGAACTGGATTAAGATGAGATGGGATGTGATACTATGAGAAAAATTTGGCAGATCACTGGAAACTTAACTTTAAACAGTTGGAGCAGATGACATACTCTCAGAATTGTTATGATCCTTGAGAGAACCAAACAGAAAAAAAATTTTGTCTAACAAATATTTCTTGTCCAGCAACAAATTTAAATTCAGGGAGCTGTATTGGCTATGAGAAGTAATCTTGGAGGCTTGCTAGCAGCTGCATCCTGCTACTAGTGCAAATGAGTGTGTGTGTGCCAAATGTAGTGTCACTGAGCGTGTAATTAAATCAACCGACAACTGTATCAGTGCAGGCCGGCCACTAGGGGCCACCTCTAGTAAGCATGCACATGGCACGATCTCCACTGCACTCTTCCATTGAAAAATCACACCTATATACATGCAGAGCAGTGCTGACTGTGTTGTCACAAGAGGGTTATTTCTGTTATTGTTCAAGAGGTGTGTCAATAAAACCATATTTGTATATTACTTTTGTGTGTATATTACATTTGTGTATTACTTGGTTACTACACCAGCAGACACATGTATTAACAAACATGAAAACAACTTCTATTGATCTCAAACTCAACTGAAAGATATACTGTTTTACAATAAACACTTTACTGATGACACTCTTATCTATTTAATGGAACAATGGAAGAAATATAGAGCCTAGCAGAAGAACTTAGTAAGATACACCATAAAATTCAATTCACTGAAGAATACAAAACATCAGATAGAATTGACTATCTGAGCCCAAGATTTTGTGATAAAACTAAATGCATAATTTTCAGTAAGCCAACAAATATCAGCACTACCATTCATAAACCCTCTTGCCATATAGTGCGATATAAAAATACATTCTTCAGATCTATGTCTAATCACATGCTTAATGCCCAAATGAGTACAACTGAAATACACAAAGGATCAAAAATAATAAAGTCAGTTGTCTCTAACAATGCATACAATTCAGCTATGATAAACTATCTCATACAACAGAAGTAAGCCACCTAATTGCTGAGCAACCAGCCACAAAAAAGAAAATCACATTTGCAAATCTATCTTTCCTAGACATAAGATGTACACTCCTGGAAATTGAAATAAGAACACCGTGAATTCATTGTCCCAGGAAGGGGAAACTTTATTGACACATTCCTGCGGTCAGATACATCACATGATCACACTGACAGAACCACAGGCACATAGACACAGGCAACAGAGCATGCACAATGTCGGCACTAGTACAGTGTACATCCACCTTTCGCAGCAATGCAGGCTGCTATTCTCCCATGGAGACGATCGTAGAGATGCTGGATGTAGTCCTGTGGAACGGCTTGCCATGCCATTTCCACCTGGCGCCTCAGTTGGACCAGCGTTCGTGCTGGACGTGCAGACCGCGTGAGACGACGCTTCATCCAGTGCCAAACATGCTCAATGGGGGACAGATCCGGAGATCTTGCTGGCCAGGGTAGTTGACTTACACCTTCTAGAGCACGTTGGGTGGCACGGGATACATGCGGACGTGCATTGTCCTGTTGGAACAGCAAGTTCCCTTGCCGGTCTAGGAATGGTAGAACGATGGGTTCGATGACGGTTTGGATGTACCGTGCACTATTCAGTGTCCCCTCGACGATCACCAGTGGTGTACGGCCAGTGTAGGAGATCGCTCCCCACACCATGATGCCGGGTGTTGGCCCTGTGTGCCTCGGTCGTATGCAGTCCTGATTGTGGCGCTCACCTGCACGGCGCCAAACACGCATACGACCATCATTGGCACCAAGGCAGAAGCGACGCTCATCGCTGAAGACGACACGTCTCCATTCGTCCCTCCATTCACGCCTGTCGCGACACCACTGGAGGCGGGCTGCACGATGTTGGGGCGTGAGCGGAAGACAGCCTAACGGTGTGCGGGACCGTAGCCCAGCTTCATGGAGACGGTTGCGAATGGTCCTCGCCGATACCCCAGGAGCAACAGTGTCCCTAATTTGCTGGGAAGTGGCTGGTGCGGTCCCCTACGGCACTGCGTAGGATCCTACGGTCTTGGCGTGCATCCGTGCGTCGCTGCGGTTCGGTCCCAGGTCGACGGGCACGTGCACCTTCCGCCGACCACTGGCGACAACATCGATGTACTGTGGAGACCTCACGCCCCACGTGTTGAGCAATTCGGCGGTACGTCCACCCGGCCTCCCGCATGCCCACTATACGCCCTCGCTGAAAGTCCGTCAACTGCACATACGGTTCACGTCCACGCTGTCGCGGCATGCTACCAGTGTTAAAGACTGCGATGGAGCTCCGTATGCCACGGCAAACCGGCTGACACTGACGGCGGCGGTGCACAAATGCTGCGCAGCTAGCGCCATTCGACGGCCAACACCGCGGTTCCTGGTGTGTCCGCTGTGCCGTGCGTGTGATCATTGCTTGTACAGCCCTCTCGCAGTGTCCGGAGCAAGTATGGTGGGTCTGACACACCGGTGTCAATGTGTTCTTTTTTCCATTTCCAGGAGTGTATGACAAACCTAAGCTTCTTCACCTACAATTAAATGCAAAATAAAATTATCCAAAGTACTACATGACAATATCAA
Organism: Schistocerca nitens; assembly: GCF_023898315.1. Lineage (NCBI taxonomy): Eukaryota > Metazoa > Arthropoda > Insecta > Orthoptera > Acrididae > Schistocerca > Schistocerca nitens. The sequence continues at coordinate 47,155,927 of NC_064617.1, read as the reverse complement.
AAATCAGGTGAGCAGAATCATATTTGCAACTCGTGTCCAAGTTGGATAAACTTCAAGACGTTTCAAAACCAGTTGCAAGGAGTACATGGATGCACTCTGTCTCAACAAGTTCAACAAATTGAGTTTTGTCACACATTTTGCCCGAGAAAGCAATTCTGCAAACAGCATATAGTAGAATCTACAGAGACTTTATCTTGCTAACAAATGTATACAACTTGACTTTCTTACAATTTTTATCAAAAAACCTGTAGCATTGGACTACCATCCGTGTGATCAGATAGAATGGGAAAGTTCATTTTCCTATGGAACTTCCAGGGTTTACTAAGTCAGAGCAGCTAATCATCCACTTCCCATTCCCTCAGCCTCTCTCCCCCTGCTTAGCAGTATTAATATCTATATTACAAGCCATAACCTATCAAAGAGTAATACTCATTTTCTTTTATTGCTAAGAATCCTGTAGTTAACTGTTTTTAAAAAGAAATTAATGGTATGCATAAGTTCTTTCATGGCTGCCCAGCACCTATTTTTGCATCCCATGTAAAACAAAAAAGTTAAAAAAAATTGTAATATATAATTAACTTGTTTTTCATTTTATCTGGAAGTTCCTTGTTGCTGCTGTTCCCAAGGAAAGAGGATGGGAAAATTTGCTTTATCTTGTTACATCTTTCATTGCAGTATATTGTGTACACAACTGTCACAAAAGTGTTATCATTGTAGTAACTAGTTATTTTTACATTGAGATAAATGTAGATAGGATCTCCATATGGACCTTGCATACACAGCCATGAAACAGTACTCCTTTCTTCCCTTCCTGGCACTCATACATTGTACTATGTCAGTTTTGTGATTACCAAAGATTATATGTAGGCCATACCTTCCTCCCAGGTTTATCTCTTACCAACCAGACATGAGTTGACACTGTCATAGTTTAGTACTCTCTTAAACTTGTAACTGACTATACTGTATCACCAATATTTTCATAACACCTAACACCATAACTATATTCCAGTTCAGTCCAGTAAATTTAGTTAAACATAAATAATTGCATCCCTTGTTGTGTTCTTATCAATTTTCATTTTATTGTATATCAGGCCAACCACACACAGCTTTTAAAATCATATGATGTGTACAAGTACGTGCATTTAGAGGATTACATTTCATAAGTTCAGTTTTTATTCTGACTTCTAAACAACCAATGGTTGCTCTATGTTTTGTATTTTATGTCATATGTATTGTAGACCCTTGAGAATGGTTACATAGCCAAAATTACACAGTAGTGAATATAAAATGATAATTTAATCCTAATAATGAAAGCTAGTGTGGCAAACTGATATCATTCAACAAAATCATATAATTCAGCTGTGAAACAGGGCAGTGTTTCAAAATCAAAATGGCATAGAACAAGGAAGTTGGAAGGAAATCACATTCACTAACAAAGAAAAAACTTTTAAGTTTCTTTATATTTTATTATAATGTGTGTGAAATACAGTACAAAAATATGTTATTTTAGTATTACATTGTACATTTACTCTTTGAATACCGTTGATTTATATTAATGCACAGGTAACGGTCACTCTATTCCTGTGTAATCATTTGTAAAAATTCAGGAGTTGCATCATCATCTAGGATGTCTGAAATTTCAATATTGATGTAAGAACCCTGTTTGCATTCTTTACCTGTCAGCCAGTATGTGTCCATAAGTCCTTTTCCCTGTCAAACAAACATATGTAAATCATCCACAAAACTGTAAATTGAAAGATACATTAGCAGGTCATAATTTGTTAGTTGAATATCATGAGTATTCTGTTAAACATATAAATTAAAAAAAAATTAAGCTGGCATGAATTCATAACTAAAGTACCATAAACGCAATACTTAAGTGCTTATAATTATTATAAAATGACTTTAGAAAGAACTGACTACTGTCAAATACTTGTGGATGAGTGTGACTAGGGGTGGATGAAAGGGGGGGGGGGGGGGGGGGGAGTGTAAAGTATGAGAATGTATATAAGAGGACAATCCCACAAGTTATATTTTTTGATATATAGACTGCCACCATTTATTTTCTGCCATAGTTACAGCATTGTAAATGTTGAAGAATGCCCAACTTGCCACCATGTGCTACACATGAAGTGATGTACCTTATCCTTTACCTCATCATCAGAGCAGAACTGCCATTCGGAAAAATGTTCCTTCAATTTAGGGGACAGGTGGTAGTCACTCACTGCCAAGTCTGGACTGTATGATGGACGGGTAATGATGTTCAAACCACAAACTTGAAGGAGATCAGTGGCTTGATGGTTGCAATATTTGAATGAGCATTGTTGTGGAGAGTGCTTATGCCTTTGCTCAACATCTCTTTTCTCCAGTTCTGAATTGCCCTTCTCAGCTTTTTCACTGTTTCACTGTAACTGCCAGTGTCTATTGTTGTCCCTTCAAGCATAAGTCAACCAACCACCAGTATCCACCTCAACTGTCAACACACCGTTGCTGTGACTTTACCAACAGCTTTGTTTGATATTTCATGACTTGGGCAATGAGGGGTGCAATCACTGTTGTTTTGTTTCAGGTGTAAAGCGGAATGCTCAAGTTTTGTCACCTGTGGCAACAGAGTCCAAGAAGTTGTCTTTTTTGTCTGTATAGAGGTGAAGAAATTCCCAGGAAGGATTAACTCATTGACATTTATAGTCTGTCAGAAGCTACAATACCGATCTTGCACGCACCTTCCAGCACTGCAACTTTTCTATTAAAATCCTTTGGCTACCCAAGGAACCAAAATGCAGAAAGCATCCAAAGTGATCCTCTGATCTTTATACACTATTTCCTTAATCTTTGTTAGCGTATCTTCAGAAATTGATGGCCTACAGCTATTTTTTTCCATTGTGAATTTCAGTATGACTGGTTGTCAACTCTCTACACCACTTGCAAACATTTTTGACATCCACCCATGACTGTCTATACATGTCAGTCAGTTGGTGATGAGTCTCAGTTGGTTTGAGACCTTTTTCATTCAAGAAATGAATAACTTCACACTTGGCAGTAGCATTTAGCAGGAGCTCCATTTTGAATGGCTTCCAAGCCAAGATTGAGCATGCAAGGGAGGCATGCGCAGGCTTATTTGGGACTGGGGGAGCACCAATCACAACAGTGTGGCCAACAGCCACATTAGCAGTTTCTCAGTATCCCCAATGTTTTGGGATTGACAACATATAATGCAGCTGTGAGACTTTGTATTGGATGCAGAATTGCAAAACATATTTCAGATTTATAAAAACAGTGAGTGAGTGGTGAGTAATCCACATATTAAGGTTTCTTTTCATTCCAATTACAGGTGGAATTCTTGACTCTGTGTGTTTGTGTGAACTGTTATTAAATATATTGTCCCATACTCTACAACAACAATGTGAGGTTATCTGAAGAATATTTTTAATTCCACAGTGAAAATCTACCATTGGAGTTATTTAATTTTATTTTAATTTTACAGCTGATTGAAGATCATGTGGGAAGCAAGCATAAGGCATTACTCACAACAAGGGATGAAAATGATTTGTTCAGTCATCAAAAACACTGTGTATAAAAAGGAATTGTCAAACAACTTGATCAACCATGAAATACTGACCTACCCACAATAATTGGAAAATCTCATACAATACATTCCATTTCATATCATATGACACACCAGTTTTCATTTATAAATCATGTAAGCAAAGGCTGCTGTGCTTTCACACTTCCTAAGGTGTTCAGCTGTTTATGCTCTGACTGTGTGATTTATACCATTCAGTACTACATTGAAGCCTATGTCGCCAATGTCTTAGTGGCCGAGCGGTTCTAGGCGCTACAGTCTGGAACCACGCGACCGCTACGGTCGCAGGTTAGAATCCTGCCTCGGGCATGGATGTGTGTGATGTCCTTAGGTTAGTTAGGTTTAAGTAGTTCTAGGTTCTAGGGGACTGATGACCTTAGAAGTTAAGTCCCATAGTGCTCAGAGCCATTTGAACCATTTGAGCCAATGTCTTAAATTTTGTCTGATGATGGTCTGCTGGCCCAAACCACGAACATGATTGAGGTTAATCTTTTCTTTTTTCAATCAAGACATAACAATTGCTGTAAATCCTTAGACATTATGTTTAAAATTATTTTTCAAACTAGCTGTTGATATTTGCATGAAAGATATTTTTTTCATTCAAGATATGCTTAAATATTAGCAATTTCTATTAGGTAGCAATCAGTCATAACTACACTCCTGGAAATTGAAATAAGAACACCGTGAATTCATTGTCCCAGGAAGGGGAAACTTTATTGACACATTCCTGCGGTCAGATACATCACATGATCACACTGACAGAACCACAGGCACATAGACACAGGCAACAGAGCATGCACAATGTCGGCACTAGTACAGTGTACATCCACCTTTCGCAGCAATGCAGGCTGCTATTCTCCCATGGAGACGATCGTAGAGATGCTGGATGTAGTCCTGTGGAACGGCTTGCCATGCCATTTCCACCTGGCGCCTCAGTTGGACCAGCGTTCGTGCTGGACGTGCAGACCGCGTGAGACGACGCTTCATCCAGTCCCAAACATGCTCAATGGGGGACAGATCCGGAGATCTTGCTGGCCAGGGTAGTTGACTTACACCTTCTAGAGCACGTTGGGTGGCACGGGATACATGCGGACGTGCATTGTCCTGTTGGAACAGCAAGTTCCCTTGCCGGTCTAGGAATGGTAGAACGATGGGTTCGATGACGGTTTGGATGTACCGTGCACTATTCAGTGTCCCCTCGACGATCACCAGTGGTGTACGGCCAGTGTAGGAGATCGCTCCCCACACCATGATGCCGGGTGTTGGCCCTGTGTGCCTCGGTCGTATGCAGTCCTGATTGTGGCGCTCACCTGCACGGCGCCAAACACGCATACGACCATCATTGGCACCAAGGCAGAAGTGACTCTCATCGCTGAAGACGACACGTCTCCATTCGTCCCTCCATTCACGCCTGTCGCGACACCACTGGAGGCGGGCTGCACGATGTTGGGGCGTGAGCGGAAGACGGCCTAACGGTGTGCGGGACCGTAGCCCAGCTTCATGGAGACGGTTGCGAATGGTCCTCGCCGATACCCCAGGAGCAACAGTGTCCCTAATTTGCTGGGAAGTGGCGGTGCGGTCCCCTAGGGCACTGCGTAGGATCCTACGGTCTTGGCGTGCATCCGTGCGTCGCTGCGGTCCGGTCCCAGGTCGACGGGCACGTGCACCTTCCGCCGACCACTGGCGACAACATCGATGTACTGTGGAGACCTCACGCCCCACGTGTTGAGCAATTCGGCGGTACGTCCACCCGGCCTCCCGCATGCCCACTATACGCCCTCGCTCAAAGTCCGTCAACTGCACATACGGTTCACGTCCACGCTGTCGCGGCATGCTACCAGTGTTAAAGACTGCGATGGAGCTCCGTATGCCACGGCAAACTGGCTGACACTGACGGCGGCGGTGCACAAATGCTGCGCAGCTAGCGCCATTCGACGGCCAACACCGCGGTTCCTGGTGTGTCCGCTGTGCCGTGCGTGTGATCATTGCTTGTACAGCCCTCTCGCAGTGTCCGGAGCAAGTATGGTGGGTCTGACACACCGGTGTCAATGTGTTCTTTTTTCCATTTCCAGGAGTGTATATCATCTGTGGCACTTCATTGACTACAACTAAGCTATTAATATTCTGAGACTGGTAGTGACACTACCACCAATAATTTCTTCTGGGTCAAAAATAATACTGCCCATTTCCAGAGTGTCATACTATGATGTGCACTTTTCTGTGGGCCAAATGGAACATAAAAAAGTAATGTGCTGCATTTTCCAGTCAAGTTCATAGATCTGTTCCCGTTGACGTTAATATTCACATTAAAGAGGCCTTAACTTCAATTGTGTTTAAACATCTGATGATTTTCTGTGTAATGCCACATATCTACTTAACTATTAGACATACAATAGCTGAGTAGTATATGGGAAAGAAAAGTATATGTAATCAAGATGTAATTCTCATAATTATCAGTCTTGTGTAGCTAAGAACTAGTTCTAACTGGATTGCTTATGTTCTTCACAGTAGTGGTCTGCAGTGACTTCTGCCAGTCATCGTATACTTTTACTTGCTCCACATCCCTGAAAGTTAACCTTGTTTGAATGAATGAATGAATGAGTGAATTAAGTAATTAATCAATACTGCTGTGATTCTGTAGATCATTGTAATGAAATGCATTGTATTCCACCAATCTGGACATAGTTCTGTGTCTGGTCAGTGTGTTGTAAATACTGCTACAAGTGGCATTGATTTACTTGCAAACTCAATATAAATCTTTACATTGATTCTGTCCAGCAGCAGGGCCATGTGTTTTAGCAGTTTGATATGTTTTTGAGCACCACTGGCGACAATATGTTGGTTATTACTAACTTCACTGTCAAACAGTGTTGCCAACACATGTTTAGACATTTCCCATCCATTGGCAGCCTTAATGTATGATTATAATTTATTTAGGTTTTTGAAGGGCTCCTGTGCTAGATTTTGTGCAATGTGTTTCCAATATTCGTGTATAATTATGGTGCCTGCATGCCCACTGCAACTGTAAATGACATTATCATTCTGTCAACAGTCTCTGTCAGCCACAGTACATGGCAGTAGCATCATATGGTCATAGGGTGCAACATAACATGCAGTCTCATCATGGTGACACATACAGTATGGCCAGTCAGCACCTCCTAGATGGCACTCATACCATGAATTCCTTTACACTTCCGCACATGACATTCAAATAGGCCAGTCATCTGCCACTACAAAGAGTGCTGAAACCAAGAACTGTTTGATGTAAATGCTGAACGATTCACAAGATGACATTTGCATGTTGAGCACATGATTTAAGTGATCACATGTTGACACTGGGCCACCTGTCACCAATTCCTGCAGTTATCAACCTGTTCCAGTAGTTTTTTAGTTCTACAGTTGTCTAAAAGTTATCCACACTTCTGGGCAGTCAAGTCAACAAATAGTTTATACCTAGTATCTAACATTATTCAGTGTGAATGTCCAAGTGTTTATCTATTGAGAGAGTGAACTTGAACTCTCTCCATACAGAACTTCAACCAAATTAGTTAGTCATCATCTACTGTGCTAGGTTTGCTTAGATGCAGAACCCTATAATCAGTAAGGCGTGGTGCCTTCTCTGGAAACCAAATCTGACAATATTTTGACGTACCTTCTGTCAATAAATAATTGTTATTGTTTCTCATGTGTAGCTTAGCGATTTTGTTTTAGAGATATTGTCCTGTAAAGAGTTTGCAGTTGGTGTGCAAGCCAACCTCTTCTATTTAGTTATGGAGATCTATGGCAGGGGGGTTTGCTTCCTTCTACCTTTATGTTGGGTTTCTACCTTTGGTGGACTAAATGTTCAGCAATAGAACTTTTAAATGTTGTCTTCTGCAAAATCTTACTTGCAACAAAGTACAGAAAATAGTGAGCTTTAAAATTTCAATGTTATTGTTCCCAACTTGTATCACTTCAAGTTTACAGTCTTCTCTAACAAATATGAAATTTTTATGAGAAGTAACTGTCCATAAAACTTGGGCTGAATCATAAACACTGATTTTACCATCAAGATGATGAATTTAAGTTCATATATTGACCCTTAAAGTCAGAGGATGTCTAAACCCCAGAACATATGCAGCATCGTTGAGCATGATATTAGAACTCATAAACCAACTAAAAACAATAAACATGTTACAAGTGAGACATACTTAAAATAGAAGTAAACATGAAAGTTCTGGCAGATTTAAACTGTCTGTATGACCAGGATTCAAACCTGGAACATTTGTCTTTCACTGGAAAGTGCTCATCCAACTGAGCTACCCAAGCATGACTCACAACCTGTCCCTACAGCTTCAGTTCTGCCTGTATCTCATGTCCTAGCTTCCACACTACACAGGAGTTCTCCTGAGAAACTTGCGGGTCTAGTACTTCTGGAAGAGAGGATACTGTGGAGACATGGCTTAGCCACAGCCTGGAGGACTGCTTACAGAATGTATTTTCACTCTGCGACAGAGTGTGCACAGATATGAAACATTCTGGCAGATTAAAACTGTGTGCCAGACTGGGACTCAAACCTGGGACATTGGCCTTTTGTGGACAAATGCTTTACTAACTGAACTACCCAAGAATGAATTGACTCTTAGTGATAGAAATGAAGCTACAAGAATGGGTCATGAGTCATGCTTGGATAGCTTAGTTGGTGAGCACTTTCCTGCAAAACCCAAATGTCACAGGTTCAAGTTCCAGTCTGGTACACAGTTTTAACTTGCCAAGATGTTTCACATCAGTGCACAGCCCTCTGCAGAGTGAAACAAAAAAAAAGTGGAAAAAAGTAAACATATTTATCTGCTGTTAGGAATGCCTACACACAACTAATGCAGTTTACTTTATGTGGTTGGTTGTCCAGTTTCTCATTTCACTTTACTGCTTGTAGATCTATCTGTTTCATCTTAATTCTTAACTTCTGATCTCATGAGCAAGTTATTTGACATTTGAATACCATCTCTTAAGTTAATGCATGTATTTTCATAATGTGCAACTTCAGCAAATCTCTTAGTTGTTATGGATATTATACAAAGTTTTCTTTTTGTTTACTGGACACTTCATTCCATCTCATAAATTTTGGCTTCTACCACAAGATTATATAATACAGCGAAGGAAGGACTCCAAAATGAGTGAGCAGACAAAAGTGAAGAAGAGACATGTGATTTGAATTGTATAAGAGAATACATACCCATAACAAAATGAATGTATTTAGTGATGACTATAGGTTAATGTTTAGAAATAGCTATCCTAATCTAACTAGAAAATCACACATTAAAATACCATCGAATATAGAATGTAGTTTATTCATCTCAAATCTTTGATTTGTAACTGTACGTTATGAGAGAGATAAACTGTATTTGAAGTTTCATGATATTTTAAATGTCATCTTTTTAGTTAGATTATGGAAGCTATTTCTAAACATTAACCTATAGTTGTCACTAAATACATTCATTGTGCTATGGATATGTATTCTCTTATACAATTCAAATCACATGTCTCTTCTTCACTTGTGCCTGCCTGCTCATTATGGGGTCCTTCCTTTGCTGTATTATATAACCTTGTGATATGGATTTCAATCTTTTGTCTTCCAAAAAGCAATCTACAGTTTTAATATTCAGTAATTTTTATTCCTAGTTTGGTTTCTCTTAATTATTGTTGTCATCATTAACTTTATCCTTTGCTAAAAGACTGCATGGCAAACTTGTTCATGCCAAAAAACATCATCAGTTTCAGTTCCATGAGACTGCAGTCATGTGTGTGAGTTGCGTTTGCGTGACTCTGTGTGTGTGTGTGTGTGTGTGTGTGTGTGTGTGTGTGTGTGTGTCGGCGCGCGCGCGCGTTGTTGATGAAGGCCTTAATGGCTTAAAGTTATAATTGTGAGTCTTTTTGTTGTCCCTATCTGTGACTTAGCATCTCTACTATATGGTGAGTAGCAACTTTCCTTCTCATAATATTGTTACATTTCATCTTCATTTATTTGTTTTACTCAGGAATGCAATGCCGTATGTGACCCAGGAACAGTACCACCAGTTCTCATTGTGCCTATGAGTCAAGGTTCTGAATTTCCTTCACTCACCATGTTTTACCCTTACATTACCAGTTAAATGTTAGTAGCAAACTATATTTTAACCTAGTCTTCTCTCATTTAGAATTCTGTTATTGGTATTAGAATTCTAAAAGCACTGTCAATTATTCATTTGTTTTATTACTTTCGGCCTAATAATCTAAACTTTTTTAACAACTTACTACACTCAACCTAGTCAAAGGCTATCCCAAGCAAAACAAATACTTTGAATGTGTTTCACTTTTCCTTTTTCTACATCTGTTATTCAAGCTGTACATTGAACAAGAAGTAAAGGAAACAAAAACAAAAATTTGAAAGGGAATTAAAATTCAGTGAGATTAGATATAAGCTTTGAGGTTTGCCAGTAACATCGTAATTCTGTCAGACACAAATGGAATGTGACTTGGAAGAGCATCTGAATGGAATAGATAATGTCTCGAACAGAGATTACAAGCAAATACAAGTGTCCCCAAGTAAAATTCATTGATTTCCTGACAAGTTTTAGCATTACTCCCCAACAAATTTTGAGATCTCAAGGGTAAGTAAAGACATAAGTTGACGAAAAATGTAAGGACTTCTGTATTTCTACTCCATGTGAGCAAAAATCTTAAGTACTACTATCAACATCTTTTGTAATGAACTGCTTTCAGATGGAGAAAGCAAGTCAAATGGTACATGTGTTTCATTAAGACCACTGTTGTCATTTTATTTCAACAAAAAATCAAAACTCATTTGGAGACAAAAATACACAGTTCCTTGTAGTCACAAGGCAGATTTAAAATACCTTCACTGATTTCAGAAATAACATCAGAAAAATGTAGGTGTTTTGAAGAAGTATATACGATGGAGAAGAGTTGTGTACCCCAATACTATAGGAGACCACCAATAAAATGCTGGTTCTACTATGTTCATTATTGTCAGTTATTACTCACTGTGTTGAGTCCATTGTTTTACAGGTATTGTGTGATTTTTCTTTCAAGTAATATATGAGCACATAGCATACAAGCCACCAGTGAGTGCCACAATTGTGTTATTTTTATTGTCCATACTTTATAATAGATAAACTGCTTTTGAGGTGCCAAAATGTACTAGAATAAATAAATTGTCTATAAAATGCCACACTGTACAATGTACTTGCAGTGAGACTGTCGCCATTCCTGAAATCCCTCGACCATGGCCTCTGGCATGCCGAGGAGCACTGCAGGCCCAATTCCATGGATAAACCATGAAAATCCACTTAATTATGCAACACACAAACAGACCTGGCCTGTGGGTAGATTGGTGAGACTAAATCCGATGGGCTGGGCTTACACAATAGTGGGAAATGGGCTTCAGATTGGCAGGTCCGATCCATTAGAGATAGCGACAGACATGGTCTGCAGTCTTGGCCCATCATGGAAGTCCACTTGTGGCTGGCTATTCACATAGCACAGACACCATGTTGATGAAATGAGACTGCAGTGATCAATCCATGCAACAGATAACCTGCGCAAATACTCTGAAAATCAGTAGTAATGAGGATAGGTAGCAACTCAACGTAAAGATGATCGCTGAGCCACAGATAGGCACAAAGAAAAGACAACCACACCCTCACAACTAAATTTTCGGCCATAGCCTTTGTCAGAAAATGAGAGCACACACACAATCACTCAAACACAACTCATGCACACATGACCATCATCTTCGGCCACTACATCTACAATCTGTGAGAGTCAGATCTGAACAAACCACTCCTCACACCCTCCTGCCGCTCATTGGCAGCTGCTAGGCTAGCGGCAAGAAGTTGTGGCAGCACTGACCGCAAGCTGAGGGGAGTGGTAGAACTGGGAGAAGCAGTTAGAATAAGGGAGTAGTGAAGCAGCACCCAGCCAGCGACATTGCATAACATGTCAGTAAACAAACCATTTCATTGACTGACACAAAACAAGATTTTTCCAGTGATTTTTCAAAATTCCCTGATATCTCCCTGACACGTTTGAAATTCCCTGATTACCAGAACTTGGGCAACCCTGATAAACAAAATGGAAACAAAGGTAATGAAATTCAGCCAAATTAAATCAGGTTACACTGAGGAAATTGGGTTAGGGAATGAGTAGTAGATGCGGTTTGCATTTGGGCAGCAAAATGACTGACAATTGTTGAAGTTAATAAAATGGCTCTGAGCACTATGGGACTCAACGTCTCAGGTCATTAGTCCCCTAGAACTTAGAACTACTTAAACCTAACTAACCTAAGGACATCACACACATCCATGCCCAAGGCAGGATTCGAACCTGCGACCGTAGCAGTCGCACGGTTCCGGACTGCGCGCCTAGAACCGCGAGACCACCGCGGCCGGCTTGAAGTTAAGAGGATATAAAAAGAACACTGGCAATAGCAAAAAAGTATTTCTGAAAAAGAGAAAGTCATTAACATCTAATATAAATTTAAATGTTATGAAGTTGTTTCTGAAAGTATTTGTTTTGAGTATAATCTTATATGGCAGTGAAATGTGGATGGTGAAGAATACAGACAAGAGGTGAATAGAAACGTCTGAAATGTAGTGTTACAGAAGAATGCTAAAGGTTAGATGGCTAGATCAAGTAACTAATGAAATGTTAGTAAATCAATTTGGAGAGAAAAGAGCTGTATGGCACAACTTGACTAAAAGAAGGGATGGGTTAATACGACACATTGTGAGGTATCAAGGAATAGTTAATGTGACAATGGAAGATAATGTGGGGGCAGGGAGGGGGGTAAAAGCTGTAGAAGGTGACCAAGATTTGGCTACAGTAAGCAGGTTTAAGTGGCTGAAGGTCACAGTAGTTTTGCTGATTGCATACACTTGCACATGACAGAGTATCATGTATAGCTGCATGAGACCAGTCTTTCGACTGGGGAACACAAAATAGCAAAATCAGACATGCTTTACAGCTAACTCTGAATCATTTTTTAAGAAGAAATATTCAGTATCATCCCTCTGTGTTACACTTAACAATTTAGAAGTGGTGCTAGTTGGTCAACATCCTGACAATTCACATACTTGTCTGCTCTTGTTTTTTGTAGTAGGGTTAGCATAAGAATGTTCTTTGACCCTAAATTACAGGGTTCTGTCAATATTTTTGGCAGCACTAGGTTATGTATCTCTTGACACCATATGTTCATTTTCTGTATCACACTACTAGAGTTATTCCCCTTCACACATACTTTTGAATTTGTTAATTGTGCTTTTTACTTTTCCCCATATAAAGGATTTCATACCCACATTTTTGATATTACTGCCATTACCTTATATCCACAACTGTTTTCCACTTTTCTTTAACTTATTTTAGTTATCTGCCATGCAGCATTCTTCTCTTTCATCCAGTTACTTTTTCACTTTTTCTTTAATATCAAAGCAGTAAGTACTGCCAGATTCCTTTTGTATTGTGTTTGTTCTTGTGTATCATCATCTATTAACAGTAATATGAAACTTTTTTTAGTCATGTATGGCTTCTGCATTGCTGCCTCTCTTGTCATTGTACTGCACTGCTAGCCATTAAGAAGACAACACTTAGAAGCCCATGACCAATAAAAGAAAGTACATTGGCTAGAATACACATTGTATAGGGGTAGCCTCATAACAATTGCAACTCATTACAATGTGCCAAACATGAGGTCGTTGATACATTGTTGACCTACTTCTGGTCCTATAGGCTGCATGTCAGGAAGGCTGGCCTAGTCTAGGCAAGGCAAGCTGTATGGGATTTGCATGTTGTCAGATCACAGTTTGTAGTTGCAATTTTGATGAACTGAGTCAAGCAAATTACAAAGACCATGATGACTTCAGTTCATTTATTTTCTGTTATATACAACACAATGGGGGACTAGCAGTGGCCTATCCATATACAGTAAGATGCCCAAGGGGTAAACTTTTCAGATCAATAACACCACAGTGGATGGATGCCAATAGCCACTCCTTGCAGCAGGTTGATAGCTGTATTTTTTGGCCATGAGAAGCCTCAGCATTCAATGGTCAGTGATTTCTGGGAGCAGCCACAAAGGCCCAGCTACTTATGTTGTCTTCTGATAGTGTAGTCATGAGAGCAGCAGGTGGTGACATATCTCAAACAGCAAGCTTCAAAAGGGTTTCCTGGTTCACTGTATTTTCTGGCAGCAAGCAACCTGCCAATATAGATCCAGTGAGGACACCACATTATGAGGCTGAGATTTGGAATGTCCACCTCAGATATCTTCATCTACGCTGCTTGTATGTGTGCATAAAATTGCTTTGTTGTACCTTTTTTAAGCCATATTTTCAAGTTGTGTGAGATTCAGTGAACACAGTACTTACAAAAATAGTGTGACTTGATGGTCTTTTTCCAGTTTACTGTAGTGTGTTTTTTCTAGATGGAAACTAGGAAGATTTCAGTCATCGTTCTACTCTTTCCTCATTTCCTCCAGTTTGTGTTCTCCAGTAATTATTGTGTAGTAATAAAGCATCGACTGCACACCAACCAGTGCAGCACTGCAAAATGGCATCAAGAAGGCAGAAAGACAAGAGTTCAGCACCTCCTGTCAATGCTGATTTAACCAGCTACCCATTGCTGGTCAGCCCTATTCAGTCACAGTCTTCGAGAGCATCAGTACTGAGTAATAGGAAGATGACACATAGCCTGCATTCTACGAGTAGCAATAGTGAAAAGTAATTGCACAGGAATCATGTTATGTTTCCTCCCTTAACAGAAATAAAGTTTTCTATTAATTAGGACTGTTTTGCATAGATGATTTTGGATTCCTACTATCGGCCATTGCTACTTCTCTCCTTCCTTGTTTGTGTTGGTGCTGACTCCCACAGTAGCGAACAAAACATTTGGTGATGAGGATTACAGAACCATCGCTGCCTTCGCTCTATGTCACTCTGTAACAGCACATCACTAATATTTCTCTCCTTTCTTCCAGAGGTGCATTACTACTAATTGTGTTCCTTATTGCAGAATAGCCATTACACTTTCACTATTTATGTGTAATTAGTTTGTTCCAGCATGCCCCTCATTAAAATGACCTCTAACCTGCCTCCTTCTCCACCTGTGGCAATGCCTCTGGCTGTTTCTGGCTTTGATCTAATGCAGTTTATTCAGTTTCAGAACCACCAAATGTTGCAGTTGACGATGGAAGCCCTGCACATCATTAATGCACAAGCTGCTACTGCTGAATCGACTCCGCCTCAACTGCCAGCCACATCCACAGCACCAACTCTGTGCATTCCATCATTCCAAGCTTTCAATAAACAACAAGAGGAATGGAATATGTGCCCTCTCAGTTTGATGCTCTTTGTGCTAAACATCAAGTGCAAGGTACTATGAAACTTTTTATTTCTTATCAATGACCAGCACAGGAGTTTATTGCCTTGCTCAGAAGTCATTCCTGAATAGTAGGTCAGAGTTTCAACTTATTGAAGATTTAGTTTCTGGAATTACTAAGTATCATGAGGATATGTACAGCCTGTTACAAGTTCTTTCAGTTATGGAAAGGGCCACAACAGACATAACATCAGTGGATCACTGAACGACGGTGTCATTTTCAATGCAGTGGACAGTACTAAGTGACTCAACAATTCATGATGCAGTTACATACAATGTGTCAGACAGCAGACAGTAAGATTCTTGAACAAATTCTTGAACACTCATATCCAACTTTGAAACAAATCAGGACTCATGTGATAGTGCCATGCAAAACTTTGAGGTAGCTCCCATTTGCAGTGTAACACAAAGTGACAAATAGGTACAGCCTAGCAACCCACGCAAACAGGCCACTGTGCCGTGGCCAGAAAAACAAGTGTCACTGCATGTGTCTGCTGTGAAATCATGTCCCGGCTGCTTTCCCACACATGCAAGATAACATTGGCCTTCACAGAACACACCTTGCTTTGTTTGTGGAGAGCTAGCTCAAGTACAGTCTGCATGTTTGCAACAGGAGAAGAACTCTACCCATTCACTCTCATAAGCATGGTGCACCTTCTCACTTAGTGAATGTAGTTTTTTTCTAAACTGCCTACTGTTACTAGTAATGACCAAATTCAGGATGTGCCTTCACCCTGCACAAGTGTTGTGCAACAACTGCCAAACAAACTGTTTGTGAAATTGGTCACTGCTGAAAGGTCTGTGTGATTTCAGTTAGACACTGGTGCTTCCATTACATTGCTTAATCATGCCACTTATTAACAGTTGGGCTTGCCACAATCAGCAAAATCTTCCACGCCACTTACTGCATATAATGGTCAGGACATTCCAGTCTTCATACATGTAGTCTGCCTGCCACATTGCAGTCTCACACCAGAACAGCGACACTTACCATTTTGCATTCACGAGACTGAAAATATTTTTGGGTTAGATTCATTTGATTTGTTTGGTCTTCATATTAAGGACAGTGCACTTTCTGTTTCTGCTTTCAATCCAAATGACAGTGTTACTCAACTGATTACAGAGTTTCTGGATTTATTTTCTGATGGACTTGGCAGAGCAAATAATTTTGTGGCACACATGACAATGGGCAATCTAAGTTTTTTTTGGGCATGTCCCATCCTTCATGTGCTTGGAGACTAAGTTGCAAGTGAACTTAAAGAATTGCAATACGAAGTTGTTACTGTTCCTATTTAGACTAGCCAATGGGCTTCTTTCTTAGTAATCTTACCAAAGCCTTCTGGACAACTTCATCTTTGTGCCGACTTTAAATCTACAAACAATAATTGATACTTATCCATTGCCTCATCTGAAGAATTATTGGACAGACTTTGTGCAGGCTGCTATTTTTCAAAAACTGACTTACATGATGCGTATTTGCAAATTCCTAGTCTCAGTAAGTGTTTGTGTTCAGATTTTTGCGCTTTTCCTTTGGCAGCGATTTCACACCTGTCATATTCCAATCTGCATGCAGGTTTACGGTGTGGGTAAAATATTCCGGATGTAAAATAGTCCCCCATTTGGATCTCCGGGCGAAGACTACTCAAGAGGACGTCGTTATCAGAAGAAAGAAAACTGGCGTTCTACAGATCGGAGTGTGGAATGTCAGATCCCTTAATCGGGCACTTAGGTTAGAAAATTTAAAAAGGGAAATGGATAGGATAAAGTTAGATATAGTGGGAATTAGTGAAGTTCAGTGGTAGGAGGAACAAGACTTTTAGTCAGGTGAATACAGGGTTATAAATACAAAAGCAAATAGGGGTAATGCAGGAGTAGGTTTAATAATGAATAAAAAAAATAGGAGTGCAAATAAGCTACTACATACAGCATGTATGTTGTTGATGTGGTCTTCAGTCTTGAGACTGGTTTGATGCAGTTCTCCGTGCTACTCTGTCCTGTGCAAGCTTCTTCATCTCCCAGTACCTACTGAAACCTACATCCTTCTGAATCTGTTTAGTGTATTCATCTCTTGGTCTCCCTCTACAATTTTTACCCTCCATGCTGCCCTCCAATACTAAATTGGTGATCCCTTTATGCCTCAGAACATGTCCTACCAACCGATCCCTTCTTCTAGTCAAGTTGTGCCACAAACTCCTCTTCTCCCCAATTCTGTTCAATACCTCCTCATTAGTTATGTGATCTACCAATCTACCCTTCTGCATTCTTCTGTAGCACCACATTTCGAAAGCTTCTATTCTCTTCTTGTCTAAACTATTTATCGTGCACGTTTCACTTCCATACATGGCTACAGTCCATACAAATACTTTCAGAAACGACTTCCTGACATAACTCCTTTACTACTTTAAGTGTCTCACTTCCTAATCTAATTCCCTCAGCATCACCTGACTTAATTAGACTACATTCCATTATCCTCGTTTTGCTTTTGTTGATGTTCACCTTATACCTTTCCTTCAAGACACAGTCCGTTCTGTTCAACTGCTCTTCCAAGTCCTTTTCTGTCTCTAACAGAATTACAATGTCATCGACGAACCTCAAAGTTTTTATTTCTTCTCCATGGATTTTAATACCTACTCTGAACTTTTCTTTTGTTTTCGTTATTGCTTGCTCAATATACAGATTGAATAACATCGGGGATAGGCTACAACCCTGTCTCACTCCCTTCCCAACCACTGCTTCCCTTCCATACCTCTCGACTCTTATAACTGCCATCTGGTTTCTGTACAAATTGTAAATAGCCTTTCACTCCCTGTATTTTACCCCCGCCACCTTCAGAATTTGAAAGAGAGTATTCCAATCAAGCTTGTCAAAAGCTTTCTCTAAGTCTACAAATGCTAGAAACATAGGTTTGCCTTTCCTTAATCTTTCTTCTAACGTAAGTCGTATGGTTAGTATTGCCTCACGTGTTCCAACATTTCTACGGAATCCAAACTGATCTTCCCCGAGGTCGGCTTCTACCAGTTTTTCCATTTGTCTGTAAAGAATTCGCTCTAGTATTTTGCAACTGTGACTTATTAAAATGATAGTTTGGGAATTTTCACATCTGTCAACACCTGCTTTCTTTGGGATTGGAATTATTATATTCTTCTTGAAGTCTGGGGGTATTTCGCCTGTCTCATACATCTTGCTCACCAGACGGTAGAGTTTTGTCAGGACTGGCTCTCCCAAGGCTGTCAGTAGTTCTAATGGAATGTTGTCTACTCCGGGGGCCTTGTTTCGACTCAGGTCCTTCAGTGCTCTGTCAAACTCTTCATGCAGTATCATATCTCCCATTTCATCTTCATCTACATCCTCTTCCATTTCCATAATATTGTCCTCAAGTACGTCGCCCTTGTATAGACCCTCTATATACTCCTTCCACCTTTCTGCTTTCCTTTCTTTGTTTAGAACTGGGTTTCCATCTGAGCACTTGATATTCATAAAAGTGGTTCTCTTTTCTCCAAAGGTCTCTGTAATTTTCCTGTAGGCAGCATCTATCTTCCCCCTAGTGAGATAAGCCTCTACATCCTTACATTTGTCCTTTAGCCATCCCTGCTTAGCCATTTTGCACTTCCTGTCAACATCATTTTTGAGACGTTTGTATTCCTTTTGGCCTGCTTCATTTACTGCATTTTTATAGTTTCTCCTTTCATCAATTAAATTCAATATTTCTTCTGTTACCCTAGGGTTTCTACTAGCCCTCGTCTTTTTACCTATTTCATCCTCTGCTGCCATCACTATTTCATCCCTCAAAGCTACCCATTTTTCTTCTACTGTATTTCTTTCCCCCATTCCTGTCAATTGTTCCCTTATGCTCTCCCTGAAACTCTGTACAACCTCTAGTTCTTTCAGTTTACCCAGGTTTCATCTCCTTAAATTCCCACCTTTTTGCAGTTTCTTCAGTTTTAATCTGCAGTTCATAATCAATAGATTGTGGTCAGAGTCCACATCTGCTGCTGGAAATGTTTTACAATTTAAAACCTGGTTCCTAAATCTCTGTCTTACCATTATATAATCTATCTGATAACTTTTAGTATCTCCAGGGTTTTTCCAAGTATACAATCTTGTTTCATGATTCTTAAACCAAGTGTTAGCTATGATTAAGTTATGCTGTGCGCAAAATTCTACCAGGCGGCTTCCTCTTTCATTTCTTAGCCCCAATCCATATTCACCTACTATGTTTCCTTCTCTCCCTTTTCCTTCTCTTGAATTCCAGTCACCCATGACTATTAAATTATCATCTCCCTTCAGTACCTGAATAATTTCTTTTATCTCATCATGCATTTCATCAATTTCTTCGTCATCTGCAGAGCTAGTTGGCATAGATATAAAATGTAGACTGGCAATGGCAAGGAAAGTTTTTCTGAAGAAGAGAAATTTGTTAACATCAAGTATAAATTTAAGTGTCAGGAAGTCGGCCATGAACCATTGACCTTGCCGTTGGTGGGGAGGCTTGTGTGCTTCAGCGATACAGATGGCCGTACCGTAGGTGCAACCACAACGGAGGGGTATCTGTTGAGAGGCCAGACAAACGTGTGGTTCCTGAAGAGGGGCAGCAGCCTTTTCAGTAGTTGCAGGG
This sequence comes from Schistocerca nitens, assembly GCF_023898315.1. Classification (NCBI taxonomy): domain Eukaryota; kingdom Metazoa; phylum Arthropoda; class Insecta; order Orthoptera; family Acrididae; genus Schistocerca; species Schistocerca nitens. Next base: position 47,136,317 of record NC_064617.1, on the reverse strand, counting down.
GCAACAGTCTGGATGATTGACTGATCTGGCCTTGTAACCCTAACCCAAACGGACTTGCTGTGCTGGTACTGCGAACAGCTTAAAGCAGGGGGAAACTACAGCCGTAATTTTTCCAGAGAGCATGCAGCTTTACTGTGTGGTTAAATGATGATGGCGTCCTCTTGGGTAAAATCTTCTGGAGGTAAAATAGTCCCCTATTAGGATCTCCGGGCGGGGACTACTCAACAGGACGTCGTTATCAGGAGAAAGAAAAGTGGTGTTCTGCGGATCGAAGTGTGGAATGTCAGATCCCTTAATCGGGCAGGTAGGATAGAAAATTTGAAAACGGGAAATGGATAGATTAAAGTTAGATATAGTGGGAACTAGTGAAGTTCGGTGGCAGGAGGAACAAGACTTTTGGTCAGGTGAATACAGGGTTATAAATACAAAATCAAATAGGGGTAATGCAGGAGTAGGTTTAATAATGAATAAAAAAATAGCAGTGCGGGTAAGCTACTACAAACAGCATATTGAACGCATTATTGTGGCCAAGGTAGACATGAAGCCCACGTCTACTACAGTAGTACAAGTTTATATGCCAACTAGCTCTGCAGATGATGAAGAAATTGAAGAAATGTATGATGACATAAAAGAAATTATGCAGGTAGTGAAGGGAGACGAAAATTTAGTAGTCATGGGTGACTGGAATTCGAGAGTAGGAAAAGGGAGAGAAGGAAACATAGTAGGTGACTATGGATTGGGGGAAAGAAATGAAAGAGGAAGTCGTCTGGTAGAATTTTGCAACATAACTTAATCATAGCTAACACTGGCTTCAAGAATCATAAAAGAAGGTTGTACACATGGAAGAATCCTGGAAATACTAGAAGGTATCAGATAGAATATATAATAGTGAGACAGAGATTTAGGAGCCAGGTATTAAATTGTAAGACATTTCCAGGGGCAGATGTGGACTCTGACCACAATCTATTGGTTATGAGCTGTAGATTAAAACTGAAGAAACTGCAAAAAGGTGGGAATTTAAGGAGATGAAACTTGGGTAAACTTAAAGAACCAGAGGTTGTACAGAGTTTCAGGGAGAGCATAAGGGAACAAATAGGGGAAAGAAATACAGTAGAAGAAGAATGGGTAGCTCTGAGGGATGAAGTAGTGAAGGCAGCATAGGATCAAGTAGGTAAAAAGACGAGGGCTAGTAGAAATCCTTGGGTAACAGAAGAAATATTGAATTTAATTGATGAAAGGAGAAACTATAAAAATGCAGTAAATGAAGCAGCCAAAAAGGATTACAAGCGTCTCAAAAATGAGATTGACAGGAAGTGCAAAATGGCTGAGCAGGGATTGCTACAGGACAAATGTAAGGATGTAGAGGCTTATCTCACTAGGGGGAAGATAGATACTGCCTACAGGAAAATTAGAGAGACCTTTGGAGAAAAGAGAACTAATTGTACGAATATCAAGAGCTCAGATGGAAACCCACTTCTAAGCAAAGAAGGGAAAGCAGAAAGGTGGAAGGAATATATAGAGGGTCTATACAAGGGCTACGTACTTGAGGAGAATATTCTGGAAATGGAAGAGAATGCAGATGAAGACAAAATGGGAGATACAATACTGCGTGAAGAGTTTGACAGAGCACTGAAAGATCTGAGTTGAAACAAGGCCCCGGGAGTAGACAACATTCCATTAGAACTACTGACGGCCTTGGGAGAGCCAGTCCTGACAAAACTCTACCATCTGGTGAGCAAGATGTATGAGACAGGCGAAATACCCTCAGACTTCAAGAAGAATATAATAATTCCAATACCAAAGAAGCAGGTGTTGACAGATGTGAAAATTACCGAACGATCAGTTTAATAAGCCACAGCTGCAAAATACTAACGCGAATTCTTTACAGACGAATGGAAAAACTGGTAGAAGCGGACCTCGGGGAAGATCAGTTTGGATTCCGTAGAAATGTTGGAACACGTGAGGCAATACTGACCCTACGACTTATCTTAGAAGAAAGATTAAGGAAAGGCAAACCTACGTTTCTAGCATTTGTAGACTTAGAGAAAGCTTTTGACAATGTTGACTGGAATACTCTCTTTCAAATTCTAAAGGTGGCAGGGGTAAAATACAGGGAGCGAAAGGCTATTTACAATTTGTACAGAAACCAGATGGCAGTTATAAGAGTCGAGAGGTATGGAAGGGAAGCAGTGGTTGGGAAGGGAGTGAGACAGGGTTGTAGCCTATCCCCAATGTTATTCAATCTGTATATTGAGCAAGCAGTAAAGGAAACAAAAGAAAAATTCAGAGTAGGCATTAAAATCCATGGAGAAGAAATAAAAACTTTGAGGTTCGCGCATGACATTGTAATTCTGTCAGAGACAGCAAAGGATTTGGAAGAGCAGTTGAATGGAATGAACATTGTCTTGAAATGAGGATATAAGATGAACATCAACAAAATCAAAACGAGGATAATAGAATGTAGTCGAATTAAGTCGGGTGACGCTGAGGGAATTAGATTAGGAAATGAGACACTTAAAGTAGTAAAGGACTTTTGCTATTTGGGGAGCAAAATAACTGATGATGGTCAAAGTAGAGAGGATGTAAAATGTAGACTGGCAATGGCAAGGAAAGTGTTTCTGAAGAAGAGAAATTTGTTAACATCGAGTATAGATTGAAGTGTCAGGAAGTCGTTTCTGAAGGTATTTATGGAGTGTAGCCATGTATGGAAGTGAAACATGGACAATAAATAGTTTGGACAAGAAGAGAATAGAAGCTTTCGAAATGTGGTGCTAATGAAGAATGCTGAAGATTAGATGGGTAGATCAAATAACTAATGAGGAGGTATTGAACAGAATTGGGGAGAAGAGGAGTTTGTGGCACAACTTGACAAGAAGAAGGGACCGGTCGGTAGGACATGTTCTGAGGCATCAAGGGATCACAAATTTAGCATTGGAGGGCTGAGTGGTGTGTAAAAATCATAGAGGGAGACAACAGGTGAATACACTAAGCAGATTCAGAAGGATGTATGTTGCAGTAAGTACTGGGAGATGAAGCAGCTTGCACAGGATAGGGTAGCATGGAGAGCTGCATCAAACTAGTCTCAGGACTGAAGAGCACAACAACAACAACAACAACATAATCCAATGCTACTTACAACAGCTTATTGCAGAGGTTCCATTCTGTTCAGATTTCGTGGATGATACATGTTGTCAGGATGAATTTTGATGGAACATATCAGTAACTTTCATAAGCTTATTCAACCACTGCAGGTTTGAAGTGTCACCTGGACAAATTTGCCGTATTTTCAGACTTAAATTCAGCACTTAGGCCATGTTCTTAATAACCAAGGTTTTCATCCCCTACAATCTCATTTGATGCCTATCTGGGACCACCTTGCTCCACAGATCATGATGGAATTGCAGTCAAATCTTGGGAAGTTGACATTATATCTGGTTCATACCCAAAACAGCCCTGATCACGGCTTGTTGCATCATTTGTGCTGAAAGAATGTACCTTCTGTTCAGACCAAAGAGAGTCAGGATGCATTCCTGAAACTTAAATATGTCTTCATTTTGATCTCGCTAAGCTTGTGGCTTTCGCAGTGGACACTTTTTTGTACAGAATCAGAGCTGTGCTCTCACACAGATTTGGTTCACAAGACAGGCTGACTGCTTGTGCTTCCAAGTTATTGTCCAAGGCTCACTGCAACTATTTCCAAATCAAGAAGGAAGTGCTCGCTATTATCTATGGCATGACAAAGTTTCACCATTTTCCATTTGATCAGAAGTTTTACCTAGGGATGGACCATAAGCTGCTTCAATCTTTGTTTCATCTGTCCAAACCTGTTCTGTAATGCATGGTTCAGAAGCTGCAATATTTGTCTTTGTTAGTGTCACAATATTAGTACAAAATATTGTACCAGCTCACACTGAAGCTTGCAAATTCTGATGCCCTTTCTCCCCTTCTGTTGCTCCTGATTTTGAATTCAACACTACTGTTGTACATTGCTGTCAGATCGATGTGCAGGATGCTGAACTTTTACAGACTTTTCCACTGCACTATAGGAAAATCACTCAGGCCACAGAAGTAGACCCTGACTTGAACCTTTCGTTCCACTACATTTGCACTGCTTGGCCTCGTTTTGTGACAAACATTTATAATTATTTTGTGCCATGATATTTTGCTCATTGGCATAGCCTCTTCATCTGGCATGGTGTGAGCTTAATGAAAATGACTCTGGACATTCACGTGTGCTTATTCCTAAAGTGTTGCAAAAATGTGTGTTGCAATTGCTCCACCAAAGTCATGGGGGAATTTTGCACAAAAAACAGTTAGCACCGTCACAGTATTAGACTTGTGCTGAAAAGTCCATCAGACCACCACGAACATTTTCAGCTGGGTCAGTGTCTCAATTGCGATGGCAACGAATGTATATTGACTTTGCCAGTCTCTTTTGGAACACTTATTGGCCTATCGTTGTGGACTCTTTTAGCAAATATCCATTTGCAGTGCCCATGAACTCAACTACGTTGGATAAATAATTCAGCTTCTACGTTTGACTGAGGATATTTGGGCATATGTTCAAACAACAGATGCAAAACATATCTGCCTACCAGATATTGGAGCAAGTGGCGCAGCTCTTCCTCACAATGTACCACTCCCAGCCCCACCATGGTCCATCGCTGGCAGAGCTTGTACGTGGCCTGCGCCACTGCACACTGCTCCAATTGCAACACCCACTGAAGGTACGGTACCTCTCACACTTCACGAGCATGACTTTGTGCCCGATGATTTTACTCTTATCAGAGTTTCTGGTCACACCAGATGCTGGGAGAGAGGAATGATTCTTTGAAATTTGAGCACTTGTATGTATTTAATTCAAGGACCTGCTGGGTTGCTGCGCTGCCATCAGAACCAGATTCATGCTTGTCGATTGCGAGATTCTTCCATAAATTTTTTGTCCCCGGATTTGCATCCTATTGGAATCTTATGGCCAGCAGGGCTGCCTGCAAATACCTCTTAGGCACTGCCTGTGGAACCACTGGAGCTGGACCCTTTGCCTTCACCACCGCAGGAACTCAACTTCCCAGCACTCGTCCTGGTGTCCTCAGTGGACCTGGTGTCACTGCCATCATCACCCGTGTCCCCTCTGTTTTTCATTAGATTGACTCAGGAAGAGGGTGGGCACCTTTCCGGGGGTTTTCCAACCAATGTTGCCCGCAGAGCACAGGACGGAATTCAGGGCGCGACCAGATGCTTGGCGTTGGTTCCAAGTGCAGCTCCTGGGTCCTCATGCCAATCAGTTACCTGTCCCCCCTGCCCTCCCATCAATGATCATTGTCATAAAATGGCTCCCTCCATGACAATAATGCAACACTTTGGGAGAGAATGGGGGAGGGGGTGTTGACCAGGGGGGGGGGGGGGTGTTGACCAGCACAGCACCACGAAATGGCATCCAGAAGGCACTGACCCACACACCAATGGAAAGAATGGGCAGTGCCAAACCTCCAGGAAGACAGATTTCAGCACCCCCCTGTCAACATTGATTTAACCAGCATCACTGGTTGGCCCAGTTCATTCACTGTCTTTAAGACAATTAATACTGAGTAATAGGAAGATGATATGCAGTCAGCGTTATGTGAGTAGTAATAAGGAAAGGTAATTGCACTGCCAGCATAGAAATCAAGTTATGTTTCTTCCTTTAATAGAAATACAGTTTTCTATTAATTAGAAAGTACCCACAGTTGCTGACACAACAATTATGTTTCCCTTTACCCGCTTGTGGTGTAGCATTCCAGTCACCCATGAAAATCAAATTTTCATCGTCTTGCATGTATTTCATTAGTTCCTGAATTTCTTAACATATTATCTCTGCTTGAGCACTATTAGTGTGTGATGTCATGTGGTGTACCTAAACAGTCATGATAATGCTAGGTGGTTTCAATTATTCAAGTATTAGCGGATAGTGTTGTGTCTCGGAACACTTTTCAGACTTTTGCCTCTAGAAGTTTAAAATAATAGTAAAGTAATAATAATAAAATAATAGAAGTTTAAAATATTTTCTTATTCTTTTGTTAAATGGTGGCATTCACTTTTTATGCACTGCAATCTTTTTCTGAAATTGAAAAAACTTCTCTGCAAAATTAAGATTTTTCCTTCCAAGTATGGGAACCTGTTCCACAGTACAGCATGGTCATGTAACTAGGGACAAATACTGTATTGAAATGCAAGTGTTGTAATAAAAAAATGCTATCAATAGTGTATTGTATTTAATCATTTATCTGCTACACTTTTACTCTATTGCACACCAACAATCAGAAAGTGAAATTACATTAAGCAGAAGGATTATGGAAAACCAGATATGAGTTAAATACATTTCAAAATTGCAGCTACTGGAAGGTAAAATGATTAAGACATTAACAAAACACATTTAATCTACAAAAATCATGTTCCACAATAAAAGATCTTCATCTGTTACAAGTTAGTGCAAGACCAATGAAGTATGGCTCAACACTATATAACAAAACTTAAAAATATATAGAATTTTACTTGTCCTTAAAATCTGTAACTGAAGAATTAACAATGTATTCCAAATAGCTTTAATATTTTATTCAGCACTTAAATGTGTAGAACTCCCAATATTTACAAATGCTGCATGAAACGCATCATCATGGCTAACAGCTATAAAAAGTGTAGGAAATGGCAGAAGCAGCATGTGATGGTACATTCCTTCATGTGATTCTAAAATCAGTCACCAGACTGAAGTAATGACCAAAAATCATCATGTTCTTGTGTACATTATCCTTCAGGAGCAACTCTCCCTCCTACAGCAGTCAATGTTTTGCTTACAGTCCCTCTATGCCATTCTTCATTCATAATGATCTGAATAACTAATAAACCAAGATCATATACCGCATATCACATTCTCCCATATTTTTCCAAAGTGCTATGCTTGATAAAATCAGAGTAAGTAAGCAACATCTAGAATGTGTCAGGCAAAGCTATCTGATTTAATTACTTATATGTTCCACACAACACCTTAACTGTTATCAAAACATGATGCAGTTTATACAATTACTTCTGATGGAATAGGTAAGGACCACTGAGGTACGCTTTATGCCAGAGAAATCTTGGATCACACACCCAAATTCTTCATCAATTGCAAATCAGTTAGCCCATCAACATTTAACTTCATTCTCATCATTGCTTTTCTTGGATTTTCTATTCTCACCACAAAATTCAAATTTTCAACATTCCACACTTAAATTTGTAATACAAACCTAATTCATTCTCTGTGTGTAATGGCACCATGGACTAGAAACATTGTGTGTGCAGCTTCCCTGTTTTTGATGAAATAGTATACGATGCAATAGTTTAATATGCCTTCTGTACAACTGTGCCCCCTGTAACAGCCCCCCACCCCACCTCATTCCCCTGTTTCCCACAATTAATTCAGTCAGGAACAGTTTCACATTCGAACACTACCAGGAAGCATAAAACTTCTTTTCATTATTCTTAAGTCTTCTTGTAAAATGCTATTGGCAATACTATTTATTCTTAAAACCCTGTCAGTGACAAAGATAATTCAGAGTCCCCCTTTTATTAGACTGAATTACACCACCATATGACATGTCAAAAATATCATCTGTAGTTTGTGATTGGAATCCAGTTCCAGTAAAGAGAAATATCAACAAGTGTTTGGAAATGCTTAGTTTCTAAATTGTGAGACTGACATGCGTAGTATATTGGTTCATAACATTTGATGCCAAAATGTTCTAAGCATCCATCTTCCTCTTCAATACAGACTACAGCAAGCTGCCATTGTGAGTTCCAAACATGTTCCATTACACCTGGACTGGTATATACAGTCCCAGATACTTCCAAATCTCATACATGGGAAGCTTCAGCACTGACTGGTAATGTATATACCATTCAATTTGCATGATCCCACAGGAAATAAGTCCAGTGGATTTTAATTGGGTGAATGTGAAGGTAAGGTGTGTTTGGGCTTGCAGTCCTGTAAATCCCTTCAAGGATTGCCAGTAATACATCATCCAAGTGATCAGGTAATGAGCTGTGATAGAAATGTTTGGGTCCTTGTTAGTCTTTTAGGTATTTTGTAAGGTCCCTACAAGCAGTTGCCAAAAATGTGAGCATGTGTGTTACTGAGACCTTTATCTGTGTATTGCACCAGCCACTGCCCAGAAATGTAACTGTTTTACAAATTCTAGTGATGGAAATTTTATATCCCACTCAGAGTGAACACTGCTAAAGAAAATGCTGCCAGTATATTGGTCTTGTAGAAAGTCAATTGCTGACACGGTTGCCACTGCACATGGAATGGTAAAGTACTTGTTCCTACAGGTGTCTTCAAACAGTATATGTGAATATTTTTAGGATGGTGAATCATCTAGTGTTGATTCCAGGTCAGACATACACAATATCAAGAATGGTGTGTCATCATTGCATTTCCGTCCACCAATTCATATGTGAAATAGATTAAATTGTTATTATTATTATTATTATCTAAAAACAAAGATGATGTGACTTACCAAATGAAAGTGCTGGCAGGTCGACAGGCACACAAACGAACACAAAATACAGTATGTCTGCTTGTGTCTGTATATGTGTGGATGGATATGTGTGTGTGTGCGCGAGTGTATACCCGTCCTTTTTTCCCCCTAAGGTAAGTCTTTCCGCTCCCGGGATTGGAATGACTCCTTACCCTCTCCCTTAAAACCCACATCCTATCGTCTTTCCCTCTCCTTCCCTCTTTCCTGATGAGGCAACAGTTTGTTGTGAAAGCTTGAATTTTGTGTGTATGTTTGTGTTCGTTTGTGTGCCTGTCGACCTGCCAGCACTTTCATTTGGTAAGTCACATCATCTTTGTTTTTAGATATATTAAATTGTTATTAGATACAATACTTACTTTTACCTCCATGACTCCTCTGTACTCTGTATAGAAACCTCCCAGCTCATCTAAAGCTTCCTTTGTTGTCTGACTTATGTGGATCTTCATTGCTGTTGCAGAAAAAAAAATCAAAAAATCAGTGTATGAAATGAAACTGTAACCTCTACAAAACATCAAAATGTTTTGGAAATGAAGCTGTAACTGCTAACAAACATGGAAATTTTTTGAAAGCTGTAACTGCCATTGTACTGTGCAACAGGTTTTATTCCACAATCTAGATTTCAGCCTTCGGCCATTATCAAGTGTTACAACTGTAACACATTAAATTCCAACAATGTTTGTGACCATTCATTTTAAATAACTGACTAATATTTAAAATGATACTAATTAATAACAATGCATAACTCCTTATTTTATAACTGACAGTGTATCAGATATTTCTCTATCTTGCAAGTTTGTACTCCTATGTATCTTTAATTACAATGGTGTAAGTAGCGTTTTTACTCGCACACTGGGAAGTTGGCTGTTCACACCATATAATGTAAACACTGGCATCTTTTTCCCACTTAAAAGATAATATAATAAAGAGTCTTGCTACCTGTTCCAATGAAATACCATGGATCACATGATGCAAACTGGGATGCCTTTATGGGCATCTTTGACAATCGTTTCACTTATGCTTGTCAGTTGCTGCTTAAACAGAGTGTAGAGAACTTTAAAACCTTTCATTAGGTCATCTATTTTATTCCACAACCTTATCAAGCGAAGAAGTCATGCTAATTGCCAATAAATTAGCCTATTACGCATATGTCCTCACATTTACTTTCTACAAAATCGTTTATATAACTTAAGACACATATTTTGATGATAACTTTTGTTCTACTCAAGTATAATGACTTTCGGTATGTAAGTAAGAGAACAAATCATGCAGCCCATACATCAGTTCATTTGTCCTGCTATTTTTCTGATATGTGTACTTTTACTGTGCTTTAAACTGTTCCAGCTTTAACATTTGATCATGACCTAAGGCCAAAATCTAGATTGTGGAATAAAACCTCTCGTACAGTAAAATGGCAGTTATATCGTCCAAAAAGTTTTATATGTGTGTGGCTCTACACAAAAGTAAAACAGTTAAAACATGGAAAGTCGTGGATGAAATTTAAAACCATTTAGCAGTAGTCTTTCCAGTCATAAATGAATTAGTTTCGAGCTAACAACTTTGGTCTCCACAGTGTCATATGTGAGACAGATGTCCCTTCACAAAGATGAGTGCACAAACCTGAGACAGATTTTCAAAATCAAGTTGTTGTTTAAGAAGCTTTAGGCATTTTAATTGCATTTTAGCCCGTAACCAACCAACATGTTAGCAATGGGCAGTGACTGCTAATAATGACTTAGCCCTGATCCCCATAATAAACACTCCATTCTTTCAAAATGGATCCAGTTGTTACACTATTCTTTAGGACGTGGTGATGGTATCTACAACCTCATGCTGCATCTAACTTGTACCTGACCATAGACCCAATATCTGTAAATGCATAACACTACTACCAAAATAAAAGGGAACACTCAGAATCAGATGCCAATAACTCATGGCAGTAAGATATTTAAGAAATGCTCCACTTGTAAGTCATATCTAGTAGTCTAGTAGTAGTAGTAGTAGTGCCAATGAATATGAAAGTCTTTTGCTCTCCCCATGTTACTACTTAGTGGTCATATTGCAATCTTTACTAAAGAAAAATATTCTCAGAAAATGTGAGAAAAATCTTGAGTCAGACCATAACAGTGGCCATTGAATATGTTTGAATGGAGACTGTGCCTCAGTAGTCCACAAACGTTGAGAATGATTAATGCATCAAACCAAAACTGATATAACAAAATGAGATTTTCACTCTGCAGCAGAGTGTGCACTGATATGAAACTTCCTGGCAGATTAAAACTGTGTGCCAGACCGAGACTCCAACTTGAGACCTGTGCCTTTCATGGGCAAGTGCTTTACCGACTGAGCTACCCAAGCACAACTCATGACCTGTCCTCACAGCTTCAATTCTGCCAGTGCCTCATCTCCTACCTTCCAAACTTCACAGAAGCTCTTCTGTGAACCTTGCAGAACTAGCAGTACGGAGGAAAGGATACTGTGCAGACATGGCTTAGCCACAGCTTGAGGGATGTTTCCAGAATGAGGTTCTGCAGCGGAGTGTGCGCAGATATGAAACTTCCTAGCAGATTAAAACTGTGTGTTGAACCAAGACTCAAGCTCGGGACTTTTGCCTTTTGTGGGAAAGTGCTCTACCAAATGAACTACCCAAGCATGACTCATGACTCCTCCTCACAGCTACAACTCTGCCAGTATTTTGTCTTAGGTTTCGCAGAAGAGCTTCTGTGAAGTTTGGAAGGTAGGAGATGAGGTACTGGCAGAATTGAAGTTCTGAGGACAGGTTGTGAGTTGTGCTTGAATAGCTCAGTCAGTAGAGCACTTGCCTGCGAAAGGTCTTGAGTTCAAGTCTCTGTCCAGCACACAGTTTTAATCTACCAGGAAGTTTCAAGACCGATATGATGAATACTTAACATTATGGAGTAAACTACTAGTGGGATATATTATCATCATGTATCAGAATTCTGTCTTTTATTATATTATAACAGTAGCATTCTTTTGACTGATGCTGAAAGAAGGCTAAGAAAATTTGATCTCTCTCTCTCCCTCACACACACACACACACACACACACACACACACACACACACACACACACTGTGGTAGCTTGGGACCTAAACTGGTTCCCAGCACTATTGCCAACAATATATTTGACTGCAGCTAATGACACAGCATCTTCATTCCTTTGACCGATTAATAGACTATTATGGCTCATTGTATAAAAGTCACTGACTGGAGAGCAATTTCAATTTCAGTTCAAAAACTGAACTCAGTTGACTTATCCATTATGATGTGTAGCATTAAATTTGAATCACCTCAATGAGGTTCAATGTTGACCTGAATTAGTAAGAGAGACACTATTGAGACGATGATTGAGTTTAGTCTGCAGAAATTAATCATACATATGATAGATAAAAACATTTTTTATTGAAGGTTTTTTGCTTGAAGATGGAGGAAAATAAGCAGAAGAAACCTTTCAAACTTCTTCAAAAAACTCCTCTACAGCTGAAAAATATTGAAATAGGCAGATATTCATAGAGTAAACAAAAGGAAACAATATAATTATCAGCACTTAATGCTCTCTAACATAGAATGCTACTCCCCACAGTGGCCCAAACTGCTAAGCAAACAGCATATGGAAATTCAAGGTGTGAGAAATTAAAATGTAGTACTGTCATAATAATTTTCTGGCAGTTAATAATTCATGGCCACCCAGCATTGATCATTAGATGGCATGGCTTATTCGACATACACATTACACAGATTGTTGGCCATGGATTTAGGCAGCTTTCTGTGTGGGCGAAAGTTTCAATAGTTCACAGGTTTTAAAACCATTACTATTCAGTGTTAAAGAAACTTTTGGCGTAGGTATAAACTTTCAGTGTCTGTCATCACCCTGAAGGTGGTTTGACCATGACAGTGATTTACTGGTATGGTCCTTTTGGAGGTGTTGTTCTTCATACCTTTGAACAAACTTACCCATACAAGTATTTGGGGTCCTACAGTTTAACATGGATTTCAAATCACAATGCAATTCTGCATTTTGCACATTAACAAACATTGCTGGATAAGAAAGAAGCAATTTATGAATTTAAGAAGTCTTGGAACTGATCTGAATTCCACCCTCATACATCAAAAATTACAATCCAGTGTGTAAACACTGAGACATAGTTTAAGTTAGGAATCAGCCAATTAATATAATTGAACTTGTTCATTCACATGCTTGCTATTTCTGTTCATCAGTGCACGCACAGCTCTGATATCAATTTCATAATGTGTTCAGAGTTCAAAATTTAATATGAATGGTGCAGCTACTGCTACTCTTGTCTTAAGAGCATTTTTTAAGAAGTGTTCAGTCATTACTGGCTGCTGTCACACTCCATATCTATATCTACATCTACATCTATGTACATACTCCACAATCCACCTTACGGTGTGTGGTGGAGGGTACCTCATACCACAACTAGCATGTTCTCTCCCTGTTCCAATCCCAAACAGAACGAGGGAAAAATCACTGCCTATATGCCTCTGTACGAGCCCTAATCTCTCTTATCTTATCTTCGTAGTCTTTCCATGAAATATAAGTTGGCGGCAGTAAAATTGTACTGCAGTCAGCCTCAAATGGTGGTTCTCTAAATTTCCTCAGTATCGATTCACGAAAAGAACGCCTCCTTTCTTCCAGAGATTCCCACCCGAGTTCCTGAAACATTTCCATAACACTCGCATGATGATTAAACCTACCAGTAACAAATGTAGCAGCCCGCCTCTGAATTGCTTCTATGTCCTCCCTCAATCCAACCTGATAGGGAAACACAAACGCTCAAGCAGTACTCAAGAATAAGTCGTATTAGTGTTTTATAAGTGGTCTCCTTTATAGATGAACCACATCTTCCCAAAATTGTACCAATGAACCGAAGATGACTATCTGCCTTCCCCACAACTGCCATTACATGCTTGTCCCACTTCATATCGCTCTGCAATGTTACGCCCAAATATTTAATTGATGTGACTGTGTCAAGCGCTGCACTACTAATGGAGTATTCAAACATTACGGGATTCTTTTTCCTATTCATCTGCATTAATTTACATGTATCTATATTTAGAGTTAGCTGCCATTCTTTACACAAATCACAAATCCTGTCCAAGTATTCTTGTATCCTCCTACAGTCACTCAACGACTACACCTTCCCGTACACCACAGCGTCATCAGCAAACAGCCGCACATTGCTATCCACCCTATCCAAAAGATCATTTATGTAGATATAAAACAACAGCAGACCTACCACACTTCCCTGAGGCACTCCAGATGATACCCTCACCTCCAATGAACACTCACCATCGAGGACAACGTACTGGGATCTATTACTTAAGAAGTCTTTGAGCCACTCACATATTTGGGAACCAATCCCATATTCTCGTACCTTAGTTAGGAGTCTGCAGTGGGGCACAGAGTCAAACGCTTTCCAGAAGTCAAGGAATATGGCATCTGTCTGATACCCTTCATCCGTGATTCGCAAGATATCATGTGAAAAGAGGGTGAGTTGCGTTTCGCAGGAGCGATGCTTTCTAAAGCCGTGCTGATGCATGGACAGCAACTTCTCTGTCTCAAGGAAATTCATTATATTCGAACTGAGAATATGTTCGAGAATCCTGCAACAAACCAATGTTAAGGATATTGGTCTGTAATTTTGAGGATCCATCCTTCTACCCTTCTTATATACAGGCGTCACCTGCGCTTTAGTCCAGTCGCTCAGAACTTTGCGTTGGGCAAGAGATTCGCGATAAATACAAGCTAAGTAAGGAGCCAATGCAGTAGAGTACTCTCTGTAAAACCGAATTGGAATCCCATCAGGACCTGGTGATTTATTTATTTCCAACCCATTCAGCTGCTTCACAACCACAGGGATGTCTATCACTATGTCCTCCATATGGGAATCTGTACGAGACTCAAATGGCGGTATGTTTGTACGATCCTCCTGCGTGAAAGATTTCTCAAATGCTAAATTTAAAATTTCTAATTTTGTTGCCAGGCCAGACTGATCAGTGAGTGACTGGATGGAAGCCTTCAACCAGCTTACCGATTTTACGTAATACCAGAATTTCCTTGGTTTTTCAGCAAAATCTTTTGCTAAGGTATGACGGTGGCAGTGGTTGTATGCTTCGCGCATTGCTCTTTTTACAGTAGTACAAATCTCTACTAACTTTTGCCTGTCCTCATTCTCCTGATCTTTCTTGTACCATGAGTGCAACTGTATTTGCTTCCTGAGCATTCTCCGAATTGCGCTGTTAAACCACGGTGGGTCTTTTCCATCCGTAACCCACTTTTTCGGCACATACTTCTCCAATGCGTGATTTACAATGTGTTTAAAATTTGCCCATAATTCTTCCATGTCCATCGTACTGGAAGTAAATGAAGTCGATTCATTTACTAAGTTGGAGGCTAACAACTGTTCACTGCTAATAGCTGATATTTTCCTTTCTTACTCTGGCACTAAGTGTCTATGAAATACCTTAAAATACTTTGGCATAAATTACAAGTTGTATTCAAGAATTCTTATGGGAGCAATCATATGAGTCATTACCTACCTCACTAATATAGTTTTTACCCTCATATTACAGATGAAATTATTTAGACCTTCAGTTGTATTGGAATGTTAATGACAACTTCTTTATTATTTACAATTTTCAGCTTCTATCTGCGCAAAACAAAATCCATAATTAAAGTGTTAACAGGTTGTGAACTATCATTGTAGTTTAACTTGACTTTATCTGTGAAATTACTAGTCAAAATTGATTTTAGTTAATTGTGTATAATCTGAGATTAGTTTATACAATACAGATTTCCAAGTTCATTTTTTGTGCTGATCTAAGATCAACCACTTTATACATTTGGCTGTAAGTCTGACAGATTACTGCTGTTAATTCATATAGAAAAGAAAAAACTCCTCATCCAGTGTCCATTCCATTCATATCTTTTGGGTGCACTGCTGTATCATAACATAAAGTACTTATGATAGCATAATAACTGAAGTCTTGGCCATGTTGCAACAGCCTTTCTCAACACAGGAATGTTTTAGCTGGACGTGGCAAAATGTATAGATTGCATCTCTGCTAGTATCAAAAGACTGTTAGTGTTAACATGCCAAGTTTTAACCAGCACTAAAACTGCACTTTGCTGTTACACCAAAAAAGGGAGGGTGTATGCGAAACTCTGCTGATAAGTGGTTCTCTACTCCAAACTGCTGACAAGATTCTAGGGGTACATGTCTCTTACTGTATTTCATTGGTGTTCTATGGGATATTATTCTGAGGAATCACTTTACGTAAGTGGAAAGCACTAACTGTGCAAAGAATTTACTTAAACATACCCAAAAAGAAAGAGGGGGAGAGGGAGAGGGGGTGGGGGGAGGGAGAGAGAGAGAGAGAGATCCACAATGTCACAGTATATTACTTCCAATTCAACTTGTAATTCAACTTTCTATCTGTGCACACATCTAGCAGTTTTGAACTTTTTGTTTTGCTCACATACTATTGTTTATCATTAAGTTATATCCTGCTTATTCATATTTTTTTATTAAGTGACATTATAGA
Organism: Schistocerca nitens; assembly: GCF_023898315.1. Lineage (NCBI taxonomy): Eukaryota > Metazoa > Arthropoda > Insecta > Orthoptera > Acrididae > Schistocerca > Schistocerca nitens. Next base: position 47,120,179 of record NC_064617.1, on the reverse strand, counting down.
CCATTTAGAAAAATCAATTAATTTTTTTGTGGAAGTGACATTCATCAACTGTATCCTTATTGTGTTTCTCATACAATTCATTACAATTACATCATCATCCGCAGTAAGAATACTTTTCAGTTTAGAAAGAACACGATGCCCTTTACATGTATTGTATTATACCCCTGTGGTACTTGCTTTATGCAACTCATAGCACTCAATTTTAACTATGGTAAACAGTAGTCCCCTCTTCCTATTACTGATAAGACATGTGGATGATTTTTCAGACAACAAGAAAGTATTCATGATGAGTGCTATCTTTACCATTCCATCAATACTGAAAACCAACATTAACATTTTAAACAATCACAAGTGTTATGATAGGTGTTTGCATCCCTCCTATGTGTGTACATTCCCCCACCCCCGTGCCCACTCTCTTTCTCTCTCCCCCTCTCCCTATCTGCACTAAAAGTACTGTACATGCAGGAAACAATCTGATCAATATTGTATCTCTTTTGCTCAATTTGACTGAGGACCATCAGTGTTGAGATAGAAGACAGAATATTTGTAGGTAAGTGTGAACCCACTGCCCCCCCCCCCCCATTCTGTCTTTTAAAGTTGCAAATGAAGTGTAGATCAAGAACCATTACAATGATAACAGTTAATTGCTGATTGTGTGAATCATAATTGCTTTTGACAGCACAACACTGCAACCTGCCTATCTTTACACTGAAGGCACTGCAACATGGCAGACTGTCTTTGGAATATCATAGTAATCATTTTCATCAGGTATTCCACTAAATGATGTAGCAAATGGAACATTATGTACTACGTTTCATAGCCACAGATCATAATATTCTCAACCTAATCCAGTACATATTTATAACAAATGAAGCAATTAAATTGTCCCCTAGGGCCAAACACAGAAGGAGTGGACAAAAGTATGGAAACACCAAAATCACAACACACTACCATGCCTAGTATGGTGAAGGAAAACTGTTGGCACTCAAAATAGATTCCAGTTGTTTCACAATGGATAAATGCAGGTCCAGTATGGTTTCCAAGGGAATCTTATATCATTATTACAGCAAAATAGTGGCAAGCTCAGGTAACAATTATGGAGTTGGACAGCAATTGAGCACCATTCTCCCAAAAGTTGACCACAAAGGCTCAATAACATTGAGATCTAGTGACTGGTGGCCAGAGGAGATGTGACAGTTCTTAGTGCTCACAAAACCAGTCCTGGTTGATGTGAGCTGTGTGAACAGGGGCCCTATCATCTTAGAACACAGCATCATGATTGGAGAACAGACATTGAGCCATGGGACAGACCTGATTAGCTAGAAAGGTCACATAATCCTTGGCAGTAATGCGACCTTGCAGAGTACAGTAACTATCGGCCCATAGAATACCATGATATGGCAACCCAAATCATTACTGAACTTGGCCAGCAGTTGGAAACACTGTGCAACAAGACTCACATGACTGAGTGATCTTCTTCCACAGCTCCATAGCCAGGTCTCATGGCTTCAGCAACATTTTCCTGTAACTGGCATTTACATCACTGATGAATGGTTTTGGAATGACAGTGTTTATGACTATGACATTTAGTTCTGCAGTGACATTTGCAACTGTCTTCTTATTTCATGCCGCAATCCCTTTCACTGATCACCTGTCACTATCACTCAAGACACATTTTTGTATGCTTTGTGACTTAACACTTTCTCTGTATGTGATATAAATCTTCTACGTAGTGCCTCTTGAAACACCAAACACATCGACTATCTTGGTTACGGAAACACCCACCATATGAGCACCAACAATTTTTCCACATTCAAAGTCACTTAGCTCTGACATAATGCACTCACACTACCCAAAACACTGTTCTGACCACAATTGGCACTGTCAATGTATTGATGGTTTTGTAGCTGTGACCAGGACGGTCACGGGGTAGCAATGATGGAAGCGCAGCAGGACCCGCGGAGAGGCCCGCAAACAACAACACAGCAGGAGAGGACGGACATGACCAACGAAGGACAGAATGAGTATAACAAGATCAAACAATGGAGTCACAAGGAAACAAACACATCCACTCGTACACAGAACAAGGAAGTAAGAGATCTATTGTGAAGCGAGGTGTAAACCGATGTACACGAGATTAGACTGGCTGACTGAGTGCGAGGCAGGCACTTAAATACGCTATCGGGTGCGCTGCTATTGGTTGCTGGGAGCACGTGTTCCATTGTGGTGCCCTCACACTAAAAGCGGGCCAGGAGGCGTGCGCCGCCACAGCTTACGGCGCGATAGTGCAGAGACCTCTATGGGTCTTTCACATCCATGATGTCTGGCGTGGATTCAAATTCTGTGGCGCATGGTACCAGATCACTCCCCCCTTAAACTTGCACGTAGGGGCGGAAACGCCCCAGACGGTGCCGAGGTGGGTGGCAGTGGGAAGAGGAACTGGGCATATCAACCACAATTGGCAGGGAGGAAGGGATGGCCGAGGTATCCATGACAGCCGATCCAAAGTCCAGGGCAGGGGAGGGAGCCGCCGATCCACCCGGAGGCAGAGAGGGGGAGGGCTGGTGGCAGGCCCGTGGGCAGACGGCTACCAAGGGCTGGGACAGTGACTCAAAGACTACATCCCTACCCGAAAGAGGCAACGGCGCGAGTCCCGTGGCAGCACAAGGACAGAGCTGATTATGATGGTGGCGCTCCAAACCTTTCAAAGTCAGCACCGAAGTCACATGCCGCCCATGGGCCGCGATGACTGTGGCAGGTGTCCAACCCACCTTGCGCCCGTACTCGCGGGCCCACACGGCCGTGCCAGGGGCATACCGCTGTAAGGGCCAGGAGGGGGGGCAGGAGGAGGATGGCATCAGCAAATGGAGCAGCGTCTGCAGCTGTTGCCCATGAAGGAGCTCTGCCGGACTGCGTCTGTCAATTGGCATAGTGCGAAATGCGCTCAAAAACAGGGTGAGGGCCGACGTGATTGGAGATGTGTCGACCGCCTTAGTCAACTGGTGTTTAAAAGTGCGGACAAGCCTCTCAACCATGCCACTGGACGAAGGGTGGAAAGGGTGGCTATGGATATGTTTGATACTGTTGACCTGACAGAAGTCATTGAAGGAGGATGCTGTGAATTGGGGACCATTATCGGAGACCAACGTGTGTGGCAAGCCGTCAATCGTGAGAACCTGGGGCAGGGCTGTGAGTGTAGCCTCCATTGTGGTGGATGCCATATGGACAACATATGGGTATTTGGAGTAGGCATCAATGATGAGTAACCACATGGACCCCAAAAACGGGCCCGCAAAATCGATATGGATGCGATCCCAGGGCCGGTGAGGCACAGGCCAGGGTGCAAATGACTGAGGGGGGCTTGCCTGGTGATGCACACAGACAGTACAGCCATGGACCATGCGTTCAATATCGCCATCGATACCAGGCCAATACACATGCCGGCGAGCCAAAACTTTCATACGGGACATACCTCAGTGCCCGCAGTGTAACAAACTGAGCACCCGAAGCCGCAATTCCGGAGGGATGACCACCCGGTGGACATCTGATGTAAGTATGTTTCCCAGTCCTCTTTAGCGTCATTAAAGTGTGGAAATGACGGCGGATGTGGGAAACCATCGGACACCCAAGGACTCTGAAGCTGGTGCAGTAACACGTCTCGGGCATCGACTTTGTCTGTTAGCAACCGCAGCGACTTTTGTGAGATGTGTAACTGGAGCTACTGCTGCTGCATGAGCTGCTGCTGTTGCTCCAGCAGACAGACCAACTTCGTCTCCATACCAACAAAGACCACCATTTACCTCGTCACCAAAAATGTTGTAACTGCGACCAGGACGGTCACGGGGTAGCAATGACGGAAACACGGTGGGACCCACGAAGAGGCCCACGAACAAAAACACTACAGGAGAGGACGGACACGAACAACGAAGGACAGAACGAGTACAACAAGATCAAACAATGGAGTCACAAGGAAACAAACACGTCTACTCGTACACAGAACAAGGAAGAGAGGTGTAAACCGACGTACGCAAGATTAGACTGGCTGGCTGAGTGCGAGGCAGGTGCTTCAGTACACTATCAGGGGCGCCGCTATTGGCCGCTGGGGCCACTTGTTCCACTGTGGTGCCCTCTCACTAAAAGCGGGCCGGGAGGCGTGAGCCGTTACAGCTTACGGCGCGATGGTGCAGAGACCTCTATGGGCTTCGACGTCCATGATGTCTGGCATGGATTCAAATTCCGCGGCGCGCAGTACCAGAGAGGACATAGCACATACAGTGTTCATGATCAAATACAACAGTGCAACCTGCATTTATCTCCAACATGCATTTCTCATGGTGTTTCCATATTTTGTCCAACATCTCTACATATGCCTTTTTGATCCAAATGCAATACACACCAATGCACTAACTTTTACCAATCCTTATACCCTGTGCATTTGCTGAAGTAGTATATGTGTTATATCACTTCCTAAAGTAATATGTGCATTATGTGTAGGCTGTGATGGCCTACACTTGTGCCATAAGCTTAAGAACTGTAGGGTCTTCATAAGTGGCTAGTGGTGCACTACATCATGTACAGTCCGAGTGTCGTCAATTCGTGCATGTGTTGGTTGAAGTTTTAGCAAGTTTCTTGTCCATATTGCATGGTTTCATGCCATTGCCATCTATTGGATCTCCTTGGAAATACAGTACATACAGTACTGTTCTATGCAGCACAACGTAGCCCTGTCAAAACCAACAATGAGAATGCACCCGCAAACACTTTCCGCCTGTGGGTAAGCCAGACAAAGCCAAGCATTTAACAATTTAACAGTGAATGTACAATGCACTGCTGTGTTGCACGTGGGCTAGGGTAGGACGGGGGAGAGGTGATAGATGTATCAAATGTCTTCATTCAATGGCTGCCACAGCCTTGTTTCAAAAGTCAAAAGCTTTGTCTAGTGCTTCTCGAGTGTTGTCAAGTCCTGCATCTGTGTGTTTTTGATCTAACGTTTCGTGCTTGTGCTACTTGCATTACAATGTCCAGAGACAAAAGCGGCCAAAAAACAAAAAAAAATCGTCAGTAAAAAAATGCTAATTTGACGACGGGTGCAAATCGAAAAAAGAATGTGATCTCATTGGAAGAAAAGCTTCGTGCTTTGCAGAGAATTGAGGCTGATGAGCCAACCTCAAAAGTTGCTGCCAATTTGAATGTTGGTAGAAGTGCGATTACTGATTGGAAGACGAATCGATCAGAAATTGGAAAATTTTGTTCCATCCAAGTGTCAGTCAGTGCAGTGGAATCTCAAAAAATAATTAGAAAACGTGCATATCCTCAGTTAGAAGAGGCCTTATTTTTAGCACAAACAAATAAGCGACAAAGTTGTGCCAGTTTCAGGTCTGCTACTTCATCAAAAAGCGATGACATTTTATGAGTTGATTGAAGGAAAGGAGCAAGAATTCCTCGGAAGTGATGGCTAGCTGGATCAGTTCAAGAAGCAGCATGGCATTCGTGAAATTGCCATCAGCGGCGAATCATTATCCGGGGATGAAGCTGCTATCACTGATTTTAAGAAGAAACTGCACACAATCATTGACAAAGGAGGTTATACTGGTGATAAACTTTACAACTGTGATGAAACTGGGTTGACTTACAAAATGTTGCCAACAAAAGTCCTTGCCTCTAAACAAGAAAAAACGGCATCCGGATATAAAAAAAGCAAGGAAAGAGTTACTGTCCTGACATGCAGTAATGCCACCGGCAATCATAAACTGTGCCTTACTTTAATTGGTAAATCCAAAAAACCAAGTGCATTTAGACAGGAACCAGCTGATAAACCTTTGCCATTGTGGTACACTAATGAGTCTAAGGCATGGATGAATGGTGCCATCTTCAAAGAGTTGTTCCAGGCAGAGTTTGTTTCAACTGTAGAAAAATAGATGGAAGAAAATGGACTTCCTTGAAAAGCATTTCTTCTTGTGCACAGTGCTCCTTCTCATCCAGATGATCTTCAAGATGAGGATATCAAAGTTTTGTTTCTCCCAACAAACATCACATATCTATGTCAACCAATTGAAAAAATAAATAAATTGAGATGATGAAAAAACATTACTGATGCAAGCTGCTGGAATACTTAATCGGTCAGACTGATGCTGAAGAAGATTTTGCGCAAGCTCTTTAAAAAATCGATGTTTTAAGTGTCATTCATTGAAAGCTTGGAATCAAATTCCTCCAATTCCTCTTGTTAGCCTTGGAAAAAACTCTTAGATCATAAGGGAACTCATCAGTGGTGGGAAAAAGGAAGCAACACCGAAACTCAAGCTGACATGCCAGAAACAAATGAAAATGATGTAATTTTGGTGAATTTACTGGAGAAGCTACCTTGTTGTGAAGATGCGAACTTCGAAGATGCTGAAAAGTGGATCAAAAACGACTTGTTTGATTTGACTGAGGAAGAAATTTGTTCATATTGCGACCAATGAGAAAGTGTCACTAGAATATGTCTCTGATGATGATGCAGAGAAAAAGCTTCCTCACGCAGTCGGTTATGAAGCGATCCGAACTACCCTGGAGTATCTCAGCCAACAGGAGGGGGTGCGACTTATCCCGAAATTGTTTTTTTGCAATGTTGGAGATATATTGCCACAACAAAAGTTTCTCAAGCCAAAAAACAAAAAACCATTACAGACTTCTTTACCAAAAAACAAATTCTAATGAAGTGTCCTAGAACTTCAACATCTGTAAGTTAAAAGTTTATTTTCTTTTCTCTCTCTCTTCTTCTTTTTTTTTAAAATGTTCCTCCAGACAAACGTTTCGTTCCTCTGAGTAATCTCTAGATCTGTTTCACAATTTTGTACAGTAGTTTATTTTTTATTCAAAAGAGTAGGAAATAAAATTAAAACTCCTGTTTTTTGCTGCTGCCAAATAAGGCGCATTTTTTCTATAACAGCGCAAAATAAACGAGCTTTGTTATTCAGCATTTAAAAAATTTGAGTTATTAATCATACTTTAGCACCTTAACACATCAACACAATTTATTCTGCTAAAAACATGCAGGCTTATTCACAACCACATCAGTAATGTTCTATATACCCTACTCATATTTTACGATCATATTTCACAGTATTGATACAATTCGGGGTGTTTCGCGCATGGAAACAGGGGGGACTTTGGGTTATCCGAAAATTTCATGATCCAAATCGGCTGCCATCTTGATCATTTTGGATAAACGGGAGTTTACTGTATTACTGAGAGATCTCTCATAAGCCCAAGATATTATGACAATATTTGAAGGCTATCAGTGGCCTAATTTCAGTGTCCAGACACTCATGGTTTGACACAGGAAATGACACTGAGGATATAAAAACCAAAGAAGGTACGCTGAACTCTATTTACAAAATTTCCTTTCCAAAGGAAAATCTGGGGATACTGGTGCAGTTTAATCCTCACACTACTGCAAAGATGAGCAATGTAGATATTACTGAGAAACTTATCAAATCACTAAAACTGAATAAAGGTACAAGGCCTAATAAAATATAAGATTTTACATGGAATTTGTGTCTGGGTTAGCCCCTCTTTTAACCAGAATAAACCGTGTATCCTCTGAACAAGGAAATGCATGGACTAGTTGGAAGCAAGCAGAGCTCTCGCCTGTCTATGAGAAGGGTAGCAGAGTAATCCAGAAAATTAGCATTCAATATCTTGGATGCCCATCAATAATGAACCTTAGAAGAAATTTTGAACCCAAACATAATGAAGTATCTTGGACAGTACGGATTCTGAAAACACTGGTTATACAAAACCAAACTTCCACTTTTATTACATATTACATGACACCCTAAAAGCCATAGATCATGGCAGTGAAGTGGCTCAGTATTTATACACATCCAGAAATAATTGACTCAGTACCAAACCGAACCTTATTAATGAAAGTATAATCATATATGCTGTCAAATGATATTTGACAGCATATAAGGTTTCTAGGTATGGAGGACATAGCATATTCCCGTGGATGGAGAAATTACTTCTGACATGTACCAGAAAAGTGTGTAGGGGACCTTGTACACTAATGGCTGGCAGGAAGTATCAGAGAATCAGTTACCTATAATGACATTATCTCTGAGAAAATGTGCACTAATATTCAGCCAGATCTTCATAAGATTTTGAAGTGCTGAAAATGTTGGCAACTTGCTTTAAATGTTCAGAAGTACAAAATCATGTACATCCCAAATAAAAGAGAAATAAAAAACCATCATATCCTATGACTGCAATATCAGTCACAATTTGAATTGGTCAACTTGCACGAATTGCCAGGTGTAACAATTTCTAGGTATATGAAGTGGAAAGATCACTAAGGTTGATTTGTGTGTAATGCAGGTGACACACTTCAGTTAATTGGTAGCACAGTGGGAAAAATGTAATGGAGACAAGAAACAAAATGCTCGTGCAACCCACCCAACAATATTGTTCAAGTGTGTGGAATCCAGACCAAATAGGTGTAATAGAGGATAAGGAATGTGTACAAATAATTGCAGCATTAATGGTCAAGGGTTTGGTTTAATAATAAGAAAATATCATGAAGATGCTGAGAACTTGAACCAGTAGACTCTTGAAGACCAACTATTTTGTGGAAGCTTACTTACAAAGTTTCAAGAACCAGTATAAAGTGAGGAAATATAAAGTGAGGAAACTAGGAATATACTGCAACCTCTTATATATTGCTCCTGTGTGAACCATGAAGACAAAATTAAACTTATTACATTGTGCAAAGAAGGATTTAAGCCATCAAAATGGGAAAATGGAACATGCAGATATCGTAATAAATGACCTAATACTGAAGCCTATAGAATATTTGCAGTTAGTTCTGTCAGTTTGGACATGACTGTTCCTTGTGTAGTTTATAGGCCGTTTCTAACACAACTCTGTGCTTTTTACCAATTAACCATTACTTGCACTGTAAATGTCATAACGTTACTCCACTTCCAATTGTTTTCATATCTCTTGGAGCCATATGTAGTAATACCAGAGAAGGAAAGTTGCTACTCACCATAAAGCAGAGATGCTGAGTCATGATAGGCACAACAAAAAGATTCACACAATTATAGCTTTCAGCCATAAAGGCCTTTGTCAGCAGTAGACACACATACACACACACACACGCAAAAACACACACACTCAAGCAAATGCAACTTGCACACATGTCTGCAGTCTCAGAGAGCTGTATGTGGCACACAAAATACCTATCTTGTGGATATGTAATATTGTTATGTTCCATCCTGGATTTTCCATTGTTTGATTTGTTTTGTCCTGTCACATGACAGCACAGTTAAGCACATGCAGTTAATAGTTATTAATAAAAGTAAGCTAATCACACAATGTAGTAAACTCAAGAAGCAAAAGACAATACCAAGACTTGTGGATTCCATTCGAGAGGCAGTATTTATAGAATCTCCAAACAGACAGTAACGAGGCATTGTTGTACCGACAACACCTGCAACACATGGCCCAGTATTTATCCCTATCCTGATTTGCAGTGATTCAGATGGCCGATGTGGAATTTTGTATAGCTCCACACCATGTAAAACATCAAGAGCCATTGAAGCAATCTCTCCTGCATGAAGTTTACCTGGAAGGAAGATTACCAATTGAGTTATTGAAATGGTGCCTAAAAAATAAAATTGTCAAGAGGAGAAAGATGGTCTTCCATTTTGAATTTTCAATACATACCCTTGAATTCAACATTTATTTTGTAAAGAGCTTAATCTAATGTGCATTCAATAATTTTAGACACAATGTATCACTCTAAAACAAAAGACTACTCACATGGCTAATGAACCATTTCCCATGGCATATTATTGTGCAACTGTTTTCTTGCCACAGTTTTTTTCCCCTTATGCTATGAAAATTTTCATCAAAATTAGTCAGTTCTGTGGCAGTGGAGCAGTAGTTTACTACACATGTACTCTCTCATTGTGCCAGAGCAAGGCATGTATGAGGTCTGATGGTAGAAAATGAGACTAATCACGCAAATTTGTATACTTAACAAATATTTTCAGTTGGTGGTGGTCGTCTTCAAAATAGGATCCGAGAGCTTTCGTAAGTGCGCGCATGCACAACTACACACACACACACACACACACACACACACACACACATATATATATATATATATATATTTTTAGTGTTGAGGTATATGTCTGTCGATTCATATTTTCTTCAGGAAATTGTGTGTAATGAATGCACTGACATCAAAATAGTGATGATAATAATAATGATTCAACTAAACTCTCAAAAAAATAATATTTAAGGTGAAGCTGTAAAATCTTACATTTTCAATCACATCACTGAAAAAAAGGAACATAAATTGCAGTAAGTTTGTAGGTAATTATTATGCATTTTTGCTTAAAGTGAAATACTTTTTACATGAAATCAGATAGTCTGAGAAAAATACAAATATATTTTCACAGACATTTCTAGCAAAGCAGCATTGTGCTCTGGGATGAATGTTAATATTGAACTGAAAGTTCAGCTGCATTATAATCAAAATATTAATAATGTATTTTGTTCACTCTTGTACTGTATCAGTGAACTTCTTTACAAGAATGCAACATTGTGTTTGTCTTCCAATGGGGGCAGTACAATTTTCTTTTTATTCATCTACCTCCTCCTTGTATTCCTCTGGGTCAGTGGAAATATGAGGTGTGTTAAAAAACAAACAGAACTTTTGCTGTATCAGATTTATTGCTTATTGTACAACATTTTAAGCACTGTCCCCTTCAAAATAGTCCGCTCTACTGGCAATACATCATTCTCATCGTTTCTTCAAGTTTTGGAACACCTCCTGGAACACATTTTGTGGGTTTGTGCACAGTTTTCATCGCATTGTCTGCTATCTCTTCTATGGATTTGAAATGATGTCCTTTCAGTGTGTTTTCGAGTTTGGGAAACAGGAGAGTGCCCTGGGGCTAGGCCCAGAAAATACAGTGTATGGAGCACCACAGGAATGTGGTGTTTTGCTAGATAGGTGCAGACAGGAGTGACATGTGAGCTGACACATTGTCATGATGCAACGTCCAACTCTGGTTTTCCCACAATTCAGGCCTCTTCCTGTGCATAGCATCCCTAATGCACACTAGGATTCCCTGGTAGACTTCCTTGTTTACCATCTGACCATGTGGTACAAATTCATGATGAATAATCCCTTTGTAGTCAAAAAACACAATCAACATCATCTTGTTCTTCAACCAACTTGTGTGCTTTTTTTGGATGAGGTGACCCTTTGTCCACCGACTGTGTCGACTGCATCTTTATTTCAGCTTCATAGACACACACCCATGTCTCATCGCCTGTTATGATGTTCTTAAGAAAGTTTTCATTGTCATTAACAGTAGCAATCAGATCTCGCACATTTCCACACAGGTCTGTTTCTGATCATCAGTCAGCAAACACAATACGAATTTTGCACTGACACAATGCATCTCAGTTTTTCACTAAAAATTTCATGGTATGATCCTATGCTCATGCCCACCTCCTCAGCAAATTCCTGCAGGCGTGAACACTATCCACATGATAATCACGTGAACACTATCCACATGATAATCATCTATTGATGTGGAAGGACGTCCAGACTTGGAATTGGCACAGACTGACATTCTGCCCTGTTGAAAACATTTAAACTGCTCGTAGCACTGTGTGCTATTCATACAGCCCTCCCCGTATGGTGGCTGAATATCTGAAATGTCTTTGTGCAGTTTTGCCAAGTTTGCAGCAGAATTTCACACACACACACACACACACACACACACACACACACACACACACACAAGTTGTTCTTCAAGCTCCTTCATTGCACTAATCTGATGAGCAGGCTGTACTCATGCTTACTTCAGTGGCTGTGGTTTGCTTATTAATTCTCTGAGTGACACAAAGCAAATGGTAGTTTTGTTGTCTAAACCTGCTGCTGGGTGCCCTCAGTAGCTGCAGCACTTCCTCTCTGCTGGTTGCCACACTATTTCAAAAGTTGGGTTTCTTTTTCAACACACCTCATATTCAAATATGACTAATATGTACAGTTTCAGGTTGAACACCACTGTTGGAACTTCTACTCAGTAAGAAAACTGAAGAATGCAAACAGTCATAAGTAAAGTACCCTTACATACACTCAGTTTAATCCTTTTCAATATGTATGTTTGCATGTCCTGTTGGGGGGGGGGGGGGTGTCCCATGTCCTCACACGTCACAGTTATTTACCATTACTGTAGCACTTTTATTTATGCTTATTATTTCACTCAGCAGCATATCAAGTCATGATATATCAACACCTATGCAGCAACAATTGGTTAAACTGTACCCACCAGTAAAAATGCTCTTTACCTGCTGCCAGTGTTTTGTGAATTGTTGTTCGTGCTGTACACTTGTTGGGTACAATGTTAGAAACAGACACAGTTGGCCAGGAGCACTCATGCTGTGTAAACACATTGAGATGTTTGTCTTGAAATAATTGGAACGTAATTGCACCACTCTCAATATTATGTTTAGTTCAGTCATTTGTGTTGCATTTACAGTGTACCTGAAACTTCAGTGTGAACAATTCTTTGCATGTTGTGGTATAAGGGAACTTTCTGTAAGGAAAGAAGGCCTAATTTCTTTCAAGATTGAACAATTTCAATAGTAATTGGTAGTTTTGACATCTATAAATACTTGTTGTCAATTATATCCTTTATTGTCCTTGTCAAAAATGTGCTTCTTAAGGAATTTGTGAATCAGTATTGCACTGTCAATAAATAAAATAATAAATATGTTTGGGAAATAATGGAAGAAGAGAGAGGAGGAGTAATGTAGTATCACTGCTAATACAGACTGTAAAAAATAGGAATTTGTTTCTGTCATGATAATTTCCACATGATTTGTCTGCCACAAGTTGGTTTTGTAAACTTTATGAAAAGAAAGTACGAGGAGTCATAATAGGGCATAATCTGGCTATTTTGGCCATGGGAAATGGGAGACGTATGGCTAGATACATTGTCTTATTGAAAGAGAACATTTTTGTTTATCAAGTGAGGTCACTTTCTCACCAGTTTCTTGAAAACTTTGTGGTGAAAGACGTATATGATTATTTTTGCCATCTTATAGTTGTTAATGAATATAATGGCATCCAAACCTCAAAAGAGTGTTCGGCATGTCTCTCCCAGTTGACTGAAGGGATTCTACACATTGCAACTGCTTTATAAGAGCTACTTGACCTCAGCATCACAAAAAAGTAAACTTATATTTTACATCAGTTACTTATTTAGCTGCATACCATGATTGTTAGTGCATGAATGAATATTCTCACATCATGAAACTATTCTACAACCCACAACCCAATTTCTTTCTGCATTTTCACTAGCAAAAACTGCGGCTTGTTATACATAAATTCCTTCACAAGCATCTAACAATTCTATTTGCCCATTTCCTACATCAGTTTCACATTTTTACATCAGTTTTATTTTCTCCCCCCCCCCCCCCCCCCCTCCTGGGGTCAAACACCTCCCAGTTTTACCTCCAATATTCTTCAGTGTTTACCAACACTCGCTATGTTATTTACATTCTTTTCCTTCTTCCTGGTGACGCCCTATCGCAAATGGAATCCTGCTTCATATATCTGCATCAGCTAAAAAAAGTATCCCCACCCCCAGTAAAAACCCAGTCCCACATTCTGTTCCACACATGCTGCCTAGTCAATGGAATCCCCCACCCCCCACCCTCCTCTGCCTGCTACTGCCACCAGCTGCCTAATCATAACAGTTCCTATCGTTGGACACATTTCTCTCACAACTTTGAAATTTTCAGATTCTTCCAATCCCTAACACTAACTAACCTGATACTACAGAAACAAATCTCCATAATTTGGACATTCCTGAAGCACCTCTGCTCGCTCCACATGACACTATTACTTTGCAACCTCAGCTACTTACACTATATCTGCAAAAGTGAATTCTTTGCCCTCTAAAATCTGGCAGAACACTCCAGATACCTTGTCCAAAAGGTATTAAATTTACTGATGTCCTATTCCCATGTAAGAGCACCATCACCCACCAACACCCATCATACTATCATTGAAACCCTTCAGGAACACTCATAGCACCCAACCCAATGATACGCAAACTGCTGTTGTCAACTTTTCGAAGTATCTTTATCATATCAAAGTTTCAATCCTATTGAAGGGACTCACTTTCAGCCCCACATCCAAGTTCAATTATATTGGAATCATCATAGACCTGTTATCTTTCGTCCAGTCCCTAAAGTGGAAACACTTCTTTGCACCCATCCCTCAAATCAGTGCCGTCTTAACCCCAACAATGGACCTTCCCTTTCCTAGATCATACTACCATCTGACTGTGACCCTTCACCTCTCTCAGCTAACTATCCCCTGGTTACATTCCAGGAATTCATTACCTCCAACTTGACCACACCATCCTTCTTCAGGTCCCTTCCTAACAGTGATTACCTGACAGAAGGCATCTGCCAATTCTCTGATACCTCCACCTACAAGTCCCCACATAGTGATCCTGTGGTGTCACCGCCAGACACCACACTTGCTAGGTGGTAGCTTAAATCGGCCGCGGTCCATTAGTACATGTTGGACCCGCGTGTCGCCACTGTGTGATCGTAGACCCAGCGCCACCACACGGCAGGTCTCGAGAGACTGACTAGCACTCGCCCCAGTTGTACGACGACATTGCTAGCGACTACACTGATCGAAGCCTTTCTCTCATTTGCCGAGAGACAGTTAGAATAGCCTTCAGCTAAGTCCATGGCTACGACCTAGCAAGGCACCATTAGCCTTAGATAGCTTGTATATAAAGAGTCACTTGTATCGCCACAATCTCCACAATCTCCAGATGTCTCATCAAGAACGATGTATACAAGGATGTATTAAAAGTTAAGTATTCAAGGAGCTACGTACTTTTCTTTATAACATTCATTAAGTCTCCTGTTTCAGACCTCACTCCATCCTTCATGAGTTAGCGCGTGCATCTTGGCCGCCTCTTTCAATAAGTGTGCGTAGTGTTGGCAAGTCTGTCGACACTACAGATCCCATCCCAGATGTCTTAGCATATGCTCCAAGCTGTACTCAAATCCTTAGATTTGATGGAAGGATTCAGGGATGTGCCTCTTTTCCTTCCTTATCTCAATGACCCCCTGACACAAAACTTGTTTATTCTTTCCAAAACCCTTACACACAATAATAATGGGTGTCCCATAGTACCTAGTTACTGTGAGCCCAGTGAATGAATCTCCACTCTTGTTGACCATCACCACCAACCAACTTGCCTGTATCTCGGCCTCTGATATTAAACATACAAATCTCTTCTTTCACTAACTCTCAACCATCCTCATCCCATTACCATCTAGATCTGTAACGGTCACTGCTGAAGCCAGCTCCTTACACACCAACCTCCCTCATGCTCATGGCCATTTGTTCCACCTGATCTTCCTCAACTGAGCATGTCACCTTCCTGGACCCCACCTTTGTGATGGCTCTATCCATCATTAGGTCTATATGAACGAACCCCGCCACTATTTAAATTTTGAATAAAAATCATAAGCAACAGTGGCCGAAGACTTCCGGCTTAAGAAGTCATCCTTGCTGTGCCATTGACCTTGTGAAAGAGGGTGGAGGAGCAGACGGAGGTTCAGGGCTCTCTCTTGTCCTTGTGGTGGGAAACTCCCCCTAGAAGGTAGAAGAATCACCGATGACCAATGGCATGAGGGTGCAGAAGATAATGGAAACCATTGCATTAAAGGCACATAATGTGTATCTCCCATTCAGATCTCTGGGAAGTGGCTACCAGCTGGGATGTGACCATAAGAAAAAGATTGAACAGCCAATGAAAGAGGAATGTTCTGCAAGTCAGGGCATGGAATGTCAGAAGTTTGAACATGGTAGGGAAGCCAGAAAATCTGAAAAGGAAAATGCTAAGGCTCAATCTAGATATAGTGGGCATCAGTGAAGTGAAATGGAAAGAGTATGAGGATTTTTGGTCAGATGAGTATAAGGTAATATCAACAGCAGCAGAAAATGGAATAATGGGAGTAGTATTCATAATGAATGGGAAGGTAGGACAGAGAGTGAGTAACTGTGAACAGTTCAGTAACAGGGGTATTCTGATCACAACCAACACCAAACCAACACCAGCAACAATAATTCAGGTATACAGGCTGATGTCACAAACTGATGATTAAGTGACGGATAAAGTTTATGAGGAGACTGAATGGGTAATTCAGTATCTAAAGGGAGAAAAACAAATTCTAATAGTTGTGGGAGAGTGGAATGCAGTTGTAAGAGAAGAAGTAGAAGAAAGGGATACAGGAGAATGTGGGATTAGTAGTAGGAATGAGAGAGGAGGAAGACAAACTGAGTCTTGCGATAAATTTCAGATTGTAATAGTGAATACCTTATTCACAAATCACAACAGGAGGTATACTTGGAAAAGGCTGGTAGATACAGGAAGATTTCAGTTAGATTACATCATGACCAGGCAGAGAGTCCAAAATCAGATATTGGACTGAAAGGCATGCCTAGGAGCAGATACAGACTCAGATCCCGATTTGTGACAACAAAGAGTAGGCTGAAGTTTAAGAAGCTAATCAGGATGAACAAGTGCACAAAGATGTGGGATATGGAAGTACTGAGGAATGAAGAAATATGCTTGAAGCCCTCTGAGGCTATAGATACTGTCATAATTAATAGCTCATTAGGTGATTCAGTTGAAGAGGAATGGACATCACTAGAAAGGGCAGTCACAGAAGTTGGAATGAAAAACATAGGTACAATGAGATTTGGAAGACTTAAAATCAAATAAGGCACAAGGGATAGAATCAGAATTTTAAAATGATTCAGGAAATGGCAACAAAATAATTACTAACACTGGTCTGTAGAACATATGAGACTGGTGATATACCATTATACTTTCGGAAAAATATCATCCACACAATTCCCAAGGTTGCAACAGCCAACAAGTGCAAGAATTATTGCATTATCAGCTTAACAGCTGATGTATCGAAGTTTCTGACAAGGATGGTATATAGAAGAA
The DNA here is from genome assembly GCF_023898315.1 of Schistocerca nitens. Lineage (NCBI taxonomy): Eukaryota > Metazoa > Arthropoda > Insecta > Orthoptera > Acrididae > Schistocerca > Schistocerca nitens. Next base: position 47,103,122 of record NC_064617.1, on the reverse strand, counting down.
TGGAAAATAAAATTGAGGATCTATCAGATGATGGTCAATTTGGCTTTAGGAAAGGCATCCAACAGGCAGTTCTGAGTTGCGGTCGATACTCGAAGCAAGACTGAAGAAAAATAAAGACATGTTCATATGATTTGTCAACCTGGAAAAAGCATTTGACAATGTAAAATTGCGCAAGGTGTTCAAAATTCTTAGAAAAATAGGGGTAAGCTTTGGGGGAATATGGATAGTATACAATAGTACAAGAACCAAGAAGGAACGACAAGAGTGAAAGACCAAGGACAAAGTGTATGGATTACAAAGGGTGTAAGCCAGGGATGTAGTCTTAAGCCTGTGTTTTTTACTCTATACGTCAAAGAAGCAATGATGGAAATAAGAGAAAGGTACAAGAGTGCGATGAAAATTTAGGATATCAGTGCTAAATTCACTGATGACATTACTATCCTCAGTGAACATGAAGAAGAATTACAACTCTGTTAAATGGAATGAACAGTCTAATGAGCACAGAACATGGATTGAGCATAAATCAGAGGAAGACGAAAGTAATGAGAAGCAGCATAAACGAGAACTGTGAGAAACTTAACATCGTAATTGGTGATCACGAAGTAGATGAATTTAAAATATTCTACTTTCTAGGCAGCAAAATAACCAATGATAGTTAGAGCAAGGAAAACATAACAAGCAGAATTTGGCAAAAAAGGGCATTCCTGGCTAAGAGAAGTCTACTAGTATCAAACATGGGTCTTCGTTTGAGGAAGAAATTCCTGCGAATATACATATGGAGCACAGCATTGTATGGCAGTGAGACTCTCATGAGTGTGGCAAACTGTTAACAGAAAAGAATAGAAGCATTTGAAAAGTGATGCTACAGAAGAATGTGGACTGATAAGGTAAGGAATGAGGAGGTTGTCTGCAGAATCAGCGAAGAAAGGACTGTATGGATACACTTAGATCAACAGCATGATAGGACATCTGTTAGAAATCAGTGAATAACTTCCATAGTGGTAGAGGGAGCTGTAGAGTGGAAAACCTGAAGAGGCAGACAGAGACTGGGACACATCCAGCAAATAATTGAAGACATAAGTTGCAAGTGCTACTGTAAGAGGAAAAAGTTAGCACAGGAGAGGAATTTGTGGTGGGCTGCATCAAAACAGTCAGAAGACTAATGACAAAAAGAAAAATGAACGCCACTAACCATTTACAGTACCAACATTTTGACAGGTGTCTCCCCTTCCACATCAAAAACTTATTCCCATATAGTCTGGCCACTGTCTGACAGCACATCTGAAGTTGTAAGAATTCCCTTGCCTCATATGCTCAAGGTCTCACTAAGCCCTTTACAGATGGGCACTAGCCCTTAAACCTAGTCCACAAGTAGATTTACTTAACCATGTCCTCACACACTCCTAAACCTCCCAACATCCCCAGAAGCCAGGTGCAAAGGAACTCATCATCCAGTATCATAGTGAATTAGAACAACTGAACCAAATCCTTCTTCAGGGCTTTGACCATCTATCATTGTGCATGGAAATGAGGGACATCTTACCCACAATCCTTCCCACCATTCTTAAAGTGGTATTCCTCTCCCCAACCAATCCAACATAACATTCTGGTCCATCCCTATGCTGCACCCAGTCCCAGCCCCTTGCCATATGGGTTATATCTATAGAAGACGCAGCTGTGAGACCTGTCTGATTCATCGAACCAGCATATCCTACTTTATTCCCATCACAGGCTTGTCCTGTTCCATTAGAAGCAAGACCACCTGTGAAACAGTCATGTCACATACCATATCTGCTGCAATTTCTGCACAGAACTTCAAATGGCCCTCAACACTAACCTCCTCTCCCATTATATAAAACATCACTGCCAAACAGGGGCTGAGAGCAAAGTTAACCACCCAATGGCAGAATAAGCTGCTAACCACACATGCTTCATTTCAGTGGCTGCCTCATAATTCATGTCATTTCGATCCTCCCTCCCACCCCCAGGCATCAGCTTTCCTGAAATAGATAGATTTGAGTTACCATTGCAACACATCCTTCATTCCTGTAATCCTGATAGTCTCAGTTTCCAATAACCCTCTGAATCCACACCTTCTTTCCCACACACTACAAATCCACTTCCTGATGCAACTGTTATCATTTGGCCCCTATTCCTCCTGCACCCTGCCTCTTTTCCTTTCTCATCTACCCTACTCCACACGAAATAATCCCTCACCAAGTCTACATGCCAAACTGCAGTCCCAGCATTGTGTATTCAGGTGGCACAATGTAGCTGTGTGTGTGTGTGTGTGTGTGTGTGTGTGTGTGTGTGTGTTTTCACATAATATATATTATTTGCATAATATAAATTATTATTTATTTATTTATTTATTTATTTCTTGTTCCGTAGATCCAGTTAGTGAGTCAATCACAAGGATATGGAACGTGTCAAATTGTACAGGTTTCAATTAAGTCAATATAATACACTGTCTATATTCCAAGAGGTTAATGGTATGAAGATACGGTCTAATGTTCTAGGAATTAGCCACATAACATCCAGTCACATGAGATACAAACAGATTGTTAAAACTATCTACTTTTGTTCAGTGCTGCCAAAAATATTCAGTTTTTCCTTCAAAATTAATCCTACAGAAAAAATAGTAATTTAGTCTACAGTATAAAGAATATTGAAACAACATTCTGGAATATTGAAACACTTAATAAAAATATTTAACAGCTAAGGAATTCATTATCATTAACTTACCATTTCGTTGTGGGAGCCCAGAAACAACCATATATGCATCACCAATCGTTTCTACTTTGTATACATCATAATTCTGAATGAGTGAATCAAACAAGCGATACAGCCTGTTTAGCAGTGTAATAACCTGCATTGGAGAACTCACAGCAGACAACTGTGTAAATCCAACAATATCGCTGAAGAATATGGTCACAGATTCAAAATTTTCAGCTGTAACCTGCCAAATAAAAATTACTGTATAGGATCTGATATCAGCACAGTATCCTACAATTTAAAAGAAAGAACAATAATTCTATTGTACTAGATTCATCATTCTAACAAACAATCTTTAATTATAGACTAAGAAGAAAATCCCCATAATTTAAAAACAAAGCAGAAAATGATGGAAAGGTCAAATCAAAGAAGAAGAGATCTGGAAGAATGCTGAGCAGCAGTAGTACTAACTATTACAAGATTTAATAGTTACACTCACCCACGAGATTTTGTTACTTCAAAGTTCTTGTCACCTTATACTTCATTTTCCATTGCAGAAAGTTGTAAATGCTAGTTTATGTTGTATCCAAACAGTCACTCAATAGCTTTGATGACTACCATATGAGAAGTTCATAAAGTATGGAAATCCAACAACACTTACAGTAAGCTTCACTGCATTGTATGATAAATTTTTTCACACGGTAGTTCCTGGGGATGGGTGAAATCACTTCCATAGTGAGATAAGTGGATCTAAGAAATATGCTGTCTATATTCAGATGTCATTTGTGAATCCCTCAAAACAGTATTACTTGGTCTCTGACAAGTACTGATGAGGATATCCCACATATGAGCAACAATATAGAGGAAGAATTAATAAGTCTTTTTGATTTGGGGGGGGGGGATCATACACACTGAGCTGCATGCCAGCAGATGCTGGAGGAAGCATAACTTAGATGGATGATCCCTTTGGTTCCTTGGCCACGTTAAATAAGTGCATGCTGCACCCATGAAACCAGTTCACTTACTGTACATGAAGTACTCCACTACATGCCATTACATTATTCTGTTGATTATTGATTATCTGGCTACAGACATCATTTTTTGATTTGGATACAACTGGGACTATTTTTATATTGCTTATGATGGACTTGGCACCTGTCCAGTTTCCTGGCTGAAGTCATGCATCACTGTCTCCCACTTACACTGTTTGTGAACATTCTCTGAATCATTCTGAACCATACTCTGAGCACCACATAGCAGGACTCACCTAATTTGTGTGTAAAGAACTATTTATATTTTTACCCACTGGGATACAAAACATTTGCAGCAGCAACAGGCAGTACAACAAGCTACTGGCACAATTGCAGCAGCAGATTCTGTTGGCAGCCACCTCAGTTCCTCTATCTCCAGCTTTTGCTAGTTTCAATGGGCAGGTAAAAGCAATATTGTTGAGCCAGTTTGTCAATGACAATTACCTCCCTCTTCAAGCAGCACTACTTAGAAGTAGTCAATAAACTTTCTCCACTAGTAGACCCTTCTAAGCTACATTTCTCTACCATCTGTGATTTGTTGTCCAGCCATTATGGACAGCAAGCACACATCACAATAGACTGTTTACCATTCAGTCAGTGGCAGAAATGCTCCAATGAGTTTCATATCTCCTTGATTGAGCATCTTCAGGGCGTCAGTAGAAAATGCCTGGTCATTTGTTACAATTATAAGGTTTCATGTCAAAATTCATTGATCTGAGACATTGTAGTATGGCTAGAATGGGATCAGGAGATCTGCACCAAAGTTTTAAGTACTCCCAACTTTAACATCAACAAAACTGCTAAGATTGCTACATCTTTCGAATCTGTGTCACCAGCACAATAGGCATTTGATGATGAAATCAGTCGTTCATAGTAAAAAACCCACATTGTTGGTAGCTGCTACAGTCAAGGAGCAGATAGAAGGCAGTCTTTCCCATTACAAGGAGGTGATATTAACTCAAAGCCACACTTCCTCAACATTGCAATCAAAGACTTCTAGCATTAAGCGAAAAAAATTCTGTGCCAGAGTTTGGACTACCTCCTGTCATGCAGTGAAATGAAAAATATCCTACCCACAATCCTCCCCTCCACTCCGACAGTGGTATTCTACTACCCATTGAACCTACACAATATCCTTGTCCATCCTTACACCACACCTGCTCCCAACCCCATGGCTCATACTCCTGTAATAGGCATAGACCTGTCCCATACATCCTACCACTACCATCTGCTCCAATCCAGTCACAAACATCACCTTTTCCATGAAAGGGAGGTCTACCTGTGAAAGCAGTCACGCGGTCTACAAGCTAAGATGCAACCACTGCACTGCATTCTATGGGGCCATGACAACCAAAAAGCTGTCTGCGTGCATGAAAGCCACCATCAAGCTATGGCCAGGAGACATGTGGACCACTCTGTTTGAGCATGCTGACCAACCCAACATTCTTCACTTCAAAGACTGCTTCACAGCCTGCAACATCTGTATCCTTCCTATCAACACCAGCTGTTCTGAACTGCATGTGGGGACTCTCTCTGCAATATATCCTATGTTCCTGTAACTCGCCTGGCCTCAACCTTCATTAGTCACTGTCCTTCACCCACCTATCCCCATCTCTGCGCCCATTTCAGCACCACACAGCCTTCTATTCCACCAATGGACCCACAGTCTTTTTACAACTCTCCTTTTCCGCTTCATCCCCCACCCCTGCCTAACCTACTGATTGCATCTCGCTGCCCTGCCCTGTCCCAACCACGTCCCTGTATGCTCCCACAAGTAGCACTTTACCATCCCCCATCACTCTGCTATCTCTTCCCCTCTCTGCCCCAGCCTCCTCCTCCTTAGGCCCACCACGCGAAAGTTGTGCTTGCATGAATGTGTGTGTATGTGTATGTTGTTACTTTAAAAGGCTTTTTAGCTGAAAGCTCACTTGTTTGGTCTTTTTGTTGTGCCTGTCTGTGAGTCAACATCTCTGCTATGTGGCAATCCGTCCTTCCATAATATTGTCATATATAGTTTCCTGTTTCCATATCTCAGCATCTTATTAAATTGGCTGGCTGTTTTGAAAGTTCTTCTGTCTCTTTTTCTCTGACATCTGTTCATATTCTGGACTCCTAATTTCAAAGTCAGTAATTCAACAAGGTGATTTACTACGTATGTGTTCACAGAGTAGGTGTCATGGTAACATAGTAGAGTGTTGATTATTCAGTACTAGTGTGGGAGGTAAAAGATCAGACCTATAATAGATGGAAACAATCCACGTGGGAAAAATATATATAAAAAACAAAGATGCTTTAACTTACCAAATGAGAAAGTGCTGGTATGTTGGTAGACACAATAAAATAAAAAACACACAAATATTCAAGCTTTCACAACCCATGGTTGCTTCATCAGGAAAGAGGGAAGGAGAGGGAAAGATGAACAAGGAACTCAAACACCTAGAAAATGTGTTCCGCAAGAACAGGTACAGCAATTGACATATTCCAGACAGCCCTCAGATGATAGAAACATAGCAGAAACCCAGATGAAGAACAATCTAAAGATGAGGAACCAAGCCTTGCCTTTCTACTATACGCAGGCAACGTGGCATCAAAAACTGGGAGACTGCTAAAACAACACAAAATTGACGCAGTTTTCTGACCACCATCCAAGATACGCACTTATTGGGAACAGTGAAAGATGGACTTAGCTTCAAGAAAGCGGGCATGTATAATATTCCTTGTGGTTGCGGCAAATCCTACATCGGTCGAACAATCCAAACAGTTGAAGACCTCTGCAAAGAAAACCAATGCCACACACGCCAAGGCCAGCCCAACAAATCAGCATTGACGGAGCACTGCTTAGAAACTGGACACAACACAAAATATGAAGAGACCAAGATTCTGGCCCCTACCAGCTTCTACTGGGACAGCCATCTTCAGCAAGGCCATTGAAATTCATGTAACAGACAATCTCATAAACCAGGACACAGGATTTCAACTCAGCCAGGCATGGAACCATTACTTAGCTCCATCAAGGAGTCATGCCTCAAGCGGACATAAGATCTTTCCACGACGGCTGCCAGGGACACTCCATGGAATTCTGCTTCTTCCACCACCCGGTTCGATGTTGGGGATGCCGCAGACCTGAGTCGGAGCCTGCAAACAGATTGTTGGCAGCTGCAATCGAAGTGCCAGGGCTTGCAATTGGAATATCAGCGGCTGCAATCGGACCGTCGGCACAGGGAATCGAAGCCCTACTGAAGGACATAAACACCGACAATGGACAGACAGACCATTCCATCAGAACCACCTGATGATGGCAGAAAGGTTATTCACCAAAATATCATGGGACTTCAACGATTGCATCTGGCTAGATACCTGGAAGCCCTCGAAAAAACACATATGCTGGGAAAGCTTCCAATCACGTATCAAGAATTATTGTAGCAGTCGTTTAGCTTGTGGGATGTACTGTATATAGCTTCACATTAGTCTTAGTCTGCAAAATGGACAATGAAGGATAAACACATTCCCTTTGCAAATAAACAGTTCACTTTTTTGGAAAGCATTGCTAGTAGTGAAGATATTACCATACATCCACAGTGCAATAAGGTGTAGGACAATGAGGTTATACAGAGAGGTATAAAGCTTGTACAACATACAGGTGACACAAACTTTAGCACTGTGATGTTTGCTAGTGTAAAATAACATTGGCATCTGAAACAGACTTACCTCATCTTTATGTAAGATGATGAAACTGCAAAAGTTCAAACAAAAAGGGTCCTAGCTGGACAGTACAGAGATAAAAGCATTGTTTCTAATAAAGCAAAAAGTGTGTGGTCACATTAACTAGAAAATATCTTTTTGAACATTTAGCATGTGAACAACGATTGCAAATTTAAGTAAGTGCATGTAAACAGCAAGAAAAACACAATGTTCTGTTTCTGATCAATGTGGTGAAGTTTTATGATTGTGATTTGGTTCTTATATGAAAGGATTGTCAAGTAATTTTACAAATAAGTTGAAATGTTCTTTCAGGTTAGATTAGTCTATGTACATCAGCTTGTAAAATTCAAGCGGCTATTGCCGTAGCAACTGAGCTACTGAACAACTGAGGTGTACTTGGTTAAAATGACAATTTTCACTAGGAGTTTAATTTTGTTGAATGACACTGTCCTTGTTTTTAACAGTGGGAGAGTGTATCTTGGAGGTAAGTTAATGTTAACTTGACAGTGCAACTCAGTTTTAATTAAGTTAGTGAACTTGTGCGTCGATGTGGTGGTAATCTGCCAGTACAGTGCAACCCCAGTTTATGCATCTTCTCATTCTGTGGAAGCCTCAAAAACAACTTTTTAGGAGTTTTCATGCAAGTGTTTGTAAAGTATGGTACTACACACCGTTTGTAATCCATTTCCAAAACGTAAATTCCAAAACAAAACATCACTGTGAATTGTCAGGTAGTAGGAGACGCAAGCTAGCCAGTGACATCACAGGCATCACTCAAATAGACTTTTAAATCATTTGAATTTCATTTCCATTTTTATAGAAGAATACTGAAATTCAAGAGGAAAAAGAGAATGCTAGGAGCATAAAATGACATAATTAATCATTTAACACAATTTCCAGAAAACAGTCAAAAATCCTGTCAATGTGGATTTTGGCTTTAGAGGCAAACTTGAGTGTTCTTTCCATCTTTATGGATTGCTACAAAGTAGTTTTTCATGTCATCATATTTAGGTGAATGAGGATTTAGCATTTTCAGCAATTTACCTACAAAGAAAAGAAACTGACTTAATAGTGAAAAGCTGCAGTAAAATTATTGATCACAGATATCACATCAAATATAAAACACTAGCACCACTGCACTGAGCTCAGCTCTCTCACTGATAAAAAAAAATATTTTTATAACTAAGCTTTGTGCAATACTCTTAATATATTAAAATAAAATGTGACTTTATGGCTAACTGCCAGACTAGTAGTCGTAGATTTTGCAATTCAATGCTTGGTGGGTCTTACTATTAATGTTATCAGTAATATTAAAAGGATAGATTGCTACTCACTGTAAAGATGACATGTTAAGTTGTAGACAGGCATGACAAAAAGAGTGTTACATATAAGCTTTCAGCCAAAGCCTTCTACAGAGAAGCAAAATGGACACACATTCATAAACACAGCTCTCCTTCACATGGCTGCTCTCTCTGGCTACTCTGGTCAGAAACAGCTGAAAGACACTGAGGGGTATGAGTGGGGGAAGAGTGATCAGCAGTGCCTGATACAGGGACCAAATGATGCAAGGACAGGACTGCCAGTCAAAGCATCAGGTTGTGGGGGAGGGGGAGGGAGGAAGATGGGGAGTGGAAAGGAGAAAAGCAGCGAAGGGGAAAGGCCAGAGAGCAATTCACAATGAGGGTGAGGGGAGGTGAACTGCAAGGATATTGGAGGACAGAAGGGCATAAACATTTGGGCAGAGGGTGTGGGGACAATAGGATACTGTGGGTTGAGACCCAGATGATTTTGGAAGCAGACAGTGTGTTATAAGGGTAATCCAGTCTGCACAGCTCAGAAAAGTTGTTGGTGGAGGAGAGGATCCAGGGGGCCTGTGTTGTGAAGCAACCTTTGAAATGAAGCAGGTTATGTTCAGGTTCATGTTGTGCTACAAGATGGACTACCGTCCTCTTGATCATAGTTTGGTAGTGGCCATTCAGCCTGATTGACAGCTGGTTGGTTGTCATATTAATATAAAAGGCTGAGTAACTGAGCAATAACTGCAGCAGAGAGTAACTGAGCAATAACTGCAGCAGAAGTGGTGTATGACATGGCTGCTTTCTCAGGTGGCCTGACATCTGATGGACTAGGATAAGTCCTATTACTTCCTGGATCCCTAATCGTCACTGTTGCCACTACTTCCCCATACACCAACATTCCTTACGCCCAAAGCCTTACCACTGATTAACACTGCCTCTCTCAATGGCCTTTAGATTCCTAGCTCACTACCTCATTCCTTTTACACCTTACTAACTGTATCCTAACATACTACTTCTTTTCCTCTGAAGGGAAGACATACACACACAACTACAGCACAACCATCAGTACCCACATGGCACCCTCCTATGTGAACATGTTCATGAGTCATCTAGAGCAAACCTGCCTAGCCTCTCAAAACCTCAAACCCCATGTTGGTCCAAGTTCATTGATGATATCTTCATGATGTGGACTCAGTGCCAGGACACCCTATCCTTATTACTTCACAATCTCAAGACCTTCTCTCCCATCCGCTTCACTTGGTGCTCCTCCGCCCAGCATGAAACCTTCCGGGAGATTGACCTCCTCCTCTATGATGACTCTTTCCGCATCAAACACATCAACAACCAACAGTACCTGCATTTTGACAGCTTACATTCCTTCCACATAAAAAAAATCCCTCCCATACAGTCCAGCCACCACAGGGATGCATATCTGTAGTGATGGGAACTCCCTTGCCCAGCATGCTGAAAATCTTCACAGACAGGCATTATCCCCCGGACCTAGTCTGCAAACAGTTTCCCTTTCCATATCTCCACACACCACCAATCCTCCCACCATCCCCAAGAACTAGCTACAAAGGAGTATACCCTTCATCACTCAGTACCACCATGGACTGGAACAACTGAACCACATCATTCAACAGGGCTTTGATGATCTGTCATCATGCCCTGTAATTATGGATATCCTACACAAAATCTTCCCACTCCTCCTAAAGTGCAGTACCATCACCCAACCATCTCCATAACATTCTAGCCCATTCCTAAGCCACTTCCAATCCTGACCCCTTACCACAGTGATCATATCCCTGAGGATGATGCAGGAGCAAGACCTGCCCAAGCACTTCTTATTCCAGTCCTGTCACAGAGTTATCCCACCCCACTGGAGGCTGACCCACCTGTGAAAGCAGTCGTGCTCAGCATTTTATGTTGGTATGACTACCAACCAACTGTCCAGCGTGAATGTCCACTGTCAAATTGTGGCTAAGTGCAAAGTGGACCACCCTGTGGCACAAAATATATCTGAACATAACCTGTGTGATTTCAATGCCTGCTTCACAACCTGGGCTATTGGATTCTCCCCTCCATCACCAGCTTTTCTAAGCTGCACAGATGGGAGTTATCCTTACAACACATTCTCTGCTCTCCATTTTTCCCCTTGTCCTTCTCCACAGCTTCCTGACACTATGCTTGGCAGCCATGTCAGGGCACCTCTAGTCTGTACATGCTTCACCAGGCACTGCTGATTCCTCTTCCACCACACACATTGTTATTCACCCTCCTTCCTTGCCCCACTTGACGTTTTTCAGTTGCATTCTGGCTGAAGCAGCCAGAGACAATGTGTGTGTGTGTGTGTTTCTGTGTGTGTGTGTGTGTGTGTGTGTGTGTTTGTGTGTGTGTGTTTGTTTGTGTGAATGTGTGTGTGATTTTCTTTTGTGAAGAAGGCTTTTGCTGTAAGCATATACGTAACAGTCTTTTCATCATGCCTGTCTGCAACTCATTGTTCATCTTTATGGTGAGCACCAGTCTATCCTTTTCATATAATTTTTTATATTCTAACCTGGACTTTCCATTGTTTAGTTATTGGTGCCATTTCTTTTATTTCTGGCAGTCATCTATATCTGCTATGTGACCCATTGAACTGTACTTTTCCCTATAACTGGCTTGGTAAATTAGATGAAATGTTGGAGAATGGGAAGTTCATACCATTTTCAGTAAAACTGTGTCTAGAAAATCACTATCATGTTCAAGTCAGCCTCTGTGTTGAGGACAGCTTTATATTTTATAGTGCAATGTTTAAAAAATGTGTCAATATTTTAAACATTTCAGGAAAGTGGGATATTACCCAAAATGTAGCAAACTTTGCATTATACAACTATGAGACACAACTGACAACTAGTACCTACCTTCAACAGGAAAAATATCAGTACTGTTGATAGGTGTACGGAAGAACCTCTAGGGTTTCACAGATGACTGTGCAAAAACTAAAAGACATCTAGTGAATAAAGCATTTCTCCAAGTTTTTATTCATAATGTGCCATAGCATAGTTGCAGTGCGAGTTAACTGTGATGATTCAGTGACAGTGTTTTTTCCAAATAGTAAATAAAAGTTCCTACAGACCAAAAAATTAATGCATGGTACAACACATTCTGTGAGACTGGCTGCTTATGTTGTGAGAAGAACACAGGTCAGCCGGCACCGTCAGTGCAGAAGGTGGAGAGTATCAGGGAATCATTTGTCAGGAGCCTGAAGAAGTCAATGACACATGCGAGCAGAGAACTGCATATACTGCAGTCAACTATTCGATGTACTCTGTGAAAATGTCTGTGTGTAAAACCATGCAATGATTTGCAGTGACTACTAGAGGAAGAAAGTGTTTCACAGAAGTTGATTTTCAATAACGAAGCAACAGTGCATGCTAGCAAAGTAAATCATCATAACGAGTGCATTTGGGCACAGAACATCCAAATGAGATATTGGACACATTCAAGATTTCTCAAAGTTAGTGTCTTTTGTGCCATATCATTTTCAAAAGTTTATGGGCATTCTTCTTTGCAGAGCAAACACTGTGACTCGTTTTCTGTACCTGGACATGAAGCAGCAATGACTTATGCCACAACTCCAGCAAGACAAAGATTTAATTTTGCACCACACTTACTTTCAGACGTTTGTGTTTAGCTAACTGGAGTTATGTCAAATATTGTGTGTTTCTGGTTTCACTGCCACTTAATTTGAGAGTCACAAGGAAGGATAATAAATGGAATCAACAATACCAGCCATCATACAGTAACAGTTCGACTAGTGTATTGATGTTTACCATGTCACAAATGATGCCTGTATTGAGCATTTGTACTCTGATGAGTTGATATTTGGCTCTTTTCTTTACATATTGTAGTTTTTGGGCAGTTGTTTTCCACCGAGGTAATTATGAATAACTCTGTACAAAAATACATAACACTAGCTCAGCTTTTGGAACTAACAGTTCTTTCCACAGGGAGGAGAGAAGGATAAGCTGGAGAATAGAAAGTTATAAAGGAAGTTTGGATCGATAAAAAAATCTACTCACCAATCAGCAGCAGGAGAAAATGCATATAAAAGTAATATATATCTATATATAAAATTTGTGTGTGTGTGTGTGTGTGTGTGTGTGTGTGTGTGTGTGTGAGCACGCACGCGCACGGAGGGAGTGATGTGGATCTAAAATGGCGATAAAACTGCATTCTTGGCTGGGACTCTTATCTGGACCATCACCTTTTGGAAGCGGCACTCTTACTGACAGAACTAGCAAGGAGCAAACTGATAACCCTCTTGCAGGTACCAGTGAATGGAGTTGCTCTTCTCAGAGGAAGTATAATGTGGGTAATGGCTTAGCCACAGTGTGTGGTTTCCTTCAGAAATGTAGTTCCAATTTTCCAGTAATTTTCTCCTGTTTCAGAACCTCCTTAAATGCTCTCCTTACTGAAAGTTTCACAACAGTGTACATGTACCTCCAGAGTGAATAATTCATTCACCTATATCTTTCCTTAATTTAGTCCTACAGTAATAAGAACTGAGTTGGAGTGTGTATGTTATTTCTGCAGTTTTCAGATGCTGTTCTTGTAGACAGAGCATATCAGTGAGAGCATTTCCTGCAATTCCTTTGTTTCTCGAAAAAAAGGTGTTGAGAAACCTGTAGCTCATCTCTAACACTTATTATTTATTCATTATTATGCATTTATGAGGCTTATTTCCATCTTAATATAAGTTTATCAGTTTAAAAGTGTAAATTTCAGACGCAGAGTTCACCATGGTACATACGAGGGGGGACCCAAAAGTAACCGGAATCGTAATGCTGCACATCGTGTACTTGTAGTAGCAGATTGTGCCGCATAGGAGCTCTGCTGAGTCATTCTGCCATGCGGCGTTACCCAACAATGAGAACTGTGGTTTCTTTGACAGTTCTTTGAATGTGTGTACAGTGCAGACGTGACACGAGAAAATGGCTAGTTCTTACGAAAAACGTGCGGCAGTGAAGTTTTGTTTCTTGCTCAGCAAGAACACAGCAGAAACTGTTGCGATGATTCCAACAGCCTACAAAGACCATGCCCTTAGTAAAACACAAGTGTACGAATGGTTTTCTTGGTTTAAAATGGGAGAAATGGTGGTTGAAGATCTGCCCCATTCTGGTCAACCTCCAACTGCTTGAAGCAAAGACGTCGACAAAATCCATGATCTCATCAGTGAAGATCGACGCAGGACAATTGACCAACTCGAGAACTTGTCCGGGTTGTCCTGGAGCTCAATTTAGCGCATCTTGACCATCGATTTGGGGATGTGAAGAGTGGCAGCAAAATTCCTGCTGAAGATTCTTACCGGAAATCAAAGGGATAGTCGCGTTCAAGCCTGTCTCGAAATGAAGGACGCGTTCAAAGCTGATCCACACTTTTTCGACAAAATCATTACAGGTGATGAGTCATGGTGCTACTGGTACAATCCAGAAAGTAAACAACAGTCATCACAATGGAAGTCACCTGGCTCACCTTGACCAAAAAAAGCTCGACAAGTGAAATCGAATGTGAAAACGATGTTGATCAATTTTTTTCCCCCCAAATCAAAGGGATCACACACTCTGAATTTGTCCCTGAAAACCAGACAGTAAACCAACAATTCTATTTGTAGGTTATGAAACGGATTCGCAAAAGTTTGTCACGAAAATGTCCAGATTTGTGGGATTCTGGCGTGTGGTTCCTGCATCATGACAACACTCCCGCGCACACGGCTCTCAGCATTCGCCAGTTTTTGGCCTCAACAAAGACGACTACCTTGACCCACATGCCCTATTCACTGGATTTAGCACCCTCAGACTTCTTCCTATTCCAGAGGATGAAAAGAGACTTGAGAGGGAAGCATTTTGCGGATGTGGAAGATGTAAAACGCAATGTCATGAAAGTGCTAGCAGGTATCAAAGAGGATGAATTTAAAAGGTGCTTCGAACACTGGAATGAATGTTTGGACAAGTGTATTAATGCTAATGGAGAGTGCTTTGAAGGAGATTAAGGTTGTATTTGAAAACAATAAAGTATATGCTTTCTAGAAAGAAATTCCAGTTATTTTTGGGTCCCCCCTCGTATACATCATAAATGAGACAAAGAGACAGCTTTTTTGCCCCCACCTGAAGATACAGCTATGTTTCCAAAACCGATCATGATTGGCAAATAATATTGTTGTATGACTGGTTATTATGTGTTTTCTTTGTTTCAACACTTCAGCATACGGTCATGGATAGAGACTTTATGAATATGGCTTTGTGTAAAGGTCGGTGAAAGACTGATTAAGTGTTCATCACAGACTAAATACTTAAAGTGTCACATTTCTTAACACATTGATTAGTTTTTTGCACTAACCAGCAAAACTTCCTTATTGCATTCCTAATGAGTGAAAATGTTCAAAATACTTCAGTTTTTTGTGGCTAATGACTATCTGTGTGGTGTGTTATTTTTATTACTCCCTTCCAGACAATTACTTTTACAAAATGATATAAACATATTATGCAATGTTAAATTTAAAACTTCTGAAATAAATATATTGTAAGGAATTCTGTCCAAATAAAACAATTGTTAGTGACTGGTTGTTGGATAGCTACATTAAGCTTGGTGGCCCTTTTGCTGCTATGCAAGAGCTATTTATTTTCACTGTACTTGTTGACAATTCCCATATCATTAACAGATGAACTGTGCATGTATAAATGAAGAAATAATAAAATAAATTAAAAAAAATATATAAAGGAGAGTAGGCTATATGCCAGAATTAGCTTTCAATCATTCCTTAAAATTAACAAAAATGCTTAAGACATAATTCTCAAACACAGCGTGAAAAGAGGGCACTTTGTGCAGAGAAAGAAAATCATTTCCAATCAAGGAGTTGAAGCTACCCCTAGGGGTACCTCAATCAGCTATGCCATATGATTCTTTTAGTAAATTTAAAGTGCAGTTTTTTCACCTCTTTAGCAATTAAAATCTGACATTACTGATATGTTTAAAAATACGACACTGGTATGGAAACAGTGTTCATCTAAATAAAGGCAGAGTTTTGATCATTATAAATACAAATGTCAGACCATTTACTATGCAATGTACACTTCTAATTATATCCAATAATTAGAACACTATATTCAATATTTCAACATCTTCAATTACTTAGTTTCAATTTTTAAAAAATGTACGCAAATGAAAATATCATTGTTCCATGACCATAAGCCATTATTATTCTGTCATTATGTAAATGGCATAAGTTTTGCCAATTACCTGTTTCTGTTGCCGCAGTTGTCTGACAACAGCGGGTGGTAACATCTGGAATAGGAGCCGATCACTTTTGCGCTTCTCACTACGTAGTTCCTGTGTCCTCTTTATCAGTGTTTCAGCAAATGTCTGGAATAAATTCATGGAAAAGGTTTCCTTAACTTTCTGATCTTTTATTAGAGATAAAAAGTTTGTCATTTTAGCTACTATCAATAATTTTTTATTCATTAAATCAAAATTAGAAAACTGGGAGTGAAAATGTAGAAAACTAAGTCTGGTATAAATAAAAGCTAACATATCAACAGAAATCTTTATTTTTTCTTTGTTTATTGTTGTTTTCCAATTTAGATAAATTCATAAAAAGTTCCCAGTTTACCAACAATCAGCTGTAAAAAGTTCTCAATTTATCAACAATCAGCTGGTAAGTTTAAAATAGCCAAATCTATGGTTGCACTGCTGCTGTCAATAATGGATGTAGTATTAACCAGCCAAAAGCTAATCTGCTGTCTCTAATGGTAGCCAAAAACTCATTGCACTAAGTGTAAAAATGCTCATAATGGAAAAAAAGAAACTTCTACCGACATATTCCTTTGTCACAATAAAATAAGACACTCACTATTCAAAACATTTCATGCCTTGAACAATAACATATTTCTTAAAGTCAAAGAAAAAAGAAATTAACGAAAGAGTTCAGCATGTCACATGAATGACATGTCCTGTTGGGGGTTGTTTTGGGAGGAGGAGACCACACAGCAAGGTCATCGGTCTCATCAGTTTAGGGAAGGAAGTCGGCCATGCCCTTTCAAAGAAACCATCCCGGCATTTGCCTGGAGTGATTTAGGGAAATCATGGAAAACCTAAATCAGGATGGCCAGATGCGGGATTAAACCATCATCCTCCCAAATGTGAATCCAGTGTGGAGATGTCCAGAAGCCATATAATGACAGTCAGTTTGATACATGATTACAGATTCATCATCATGTCTGATATCAGTGCATTTTACAGTGATCAGATTGCAGATGCCTGAAGCATGAGACACTCCATCTCCAACATCATGCAGCTGCTGAACTTTCCACATTCCATTGATTTAGGACTCTTTAACTATTTCATTTAAATAATGCTGCTGTCACTTGAGTAAACTACCACTGACAACAATGTTTTGTGAGAACGGTCACCTTTGGATACTGTGGATTGTAACAGTAGACACGCTAAAATACATAAAACACCTCACCAATCCAATGCTAAACAACAACCTGTGTGCATCCATTTGTTTGTCTTCCGCACTGGCCATACAACCCATAAATTTGGCAATTCAGTCCTACTGAACCTGAGTGGGACCCCCTGAGAGACAGAAATGTCTTGGACCAAACTCTAATCAACTGAGTTATGAGTAGCAGTGATCTGGA
The DNA here is from genome assembly GCF_023898315.1 of Schistocerca nitens. Classification (NCBI taxonomy): domain Eukaryota; kingdom Metazoa; phylum Arthropoda; class Insecta; order Orthoptera; family Acrididae; genus Schistocerca; species Schistocerca nitens. The sequence goes on along the minus strand of NC_064617.1, from coordinate 47,085,695 downwards.
TGGATTCCCATTTTAGGTATGACATGAAGTCCATTTCGAAACATTTCATCACTACCATCAAGGAGAACAAAGGCAGGCTCTAAATGTTACTAGGTAGGTGCAGTATTCAAAACTGGAAGGAAGTACACCCTGAAGACATGATAAAAATTGTGAACTCCTACAAACACTCAGAAAGTGTAGACATCTATGGCATGTCCTGCACACTGCTAAAGAAAATTATTGCAGAATTAGCTCAGCCACTAGCCATAGCAATAGACAAATGTCTATCTTCTGGTGTCTTCCCAGACTTCCTTAAACTGCCACGCACAGTACCAATATATAAGAAGGGGGATCCATGCGAGGTGTCCAGTTTCAGACTAATCTCAGTGGTACCAGTACTAGCCAAAGTTACTGAGTCTGTGATGCACTGCCAGGTACTGATTTACTTTGAGGAAAACAACTTATTCCAAAACACACAGCACGGATTCCGCAAAGGGAGATCAACAGTGACAGCCACACTGGACTTATTAAAAATGATCCGACAGAGTTTTGAAGAGAGAGAGAGAGAGAGAGAGAGAGAGTGTGGCACTGACACTTTGTGATCTCAGCAAAGCCTTTGACTGCATCTCACAGACAACACTAACAGCCAAGTTAAGATGCTATGGTGTTGGAGGTGTTGTTCTATCAACACTCTAATCTTATTTGGAAAATCGATAGCAGGTAGTATCAGTGCACGGAGCAACTTCTCTTGAACAAAAACTGGTACATGGAGTGCCCCAAGGATCAGTCTTAGGACCTCTCCTATTCCTCATATATGCCAATGATATGAGCAGTAATAGTCAAATGTTGCAGTTTGCAGATGACACTACCCTTATTGCCAAAGGACATACAGCTGCAGAAGCTCTTGGTGCATCAAATTTGATGTTTGAAGAAATAAATGAATGGTTCATCATAAATAAAATGAAGACCAATGAAAAAAAAAAAAAACCAACATTTGATATGCAGTCTAACCAACATTGAAGAGCAAGAAAACATGGAGACTGTCAGACTACTGGACTTCAAGATTGACAGCAAACTTTCCATGGATGATCACACTGCATATGTATGCACCAAACTTTCTCGTGTGATATACCTCCTGAGGAAGCTGAAGAGGGTAATAACTGACCAGTTTCTCACAATATCTGCCATGAACTCTTCCACAGGCAGATTAGCCATGAACTGTTGTTGTGGAGACACTCCTCAGGCTGCAAAGATGTGTTGCTATTTAAAAAAAAAAAGCCATCAGGGTCATATCCTCTAGCAAAAGACTAGACCACTATAAGCCTATTTTCACCAGGCTAGGTATAATGACTGTTTTTAGCCAGTATGTGTTTTCTGCCTCATTTATATAAAAGAAAATCAAAGGAACTTTAGCATAAGACAAGAAATACATAATCATGACACTCGCTGTAAGAGGAACATTGAAGTGCCAAGGTGTCGCCTATCAAGTACACAAGGCAGCTTTCCAACAGTCGCCCTAAAAATGTACAATCAACTGCTTCCAGAAGTGAAATCCCTGCCACCTGAATAATTTCGGAAAAAAAATTGCTCAGGACTTGAAACAACATCCACTATATTTCTTGGAAGAGTTTTTCAACAGTGGTTCTAGTGAATGGACAAAATAATAAATATTGTTATGTTTTATACATAATTTTGCCTAAATTTAATCTTCTTTCTATGTTCTCAGTTAACTGCACATTTAATTTTGTGTTTTACTTAAAGTACATATTTTGCCAAAACGAAACTTTATGAATGTGATCTACATGGTTTAGTTAACTCAACTGCACTGTTTCAATTCAACCAGGTTGGAAAAGAAGCAACCATTACCACGGAAGACTCAACTTTGTTAAAACAGAGATGCAAAATATCTTAATAAAAATATATATATCCACAATTTGATACTCATTATGAACAGAAATTTATGAATACCATGCAGTGCATTACAAAATGCTATAACAAGATAAATGAAATGACTATTAATTACACATTAAATGGAGCCATATAAGCTAAATGGTATTCATTTTCTAAAACATTGTGTGGATGTTGATATACCTGTGTAAGTGAAACTTAATATATTCTGCACTCCTAAATTATATGGCCATGTATTTATCATACTTAAATGCATTACCTGGATTTTGTTCAGGCGATTAGCCTTCTGTCATTTCTTGTTACATATAATGGAAACAATATTCATAATTTTGAGAATACAGGCGCTCATAAAGTACAAAACATTTACGCTTTTATATTTTTGTATTAAGACACTGATTTCTCCTTAGAATCAAAATTGTGGTATTTAATGAACATTTACAAAATTACACAAAAAGTTATAATAAATGAAAAGCACCAGTTTGCTTTTGTTCTATAATAATACTTTTATTGTGTTAACCACTTTTCGGCTTACAAGGCCATCTTCACACATTTACTGAGTATTGTTACCAAAGAAGTTACAATGTTTGCAAATAACAGTGGAAGAGAAGTAACACATCTAGACTGAAGCAGAAACATACAGTAAATAAGATCTTTGACAGTGTGGTGGCAATGCAACGAAAAAGTAAAAAATTGAACAGTAAATAAATAAAAATGGAGTAGGCAGGAAAACTTTAACACAAAATAGGAGCAGTATGCCTACATAACAGTTTCTCTTAATAAACAAAACTAATAAAATAAAATAAAATTAGTACTTGACAAGGCTGCATCAAGAGGTATAAAACATGGAGGATTATACACAAACCAGCTAAAAGAAGAAGCAATTATCAATGTAACTACAGAATACATAATGATGTCAAGCAACATCAAAAAGATAAACAGAAATAAATAAATGCAGGAAAATGGATATGTTTGAGGGAACATACACAAAATGTAATCTTTGAGAGTGTTGTGGTACTTCATTTTAACATTAACAATACATTCAAAACAGTGGCTATGTAACAGTTTGCATTAAATAAATGAACAAAGTAAAATATGAACAATATTTGATGAGACAATTACAAGAGGTGTTAAACATGGACAGTAATACAAGTACCAGTTAAAAGAAAGCCTTAACTATTGAAACTACAGTCTATATGGAATACATAGACAACTTCAACAAAACAAAAGAACTTAATGAATGCAGGGAAATGGGAATATATAGGAACAGGCAGTGTGGGAAGCACTGAACAACAGAAATGACTATATAACATTTAGCAGAGCGGAAGTGTTGAGCTGTGTCTGGTCATTTAGGATTATATCTGGACTGTGAGCAAGATGTTTGTTAATTTCCAGGGCTTCCAGCAGTGAAGTACCTGGGGCACTGGCTGGCAGTTGTGAAACTCACTCAGTACATGCTCAGCAAATGTGGAGACAGAATTCTGAAAGCCCCAGCTGTGTTCATATTCAGTCAGTTTAGTTGCTATGTCTATAACTGTCTGACCAATGTAAAATTTGTCACAGTCAGAACAGGTGATTTTGTATATCCCACTGTTGGCCATTAACTGGATCTTATCCTTGCTATTAAAAATACACTGGGCTGTCATGTTCTTAACATAGTAGGAAAGCTTATACTTGTAGGCTTTCAGTGCTTTGGCAACAATCTGTGATACCTCACCTAGAAACAGTTGTGTACACTATTTGTTGCAGACAGAAGATGGGGAAGCAGTTATAAGACAAATTATACCCCTCCTCTATGGAGGGGTATAATTTGTCTTATAACTAGTCCACATACACAGGACGTCATCTACATATCTAAACCAGTATTTGATATTTGCACTCAAAAGTTCTGTTTTTAGAAAATTTTGTTCAAAATCGTCCATAAATATTTCAGCCAACTTGTTCTACAAGACAACTCAACACATTTTTGAAAAACCTAAACAGTCAACATAAAAATATTCAGTTCACAATGGTGATTTGCAACAAATCCGTGAACTTCTTAGATCTCACCATTGATGTCAGTACACACACACATTATTTCAAAATTCATAGAAAAACTACAACTACAGACACAGTAATACCTTCTTGCTCACGACTCCTCATATCTCGCAAACATGCAGCTTTCCACTCAATAGTACACCATCTCATTTCCATCCCCATGTCCAGAGATGATTTTAAAGCAGAGTTAGATACAATAAAATTTAAAATTTACAATCCAGCTCTTATTGACCACATCTTGCACAGGAAACAAAAATGGAAGATTATACCCCTCCTCTATGCCTCCTCCCCCCCTCCCTCCACCAATGCTTCCTCATCCACTGTCTGCAAGAAAAGGGGCACACTACCAGATCTAGGTGAGGTATCACAGATTGTTGCCAAAGCACTGAAAGCCTGCAAGTATAGACTTTCATACTATGTTAAGAACACAACAGCCCAGTGTGTTTTTAATATCAAAGATAAGATACAGTTATTAGCCAACAATGGGGTATACAAAATCACCTGTTCTGACTGTGACAAATTTTACATCAGTCAGACAGTTAGAGACATATCAACTAAGCTGGGTGAATATGAACGCAGCTGGGGCTTTCAGAATTCTGTCTCCACATTTGCTGAGTATGTACTGAGTGAGTTTCACAAGTGCCAGCCAGTGCCCCAGGTACTTCACTTAGCAAACAAAGGCCATAAACTCAACCTGCTGGAAGCCCTGGAAATTAACAAACATCTTGCTCACAGTCCAGATCTAATCCTAAATGATCAGACATAGCTCAACACTTCCGTTCTGCTAAACTTCAAATAATCACTTCTGTTGTTCATTACTTTCCACACTGTCTGTTCCTACATATTCCCCTTTTCCTGTATTAATTAAGTTCTTTTGTTTTATTGAAGTTGTCAATTTTATTCCATATAGACTGTATTTTCAATAGTTAAGGCTTTCTTTTAACTGGTACTTTTATTACTGCCCATGTTTAACACCTCTTGTAGTTGTCTCATCAAATATTGTTCATATTTTACTTTGTTCATTTATTTAATGCAAACTATTACATAGCCACTGCTTTGAATATAATGTTAATGTTAAAATGCAATACCACCACACTCTCAAAGATTACATTTAGTGTATGTTCCCTCAAACATCTCCATTTTCCTTCATTTATTTATTTCTGTTTATCTGACTGATATTGCTTAAGTTCCTTATGTATTCTGTAGTTGCATTGCTAATTGTTTCTTCTTTTACCTTGTTTGTGTGTAACTCTCCATGTTTTATACCTCTTGATGTAACCTTGTCAAGTACTAATTTTATTTTATTTTATTAGTTTTGTTTATTAAGAGAAACTGTTATGTAGGCATACTATTCCTATTCTGTGTTAAATTTTTTCCTGCCTACTCCATTTTTATTTATTTACTGTTCAATTTTTTACTTTTTCATTGCATTACCAACACACTGGCAAAGATGTTACTTACTGTATGTTTCTGCTTCAGTCTAGACACGTTACTTCTCTTCCACTGTTATTTGCAAACATTGTCACTTCTTTGGTAACAATACTCAGTAAATGTGTGAAGATGGCCTTGTAAGCCGAAAAGTGCTTAACACAATAAAAGTAATATTGTAGAACAAAAACAAACTGGAGCTTTTATGTTATTATAATGTTGTTCTACCAAGAACCAATGGAAGATTCTGTTAACATGAAGTTATTTATGAGAAACCAAGAAATACTATGTAATCCTTTTCTGATATGTGTTTCCAGATGTGATAAGCAAATAATTTCTGTAGTTGCTCCTACAATACACTTGAATTTTCTGTTATTTGTTTACTGGTGTACCTCTTTTACTTTATATTTAATTACAAATATAGTTAAGAGCTAGAGGATGGCCACGGTACACCTTATATTAATGTTTCTTAATGTTTAGCATGCAAATGTGTAGAGAAAAAAGTTTTCCTATTAAAAATTCTGCTGTCTGAATAAGAACATGAAAACTATCAAAATCAGTTCACAAGTAGTTAACGTACAGCTACAGGGCATCCGAGAATTTTGTATATGTCTTCTTTCACCAATTATAATACATGTTGGCAGGGAGCTTAAAACTGTATGACAGTTAATGCTTTAGTTTTTAAGACACAACTGATTGCAGCTGCTGCTCATAAAACAAATGAGCAGTTAATAACTGTTTGCATGCATGCTATCTGCTGGTGTGCGTGCGTAAATGAAAGACACAAGGAAACCAATGACACAACAAATCAATTCATATTGAGAACCTATCATAAGGCCTTGCCTTGCTCATCAATCTTAATTATTACCCTAACAAAGAGTCATGGATGAAATGTAGTATATGACAGAGAGGACTTCAAGACAAAGTCCAGATTAGGAGGCACAAAAATAGAAAACTGCTGGATTTCTATCTTCTGTTCTTCTTCCAAGCACAGAGATAAATTTCTTTTACATGGACACTTCTGATGCCATAATGTAACAGGAATTAATAGTTGTTTTGATTGAGAAGACTGGGAAGTTGGAATCCATGGAGTGAAGAAGAAGTTGGAAGGTTTCTCAGAGTGAAGAGAGGTTGAGGAACAGAGTATGGCTGTAGAAGAATAGAGCTGGCTCACATTGGAGAGTTAAGGAAGGGAAAATTTTCCATGGTGAAGATGAGGGTTACAAAACAGGGAAGCAGTAAATGACACAACAAAATAAGGAGATGCAGTAATATAGAATAATAGTGCATAATGCATGGACTGGAAAAACTCATTGAGTCTGAAGTGAATGACAAAGATGAGAGGATCTGAATAGAAAAAAAGGAGCCATGGAGGAGCATCAGCAGAACAATACAAAGGGCAGGCCAGGGAGGCAGAATGAAAGAACTAGGTGAGGTTTGAAGCAGGACAGCTGTAACATTATTGGACATACCATAAACACAGTTTCTATCTGTTGATTTCAAAGAAGCTCCCACTAAATGGGAGGATGCACATGGCATGCTTTGTAATATAGCTATTGCAAGTAAGTGTATTGTGATAACTGGCATGCTCTGTAACTAGGCAGTCTATTTTACACTTGAATATAATTGGCAATGGCCATTTGTTCAACTGGATGACTGGCTTATTGTGACTGAGAATGCTGTGTAATAGTAGCAGTGAAGAATATGTATGACAAGGCAGTTATCATAACTTTCTCTGCCCTAGATAAGGTTAAGATACAGCTTTCAATGAGGAGTGGTGCATGACACAGATATCCATTGGTATTTGGTGGACAATTGAACTTCTCGGATACCCCTTACATACATAATCTTTACTTACTGTCATAAAAGCTCAAGTGCAACAAATAAAGAAAAAAAACTGAAAATCTCAATACTTTGGAAGCAAGGATTTATTTTTTCACAGCTAAAAGGAGAGTGGGGGGAAGTGAAAGGTATGGAAAATACTAAAACAGAGTTGGGCAAGTCACTCAAGGGACCCCAGGTTGAGAAAGACACAACAACAAAGGTGAGGACAGACAGCAGTCATTCATATGATCTTGCTCCTGAGCTCTCCTCAAGAAGCTTGTGAAGACAAACTTAGAAATGCATAAAATAAGTTTAGCCACACATCAAATTCCCTTGCTGTCAGGAAATTGCTGTAGCTCACCTGTATGGTACGTGTGGCGTTGAGGACAAGCAGAACTATGATGGGTGATATAATAAGCACCAGGACAAGCAAGGTAATAGATAGGCCCTGCTGTCGGCCAGACACCTGCAGATCCTCTGATACCCGCTCGCTGCAGAAATGAAAGCATAGCACATTCTTACTTTCTTTTAAGAACTGGTGCTTTATTACAAAATTTAATAAATGGAAACTCAGAGATGAGTGGAATTAGGGAGTCACAGTCAAAGCTGTAAAATGAGAGAGAAGCCTAAGAGCTGTAGAAAAAGGAACATACTAAATTAAGTGAGGAAACTGTGGAATAGGAAGATGAAGAGAAGAATAAATTACCATGGAGAAACTGTGTGACTTTTCTCAAGTCCACCATGTTATGAGTTAGCTGAAACCCATTTCAATTGTAAAGTACAGCTAACTAATCAATAACTTCAACAAGAAATGCTAGCATCACCTATGTCAATAAATCATATTCTTTAAAAAATTCAGTGGCCAAGAAATGTCATTGCCATCAATGATTATGCAGTACACTGGAAAAATGACTGTAGCCAGTTACATAAAACATATCAAGAAACTTATAGGTGCATGGTAGAATTCTTGTGGGCTGCTTAGATAGACATCGTGTACTTGTCAGTAAGATGTCAAGCAGTGTGCGCGTAGTTACACCATTAGCCCCTGCGTATGCAGATCAGTGAATCATCATTTCATTTTGCTTGTAACATAGAGAAATGGAGCTTAGGTGAAGAAAGCTGTAGAAATATTTCTTGCTCACAGACAGATGAGAATTCGTGGAAGAAGTATATGTCAGTCAGGATGTTTATGGAAACTCACGAACAAACTGGAAACCAGCAACTGCAGATAACACACAAACTGTAATTAATAACTATTGATAATTACAACTTGCATTCTTCTATCCTGGTATTCCAATTATTATGGCAATATGGTGAGAGACAAAATGTATCTCCTGTTGCAGTGTTTCAATAAATAGCAGGTCGGAGATGCAACTAACCTTTTTTTTTTTAAAAAAATCAGAAGTGATGGCAAGATATACTCAGTACAATTTACATACCAGTTTGAGACTATCAGTAAGAACCAAAAGATTAATTTCCCAGAGGGTGTTCACAATTTAGTCATTTAACAATGAAACTGGAGTGATATCAGTTCCCCTTATACTTTACCTCTCCACTCCTCCTTTTTTAAATTACATGTACTTCTGCAATTGAAATTTTTCTTTACAATAAGCAATAATAGAGTACTGCAGCAATGCATTTCCAGGTGTCAATCACGCCAGAAAAAATGGCTACAGTCATTAGGAAGAAGTAACTGGCAGCTGTCTTATATTAAACCTTGGCATTTACTACCCTTGTGTGACATTTAAGCAAAATACAGCTCCTTTACTTTCGTCAGTCTCCTTATGAAATGTTTTTGTCATTGCTAACTTCACCACTAAGTTACCCAGAGTAATAAAGTGGCATTATCTAAACTTATTCTGAAGGAGGGCATTTCTGATGAGAATATAAAGGGTACAAGTAATGTGTATACATCAGTTCATATTGTGATCAGTAAAAGAGGTAAAAAGTCCAAGTTATAAAAAGAAATGATTCTCACATCTCAGACTGAGAGTGGAAAAATTTCTGAAAGAATGGAATGTATGAACTATCTCAAAGATATCTACTAATATGTGTCAAGCCTAACATAACAGGTCAGCAAATTTATTAAACAATGATCTGTGAAACAAATGCTTGAAATTTGACACTGGGTAGAAAATAAGCCACTAACAACAATGTCATGTCAGAGTTCATCTCTGCAACCTTTATTTATGAACCTAACCTTGACAATCAGTACAGTCTACTTTGGTGCAAATAAAATCTTCCTGCATGACATACTTCCTGGCAAGGCTGTCTGATATTCCATGTACTTTCCTTGGAACTAAAAAATAACAGTTTACCTAATAACAAATATTCCCTCTAATGATGATGCACAGTTAGTTAGGATAAAGTGCCTTACAGTATGGATACTACCCAGTGGAAATCAGTTACAATAATTCATGACTGAGAGATGAATGATTTTAAGAATAGCGTATAGGAGATGATCTGGGACAAAATTTATAATGAAGAAAAAAAAAAAAAAAAAAAAAAAAAAAAAAAAAAAAAAAAATGCTAACACAAAATTTAAGCTTTTCCATGATACATTCATATCATTATTTGAAAATAGCTTTTCACTCAACCTAATGAGAAGGGACACTAAACAACCATGTATAAACCATGGAGGAGATTAAAATATCTTGTGAAAGGAAAAGGGACAGATATCTTTTATCAAAAACAAGCTGGGATCCTGAAGTAGTTGCACACTACAAAACTACTCTAAATTACTAAGAAAGGTTATTAAAAATCAAGGAACTTGCACATAATGTCAGAAATCAATAATTCCAACAACAAACTTAAGGCTATATGGAATGCAGTGAAATGAGAGACAGGACAACCAGCCACAGAATAAGATAACATCACTAATGAACTTAATGGAAGGACACAGGTAGCAATTGTATTTAGTAATAATTTCTTCAATATAGTAGAAGGTATAGGGACAAACAATTAAAGAGAAAAATGACAGCAGTACATTGAAAAGTAGCTCTTATAAAATTGAATCATATGAATGTATCACCAACTTCTGCTTCTGAAATTAAGAAAATCATACATTCTCTCAAAAATAAAAGCTCATATAGTTTTGATGGTGTTTCCAATAGAGTGCTACAGATTTTTTCTCTCATAATAAGCCTGGTCTTACCCAATATATGTAATACATCATTATAGCAAGGCATTTTTCCAGAGAGAATGAAATTTGCCATTGTTAAACCCCTCTTTAAGAAAGGTTGTAAAAGAGATGTCAATAACTACTGACCTGTTTAATTGCTGAAATCATTTTCTAAAACCATTAAGAAGGTGATATGTTCTAGAATAGTGTCTCACCTTAGCAACAATAGTACCTGCAGCAAATCAAAGTTGGTGTTTCAGAGGGGTTGCTTTACTGAGAATGCCATTTACATGTTCACTCACCACATTTTATGAGCACTAAATAATAAAATAGTGCCAGATTCTATTTTCTATGACTTATCTAAATCACTTGCTGTGTGAATCAGAGTATTCTTCGAGATAAATTGAAGTTTTATGGGTTTGATGGTTTAGCCAATCAGTGGATAATGTCATATGTAACCAAAATAATGCAGGAAGTTGTACTTCATAGTTCAACCAATACAGCCTGAGGACATAATTCTGATTGAGGATAAATCATGTATGGGGTTTCCCAAGGTTCAGTCTTAGGTCCACTTTTGTTCCTCACATATGGAAATGAGAGTGCATCTAATATACCTCAGCAGAATTAACTCTTTTTGCATAAGACACTAGTATATCAATCAATCCAATCATACATACAGGAACAGAAGAAATGATAAAAGAATCCATTACTGATTTTCAGTGAATGTCTCATGATCAGTTTTAAAAAGACACAACATATTCAGTTCTGCTAATCTAAGGGTACTACACAAATGATGAATGTAACAAATGGTGAGGAAATAATAAATAGGGTGGAAACTTCAAAATTCTTAGATGTCCATATTGACGAGAGTTTAAATTTGAAGAGGCACATTCTGAAACTCCTAAAACTACTTACTTCAGCCACGTTTGCACTTAGAATCATTGTAAATGTTTGGGAGAGACAATTTAGTATGTTCACATATTTTATGTATTTGCATTCATTAATGCCATATGGAATAATGTTCTGGTGTAACTAATCTTTAAAAAAGAACCTGGGCTTCCTGACTACTGCTTCACACTATATTTATTCCCTCATGAAGTTTGTTGCAAATAATCTGCTACAGTAATGTACATAATTACAACACCAGAAGCAAAAAAGACATTCGTTGCTCCACATTAAGGTTGTCTTTAAAACAAAAAGTGGTGCACGATGCTGCAACAAATATTTTTGATCACATATACAGTGATAAAAAGATGTCTGACAAACAGCAAAGTAAAATTTGAAAACAAACTGAGAAAGTTTCTCTTTGGCAACTCCTATTCCACAGAAGAATTTCTATTACTGTAATGTGTAAAAGATGTTGAGTAAGAATTACTAACTCACATCTTATATCTGTATATCATTTTTCTTTTGATACATTGAACATATAACTAACTAATTAAATCTGTATGTGTCCAAGCCTAAAATCCTAATGTATATTACAGGGATGACACTTGATCTAGAGCTAAAGAGTTTCATTAGCACGGATAGGAGAGATGGTAACACATTCTGGTCATTAGATTATGTCCCAATCTCTTTAGTTAGATCAAAAATAATTACACAGTATACCACGGAGTGGAGCCATGAAACTGGGTTGATGAAAATCCATAAATTTGATAGGGATGTTGAGTTGGTCAGCTCCTTTAGCTATTTAGAAGCAAGTTACATGTTATTTGCAGGTTTCACCATCTTCCTTACATCTTTCATTGTCACCAAGTATGTAAAAATGCAGTCTTAATGCCCACGTTATCAAACGTTTACATTTGAGTTACAACACTTAAACTTCATGGAATGAAGGTGTGAACACGTGCAAAGTAATTTCTAATTAGGTGGCTTAGCTGACACCTAGACATCTGCCAGTCAATAACACCAAAAATATTTCACTTTCACACAAGAATAAATTGAATATGTGTGCTCCTCTTCAGCCATAACCTTCCTTCTGTGACTCTTCTGCTTCATAATTTCTAGCAGCTGTGGGACACAACATGCAGCATGTCTCTTCTTATGTAACACACTCTTATCAGCATCTTAATTAGTCACTCCCAGCAGGTTTGGTACTATTCATGCTCTACAGAGAAGCTATTATGGAAATTAGCTGGTAGTTATAATTACATAGGTCACTGATGAATAAAGAGCCTGAATTTTAATGCAAAGTGTAGTTTAAAACAGCACACATCAAAAAAAGTTTTGCATCACCTCGGTTCCGAGAGTTCTGGAACCGGTACAGAAAACGGGACTAGAGATCACCATAAACATCATTTCCGCCCATTTTATTGCTCAAGAAAACCACACACTGCATGTTGTACCGCCATACAGTGAGACCTTCAGAGGTGGTGGTCCAATATGCTGTACACACCGGTACCTCTAATACCCACACCGGTACCTTTAATACCCAGTAGCACATCCTCATGCATTGATGCACTCCTGTATTTGTCATGGCATTCTATCCACAAGTCCATCAAGGCACTGTTGGTCCATATTGTCCCACACATCAATGGCGATTCGGTGTAGATCGCTCAGAGTGGTTGGTGGGTCATGTCGTCCATAAACAGCCCTTTTCAATCCATTCCAGGCATGTTCGTTTGGGTTCATGTCTGGAGAACATGCTGGCCACTCTATTTGAGCGATGTCGTTATCCTGAAGGAAGTCATCCACAAGATGTGCATGATGGAGGCTCAAATTGTTGTCTGTAAAGACGAATGTCTCGCCAATATGGCTTCAGTATCGGTCAGAGGATGGCATTCACATATCGTACAGCCATTACGGTGCCTTTCATGACCACCAGCGGCATGCATCGGCCCCACATAATGCCACCCCAAAACAGCAGGGAACCTCCACCTTGCTGCACTCACTGGACAGTGTGTCTAAGGCGTTCAGCCTGACCAGGTTGCCTCAAAACACGTTTCTGACGATTGTCTGGTTGAAGGCATATGTGACACTCATCGGTGAAGAGAATGTGATGCCAATCCTGAGTGGTCCGTTCGGCATGTTGTTGGACCCATCTGTACCGCGATGCATGGTGTCATGTTTGCAAAGATGGACCTCACTATGGAAGTTGCGCACCATGCAGCCTATTGCGTACAGTTTGATTCATAATACGACGTCGTGTGGCTGCCCAAAAAGCATTATTCAACATTGTGGTGTTGCTGTCATGGTTTCTCCAAGCCATAATCTTTAGGAAACGGTCATCCACTGCAGTAGTAGAAATTGGGCAGCCTGAACGAGGCATGTCATCAACAGTTCCTGTCTCTCTGTATCTCCTCCATGTCCAAACAACATTGCTTTGTTTCACTCTGAGACACCTAGACACTCCCCTTGTTGAGAGCCCTTCCTGGCACAAAGTAACAATGCGAACGTGATTGAACCTCGGTATTGACCATCAAGGCATGGTTGAACTACAGACAACACAGGCCATGTACCTTATTGCTGGTGGAATGACTGGAAATGATTGGCTGTCAGACCTCCTCCATCTAATAGGCACTGCTCATGCATGGTTGCTTACATTTTTGTGCGGTTTTAGTGACATCTCTGAACAGTCAAAGGAACTGTGTCTGTGATACAATTTCCACAGTCAACACCTATCTTCAGGAGTTCTGAGAACCAGTGTGATGCAAAACGTTTTTTTATGTGTATATACTTCCTTACCTGTAAATTTTAGTATCTGACTAAGAATATTCATGCACACATGACAGTACAAAAAGTGGTGGTGGCTGATATTTGAAATGCCTGACATGTGAAGCAGTAGCCATCACATTACAGAGTGTACAATACTGCTCATAATAGCAAAGGACATTCTGCATCTACATGCATATTACACAAGCCATCATATAGTGCTTAGCAGAGGGTACCCTGTGGCACTACTGGTCATTTCCTTTCCTGTTTCCTTTGCAAATAGAGCAACGGAGAAATAGAAATGAATGTCCATATGTATGTGTTGTTGGTGTGGTCTTCAGTCAAAAGACTGGTTTGATGCAGCTCTCCATTCTATTCTATCCTGTGCAAGCCTTTTCATCTCTGAGTAACTACTGCAACCTACATCCTTCTGTATCTGCTTACTGTATTCACCTCTTGGTCTACCTCTATGATTTTTACCCTCTAAGCTCCCCCTCCCCTCCCCTCCCCATTACTAATAGGTGATCCCTTGATGCCTCAGAATGTTTCCCACCATCCCATCCCTTCTTCTAGTCAAGTTGTGCCACCAATTCCCCTTCTCCACAGTTCTACTCAGTACCCCTTCATTAGTTACTTGATCTACCTATCTAGTCTTCAGCATTCTTTTGTAGTTCCACAATTCAAAAGCTTCTACTCTCTTCTTGTCTAAACAGTTTATCATCCATGTTTCACTTCCATGCATGGCAACACGCCATACAAATACTTTCAGATAAGACTTCCTGATGCTTTAATCTGTACTCAATGATAACAAATTTCTCTTCTTTAGACATGTTTTTCTGGCTCTCCCATACTTCTGAGTGTTGTCCATTCCCATGTCCTTGTTTCAATTTAGGTCTTTCAGTGCTCTGTCAATTTGACTACATTCCAATATCCTTGCTTTGCTTTTGTTGGTGTTCATCTTATATCCTCCTATCAAGACACTGTCTACTACATCCAACTGCTCTTCCAAGTCCTTTGCTATCTCTGAAAGATTTACTCTGTCAATGGCAAACCTTAAATTTTTATTTTCTTCTCCCTGGGGTTTAATTCCTACTCCAAATTTTTCTTTTTGTTTCCTTTACTGGTTCCTCAATATACATATTGAATAACATCATGAATAGGCAATAACCCTGTCTCACTCCCTTCTCACCACTGCTTTCCTCCCCCGGCCTCGACTCTTATAACTGCCACCCAGTTTCTGTACAAATTGTAAGTAGCATTTTGCTCCCCGTATTTTACCACTGCCCCCTTTAGAATTTGAAAGAGACTATTCCAGGCAACATTGCCAAAAGCTTCCTCTAAAAAAGTCTACAAAAGCTATAAACAAAGGTTTCCCTTTCCCTAACCTATCTTCTATGAGAAGTCATAGAGTCAGTTTTTGCATAATATATTCCTACATTTGTGGGGAATCCAAACTGATCTTCCCCGAGGTTGACTTCTACCAGTTTTTCCATTCTTCTGTAAAGGATTCGCATTAGTATTTTGCAACCGTGACTTATTAAAGTGATAGTTCAGTAATTTTCATACCTGTCAGCATCTGCTTTTTTGGAATTGGTATTATTATATTATTTGTTAGTCTGATGGTATTTTGCCTGTTTTAATCATCTTACTCACCACATGGAACAGTTTTGTCATGGCTGTCTCACCCAGTAGTTCTAATGAAGTGTTGTCGATTCCCATGCCTTGTTTTGATTTAGGTCTTTCACTGCAGCCGGCCGAAGTGGCCGTGCGGTTAAAGGCGCTGCAGTCTGGAACCGCAAGACCGCTACGGTCGCAGGTTCGAATCCTGCCTCGGGCATGGATGTTTGTGATGTCCTTAGGTTAGTTAGGTTTAACTAGTTCTAAGTTCTAGGGGACTAATGACCTCAGCAGTTGAGTCCCATAGTGCTCAGAGCCATGTCTTTCACTGCTCGGTCAAATTCTTCACGTAGTATCATATCTCCCATCTCACCTTCATCTACATCCTCTTCCATTTCCATAATATTGCACTCAAGGATAGACCCTCTATATACTCCTTCCACCTTTCTGCTTTCCCTTCTTGCTTGGGACTGGTTTTTAATCTGAGCTCTTGATATTCATACAGGTCATTCTCTTTTCTCCAAAGGTCCCTTTAATTTTCCTGTGAACAGCATCTACCTTACTCCTAGTGATATATGCATTTAAATCCTTATATTTATCCTTTAGCCATTCCTGTTAAGCCATTTTTCACTTCCCATGAATCTCTTTTTTGATACATTTGTATTCCCTGTCACCTGCTTCATTTACTGCATTTTTATAATTTCTTCTTTCATTAATTAAATTCAATATCTCCTGTTTTACCCACAGATTTCTACTACCCCTCGTCTGTTTACTTACTTGATCTTCTGTTGCCTTCAGAATTTCATTTCTCAAAGTTACCTACTCTTCTTCTACTGTATTCCTTTCCCCTGTTCAAGTCAATTGTTCCATTATGCTCCCTCTGAAACTCTCTACAACCTCTGGTTTAGTCTGTTTATCCAGATCCCACCTTTTTGCAGTTTCTTCAGTTTTAATCTAAATTATGGTCAGAGTCCACACATCACACATGCCCCTGGAAATGTCTTACAATTTAAAACCTGGTTCCTAAATCTCTGTCTAACCATTATATAATCAATCTGAAACCTTCTGGTGTCTCCAGGTTTCTTCCATGTATACAACCTTCTTTCATGATTCTTAAACCAAGTGCTAGCTATGATTCAATTATACTCTGTGCAAAATTCTACCAGGTGGCTTTATCTTTCATTACTTTCTTCCAGTGTATATTCACCTATGACTTTTCCTTCCCTTCCTTTTCCTAGTATCTCACTCCAGTCCCCCATGACTGTTAAATTTTCATCTGCCTTAACTATCTGAATAATTTCTTTTACACTGAAGTGCCAAAGAAACTGGTATAGGCATGCATATTCAAATACAGAGGTATATAAACAGGCAGAATATGGCACTGCAGTTGGCAACACCTATATAAGACAGCAAGTATCTGGTGCAGTTGTTAGATTGTTTACTGTTGCTACAATGGTAGTCTGAACTACCTGTAGAGTGTTGATCAGTACAATAATTTAATGCCAATAATTCAATCACAAATTACAGGTGTTAATACAAGAGTAGATAATGTGGAAAGGAACTTCAAAGAGAAATTAGCAAGGGCTGATATCACAAATATAAGTAGTTTGGAGGAACAGGTTGAAGAAATTATAGATCGAAAAGTTACCAAGAGAGTAACATCTGGAAACATATCTCTTATTCTATCTTCTGAACTTAATGATACCAGGAAAGGTATAGATGACCTTTGGAAAGAATTCAAACTTATCCAGGATAAAGTAGTCAAAAGGGTAATTTCAACTAATGTTAACTAGTGAAGTGGTGACTAATTTGCAGTGGGGCGACTTTCAAAAGAAGTTTAAAGAGAAATACTAGTATGGCCAGTGCACAAGAAATGTTAATATCAGACCCATGGGACCCGGGCAGAGTCATATATTCCCCCAGGCACATTAACATTCTGAGTTAACGGGTGGGGTGAAGACCATTGGACCCTGAGTTGTTTTCAGTGTTTCTTCCAAAATAGTTTTCCTGCACCGAATTCCTTTAAAATCTTGAACTATTCTGTCATCTACTCCTAATATCTTAAACTATCATACAAGCATAGTGCTTAGAAACCTTGATATGACTACAAGATAAAGAAAACTTAGGAGAATCACAGAATAAGAAAGAAGGTGATATCGACATAAAATAAAATGAATAGAGTATGATATTTATGGTTAATATAATGTGAGGTGAATAATTAAACAACTGTGATACCATAGTGTATAAATTTTCTATTTTGTATAGAGTATTTTATAACTTTTATGAAATGTGATTTAAATGGGAGGGTTTGTACAGGTTTGGAAAGAAGTGGGTATTGTAAATAAAAGCATGGTTTACAGGAGCAAATAAATCACGGCTAACCAAAAACACACATCACACCTTTCAGACAGCCCTCGCAAACAAGTGTGCCTGATTCTTCACCAATTGCCATTTCCTTAGGGTTGCTAAATTTCCTTCAGGGACCTCAAGGGTGAAGGTGGGAATGTCCGTTCTGTAGGAGACGATTTAAAACCAAACTTCCTCCAGCACCTCACTCAAGTTCCAGAGGGGTAGGTATCCTGGGGAAGGGGCTATCTTCTTTCTCTTCTTAGATATTAGCAACCATATCTATTTTTTTCCTTTCTTACTTCTCATTTGAGGACATATCTACTTTTCCCCTCTTTCCATATTCAAAAACTTCTATCGCTAAGTTCTTCCTTGTTTCCGGGGTTTCTAATGATATACATCTTATCTTTAGATAAGAAGGACAAGGAATCAGCATACACACAAAAATACATTTAGACACAAACATTGAAATTCCAGATTAAAAAGCCTGTCACAGTGTAAGAATCATCAGGTATTGTAGGGGAAAGAATAACAATAATAACACAGGAAAATATGCGCGCGCGCGCGCACACACACACACACACACACACACACACACACACACACACACACACACACACACACCGAACGAAAGCATTGGTATGTTGATAGACTCACAAACAAACACAAACACACACACAAAATTCCATATCAAACGGTCCCTTCCCTACAGCCTAGGTCTTCGTGGCAAACGAATCTGCTCCAGTCCGGAATCCCTGAACCATTACACCAACAAGCTGAAAAAAGCTTTTTCATCCCGCAACTACCCTCCTGACCTGGATCAAACCCAGAACCTCCCACAGAAGAACCACAAAAGTGCCCCACTTATGACAGGATACTTTCTGGGACTGGATCAGACTCTGAAAGTGGCTCTCCAGCAGGGATACAACTTCCTCAAATCCTGCCCTGAAATGAGATCAATCCTTCATCAAATCCTCCCCACTCCACCAAGAGTGTCTTTCCGCCGTCCACCTAACCTTCGTAACCTCTTGGTTAATCCATACGAAATCCCCAAACCACCTTCCCTACCCTCTGGCTCCTACCCTTGTAACCGCCCCCAGTGTAAAACCTGTCCCATGCACCCTCCCACCACCACCTACTCCAGTCCTGTAACCCGGAAGGTGTACACAATCAAAGGCAGAGCCACGTGTGAAAGCACCCACGTGATTTACCAACTGACCTGCCTACACTGTGAGGCTTTCTATGTGGGAATGACCATAGGGGTAGCGTCTTTGATTCATAATCAAAACGTCTTCAGTCTCGGGTTCGATCCCCGCCACTGCCTAAATTTTGATAAATAATCAACATTGGCGTAAGAAGTCAGCCTCATTCTGCCAACGGCCTTGTCAAAGAGGGCGGAGGAACGGATAGAGGTTCAGGGCTCTCTCTTGTCCTAGGGGTGGGAAATTGCCCCTAAAGGCGGAAGAATCAGCAATGATCAACGACATGAGGATGCAGAAGGCAATGGAAACCACTGCATTAAAGACACGTAACGTGTATCCACAGGACATGTGGCCTGTAATTGAAGAAGTGTCATGATGATCTCTCCATTGGCAAAAGATTCCGGAATAGTCCCCCATTCGGATCTCCGGGAGGGGACTGCCAAGGGGGAGGTTACCATGAGAAAAAGATTGAATAATTAACGAAAGGATTACGTTCTACAAGTCGGGGCGTGGAATATCAGAAGCTTGAACGTGGTAGGGAAACTAGAAAATCTGAAAAGGGAAATGCAAAGGCTCAATCTAGATATAGTTGGGGTCAGTGAAGTGAAGTGGAAGGAAGACAAGGATTTCTGGTCAGATGAGTATCGGGTAATATCAACAGCAGCAGAAAATGGTATAACAGGTGTAGGATTCGTTATGAATAGGAAGGTAGGGCAGAGGGTGTGTTACTGTGAACAGTTCAGTGACCGGGTTGTTCTAATCAGAATCGACAGCAGACCAACACCGACAACGATAGTTCAGATATACATGCTGACGTCGCAAGCTGAAGATGAACAGATAGAGAAAGTGTATGAGGATATTGAAAGGGTAATGCAGTTTATAAAGGGGGATGAAAATCTAATAGTCATGGGCGACTGGAGTGCAGTTGTAGGGGAAGGAGTAGAAGAAAAGGTTACAGGAGAATATGGACTTGGGACAAGGAATGAAAGAGGAGAAAGACTAATTGAGTTCTCTAACAAGTTTCAGCTAGTAATAGCGAATACCCTGTTCAAGAATCACAAGAGGAGGAGGTATACTTGGAAAAGGCCGGGAGATACGGGAAGATTTCAATTAGATTACATCATGGTCAGACAGAGATTCCGAAATCAGGTACTGGATTGTAAGGCGTACCCAGGAGCAGATATAGACTCAGATCACAATATAGTAGTGATGAAGAGTAGGCTGTAGTTCAAGACATTAGTCAGGAAGAATCAATACGCAAAGAAGTGGGATACGGAAGTACTAAGGAATGACGAGATACGTTTGAAGTTCTCTAACGCTATAGATACAGCAATAAGGAATAGCGCAGTAGGCAGTACAGTTGAAGAGGAATGGACATCTCTAAAAAGGGCCATCACAGAAGTTGGGAAGGAAAACATAGGTACAAAGACGGTAGCTGCGAAGAAACCATGGGTAACAGAAGAAATACTTCAGTTGATTGATGAAAGGAGGAAGTACAAACGTGTTCAGGGAAAATCAGGAATACAGAAATACAAGTCGCTGAGGAATGAAATAAATAGGAAGTGCAGGGAAGCTAAGACGAAATGGCTGCAGGAAAAATGTGAAGACATCGAAAAAGATATGATTGTCGGAAGGACAGACTCAGCATACAGGGAACTCAAAACAACCTTTGGTGACATTAAAAGCAACGGTGGTAACATTAAGAGTGCAACGGGAATTCCACTGCTAAATGCAGAGGAGAGAGCAGATAGGTGGAAAGAATACATTGAAAGCCTCTATGAGGGTGAAGATTTGTCTGATGTGATAGAAGAAGAAACAGGAGTCGATTTAGAAGAGATAGGGGATCCAGTATTAGAATCGGAATTTAAAAGAGCTTTGGAGGACTTACGGTCAAATAAGGCAGAAGGGATAGATAACATTCCATCAGAATTTCTAAAATCATTGGGGGAAGTGGCAACAAAATGATTATTCACGTTGGTGTGTAGAATATATGAGTCTGGCGATATACCATCTGACTTTCGGAAAAGCATCATCCACACAATTCCAAAGACGGCAAGAGCTGACAAGTGCGAGAATTATCGCACAATCAGCTTAACAGCTCATGCATCGAAGCTGCTTACAAGAATAATATACAGAAGAATGGAAAAGAAAATTGAGAATGCACTAGGTGACGATCAGTTTGGCTTTAGGAAAAGTAAAGGGACGAGAGAGGCAATTCTGATGTTACGGTTAATAATGGAAGCAAGGCTAAAGAAAAATCAAGACACTTTCATAGGATTTGTCGACCTGGAAAAAGCGTTTGACAATATAAAATGGTGCAAGCTGTTCAAGATTCTGAAAAAAGT
Source organism: Schistocerca nitens (assembly GCF_023898315.1). NCBI lineage: Eukaryota > Metazoa > Arthropoda > Insecta > Orthoptera > Acrididae > Schistocerca > Schistocerca nitens. Next base: position 47,064,240 of record NC_064617.1, on the reverse strand, counting down.
AGGGGTAAGCTATAGGGAGAGACGGGTCATATACAATATGTACAATAACGAAGAGGGAATAATAAGAGTGGACGATCAAGAACGAAGTGCTCGTATTAAGAAGGGTGTAAGACAAGGCTGTAGCCTTTCGCCCCTACTCTTCAATCTGTACATCGAGGAAGCAATGATGGAAATAAAAGAAAGGTTCAGGAGTGGAATTAAAATACAAGGTCAAATGATATCAATGATACGATTCGCTGATGACATTGCTATCCTGAGTGAAAGTGAAGAAGAATTAAATGATCTGCTGAACGGAATGAACAGTCTAATGAGTACACAGTATGGTTTGAGAGTAAATTGGAGAAAGACGAAGGTAATGAGAAGTAGTAGAAATGAGAACAGCGAGAAACTTAACATCAGGATTGATGGTCACGAAATCAGTGAAGTTAAGGAATTCTGCTACCTAGGCAGTAAAATAACCAATGACGGACGGAGCAAGGAGGACATCAAAAGCAGACTCGCTATGGCAAAAAAGGCATTTCTGGCCATGAGAAGTCTACTAATATCAAATACCGTTCTTAATTTGAGGAAGAAATTTCTGAGGATGTACGTCTGGACTACAGCATTGTATGGTAGTGAAACATGGACTGTGGGAAAACCGGAACAGAAGAGAATCGAAGCATTTGAGATGTGGTGCTATAGACGAATGTTGAAAATTGGGTGGACTTATAAGGTAAGGAATGAGGAGGTTCTACGCAGAATCGGAGAGGAAAGGAATACGTGGAAAACACTGATAAGGAGAAGGGACAGGATGATAGGACATCTGCTAAGACATGAGGGAATGACTTCCATGGTACTAGAGGGAGCTGTAGAGGGCAAAAACTGTAGAGGAAGACAGAGATTGGAATACATCAAGCACGTAGGTTGCAAGTGCTACTCTAATATGAAGAGGTTAGCACAGGAAAGGAATTCGTGGCGGGCCGCATCAAACCAGTCAGTAGACGGATGAAAAAAAATATATATATATATATATATATATATATATATATATATATATATATATATATATATATATATATATATATCCTCTCTTCCCGTTGCCCACCTGGCCACAACCTCTGCTAATTTCAAGTTGCCGCCGCTCATACCTCACCTGTCATTCAATAACATCTTTGCCTCTGTACTTCCACCTCGACTGACATCTCTGCCCCAACACTTTGGCTTTACAAATGTCTGCTTGTGTCTGTATATGTGCGGATGGATATGTGTGTGTGTGTGTGTGTGTGTGTGTGTGTGTGTGTGTGTGAGCGCGCGCGCGAGTGTATGCCTGTCCGTTTTTCCCCCTAAGGTAAGTCTTTTCACTCCTGGGATTGGAATGACTCCTTACCCTCTCCCTTAAAACCCACATCCTTTCGTCTTTCCCTTTCCTTCCCTCTTTCCTGATGAAGCAACCGTGAGTAGCGAAAGCTTGAATTTTGTGTGTGTGTGTATATATATATATATATATATATATATATATATATATATATATATATATATATATAACAGAGGGAAACATTCCACGTGGAAAAAATATATATATATATATATATATATATATATATATATATATATTTTGGGATTGGAATGACTCCACCGAACGAAAGCGCTGGAAGGTCGATAGACACACAAACAAATACAAACACACACACAAAATTCAAGCTTTCGCAACAAACTGTTGCCTCATCAGGAAAGAGGGAAGGAGAGGGAAAGACGAAAGGATGTGGGTTTTAAGGGAGAGGGTAAGGAGTCATTCCATTCCCGGGAGGGGAAAGACTTACCTTAGGGGGAAAAAAGGACGGGTATACACTCGCACACACACACATAGCCATCCACACATATACAGACACAAGCAGACATATCACAAGCAGACATATTTAAAGACAAAGAGTTTGGGCAGAGATGTCAGTCGAGGCAGAAGTGAAGAGGCAAAGATGATGTTGAATGACAGGTGAGGTATGAGTGGCGGCAACTTGAAATTAGCGGAGATTGAGGCCTGGTGGGTAACGGGAAGAGAGGATACATTGAAGAGCAAGTTCCCATCTCCGGAGTTCGGATAGGTTGGTGTTGGTGGGAAGTATCCAGATAACCCGGACGGTGTAACACTGTGCCAAGATGTGCTGGCCGTGCTCCAAGGCATGTTTAGCCACAGGGTGATCCTCATTACCAACAAACACTGTCTGCCTGTGTCCATTCATGCGAATGGACAGTTTGTTGCTGGTCATTCCCACATAGAATGCATCACAGTGTAGGCAGGTCGGTTGGTAAATCACGTGGGTGCTTTCACATGTGGCTCTGCCTTTGATCGTGTACACCTTCCGGGTTACAGGACTGGAGTAGGTGGTGGTGGGAGGGTGCATGGGACAGGTTTTACACCGGGGCCGGTTACAAGGATAGGAGCCAGAGGGTAGGGAAGGTGGTTTGGGGATTTCATAGGGATGAACTAACAGGTTATGAAGCTTAGGTGGACGGCGGAAAGACACTCTTGGTGGAGTGGGGAGGATTTCATGAAGGATGGATCTCATTTCAGGGCAGGATTTGAGGAAGTCGTATCCCTGCTGGAGAGCCACATTCAGAGTCTGGTCCAGTCCCGGAAAGTATCCTGTCACAAGTGGGGCACTTTTGTGGTTCTTCTGTGGGGGATTCTGGGTTCGAGGAGATGAGGAGGTGGCTCTGGTTATTTGCTTCTGTACCAGGTCGGGAGGGTAGTTGTAATGCGAAAGCTGTTGTCAGGTTGTGGGTGTAATGGTTCATGGATTCCGGACTGGAGCAGATTCGTTTGCCACGAAGACCTAGGCTGTAGGGAAGGGACCGTTTGATGTGGAATGGGTGGCAGCTGTCATAATGGAGGTACTGTTGCTTGTTGGTGGGTTTGATGTGGACGGACGTGTGAAGCTGGCCATTGGACAGGTGGAGGTCAACGTCAAGGAAATTGGCATGGGATTTGGAGTAGGACCAGTTGAATCTGATGGAACCAAAGGAGTTGAGGTTGGAGAGGAAATTCTGGAGTTCTTCTTCACTGTGAGTCCAGATCATGAAGATGTCGCTTGACGCTTGAATTTTGTGTGTGTGTTTGTATTTGTTTGTGTGTCTATCGACCTGCCAGTGCTTTCGTTCGGTAAGTCACATCATCTTTGTTTTTAGATATATTTTTCCCACGTGGAATGTTTCCCTCTATTATATTGATATCAGTAATTTGAACCCAACAATTACGTTTGTTATTGTCACTGTTGCATTTCGAAATCTTTTCTGTCGTCTTATTTTCTCTTTCTGTTTTTGCCAGTAGTTTCACTTTGTATTCAACTTCTCCTTTGTACCGTAATCTGCTATACAATTTTATCCCGCGTATATATACTCAATTATACGTAACCCACTTCCAAACCATAACCAAAAAATTTTTTTTTCCGCTTTCAACACTACCGCCGCTATAAAATCCACCATTTCTAGTTCACAAACAGTTCCTTTCACCTTTTAAACAACCATTTCGGCTAATTCTAATATCTTTCGCTTTATTTCCATTTCCGTTTTTCGCACATCACTGATAATTTTTATCCGCTTCCCACTGGTTTTAACGTCATTATTTCTCCTTCAGACAATTGTTAGCCTCATTTTCATAATCTGCCACCACAAAAACACTCATTTTAATATATTTCACGCAGTTTTTCGAAATTTTCCCGAATTTCTCCATCCTTTAACGTGTTTTGGGGGCAACACAACCACCTAACCTTTGTGCACATCGTTGTCTACCAACCCAAGTCCAACATAGCCCAGCTGTAACTAACACCTTCTCGCCTTTTTTCACACCAGATCTCCAGTTACTTTCTAGTTCACCTTTATCTCTCCCCATATATTTTTATTTTTATTTTCGTTTTCATTCAGCCTCATTTTACACTTTCCACCTTCTAATACCATGTCACCCTCACAACACCCCCACAACGACCCCATTAAGTTTTATTTACATTCCCTCCGCAAACATGCCTTCGCCCTAGCCAGATTACGCTCTCATTTTCTATTTTCTCAGGCTTGTCTGACATTTGGCATTACCCCCAAAGGCCTCACACTTAAAGTTCCCACCTCTGGCTGCAACCCCTCTTTCCATCAGTCCCTATACCAGTTCCAAAACGAACAATCCATTGCCCTCACCCACCTAATCCTTCACCTACACATCAACTCAGCCAATGAACACACCCGTCAACTCCTATCCTTAATAAAAGTCCTCAATCTTTCCTCTCCCACATCCACACCAGCTGTTCAGAGCATCCTCCTACAGGCCAACCGTAAATTAGAACAGCATGCCACCCTCCACCTCAAAAAACTATCCAATCTCCTGGTTACCCACCTCCGGAAAGGCAACTCACTCACCCTTCACAACCTTTCCAGCAAACCTCAACCTCCTCTCATTGCACACAAACCCAGTCTCTCCCATCTACTCAATCTCCCACTTCCAGCTCCACTCCCTCCAAAACCTCAAAATTCAAATCAACACAATCTGGAACCACAACACCCCAATTCAGTAGTTAACCTTTCCTCCAAACCTCTCTCCCAATCCGAAACCTCTGTCCTATCCAAAGGCCTCACCTTCAGCCCCACTCCCAGATTCAGCCAAACAGCCCTCGTCAAAGATTTACTGTCCTACACTCGTACTCACTGCTGGAAATATCACTTTGCTACGAAGAAAAATGATCCTAATCCTGCTCCTAATGATCCAACTCCCCAAGACACCATCCAAATTGAACCCTGGCAGGAACAGTTCCGTCCTCCGTCGCAGCGGGACCCACCTCCTCTTCCTCAAAATCACCCTCTCCAAACCTTCCAGGAATTTCTGACTTCCAGCCTTGCATCTCAATCCTTCTTAAAAAACCTTAATCCTACTCCCACCATCACCACTGCTGAAGCCCAGGCTATCCGTGATCTGAAGGCTGACCGATCCATCGTCATTCTTCCGGCGGACAAGGGTTCCACGACCGTGGTACTTGATCGTCGGGAGTATGTGGCTGAGGGACTGCGTCAGCTTTCAGACAACACCACATACAAAGTTTGCCAAAGTAACCCCATTCCCGATGTCCAGGCGGAGCTTCAAGGAATCCTCAGAAACTTAGGCCCCCTGCAAAGCCTTTCACTTGACTCCATCAACTTCCTGACCCCACCTACACCCCGCACCCCTAACTTCTTCCTAAAATCCACAAACCCAATCATCCCGGCCGCCCCATTGTAGCTGGTTACCAAGCCCCCACGTAGATCAACACCTTCAACCCATTACATGCAGTCTCCCATCCTTCATCAAAGACACCAACCACTTTCTCGAACGCCTGGAATCCTTACCCAATCTGTTACCCCCGGAAACCATCCTTGTAACCATTGATGCCACTTCCTTATACACAAATATTCCGCATGTCCAGGGCCTCGCTGCGATGGAGCATTTCCTTTCACGCCCATCACCTGCCACCCTACCTAAAACCTCTTTCCTCATCACCTTAGCCAGCTTCATCCTGACCCACAACTTCTTCACTTTTGAAGGTCAGACATACCAACAATTAAAGGGAACAGCCATGGATACCAGGATGGCCCCCTCGTACGCCAACCTATTCATGGGTCGCTTAGAGGAAGCCTTCTTGGTTACCCAGGCCTGCCAACCCAAAGTTTGGTACAGATTTATTAATGGCATCTTCATGATCTGGACTCACAGTGAAGAAGAACTCCAGAATTTCCTCTCCAACCTCAACTCCTTTGGTTCCATCAGATTCACCTGGTCCTACTCCAAATCCCATGCCACTTTCCTTGATGTTGACCTCCACCTGTACAATGGCCAGCTTCACACGTCCGTCCACATCAAACCCACCAACAAGCAACAGTACCTCCATTATGACAGCTGCCACCCATTCCACATCAAACGGTCCCCTCCCTACAGCCTAGGTCTTCGTGGCAAACGAATCTGCTCCAGTCCGGAATCCATGAACCATTACACCCACAACCTGACAACAGCTTTCGCATTACAACTACCCTCCCGACCTGGTACAGAAGCAAATAACCAGAGCCACCTCCTCATCCCCTCGAACCCAGAATCCCCAACAGAAGAACCACAAAAGTGCCCCACTATGACAGGATACTTTCCGGGACTGGACCAGACTCTGAATGTGGCTCTCCAGCAGGGATACAACTTCCTCAAATCCTGCCCTGAAATGAGATCCATCCTTCATGAAATCCTCCCCACTCCACCAAGAGTGTCTTTCCGCCGTCCACCTAACCTTCGTAACCTGTTAGTTCATCCCTATGAAATCCCCAAACCACCTTCCCTACCCTCTGGCTCCTATCCTTGTAACCGGCCCCGGTGTAAAACCTGTCCCATGCACCCTCCCACCACCACCTACTCCAGTCCTGTAACCCGGAAGGTGTACACGATCAAAGGCAGAGCCACATGTGAAAGCACCCACGTGATTTACCAACTGACCTGCCTACATTGTGATGCATTCTATGTGGGAATGACCAGCAACAAACTGTCCATTCGTATGAATGGACACAGGCAGACAGTGTTTGTTGGTAATGAGGATCACCCTGTGGCTAAACATGCCTTGGTGCACGGCCAGCACACCTTGGCACAGTGTTACACCGTCCGGGTTATCTGGATACTTCCCACCAACAGCAACCTATCCGAACTCCGGAGATGGGAACTTGCTCTTCAATGCATCCTCTCTTCCCGTTACCCACCAGGCCTCAATCTCCGCTAATTTCAAGTTGCCGCCACTCATACCTCACCTGTCATTCAACATCATCTTTGCCTCTTCACTTCTGCCTCGACCGACATCTCTGCCCAAACTCTTTGTCTTTAAATATGTCTGCTTGTGATATGTCTGCTTGTGTCTGTATATGTGTGGATGGATATGTGTGTGTGTGCGAGTGTATACCCGTCCTTTTTTCCCCCTAAGGTCTTTCCGCTCCCGGGATTGGAATGACTCCTTACCCTCTCCCTTAAAACCCACATCCTTTCGTCTTTCCCTCTCCTTCCCTCTTTCCTGATGAGGCAACAGTTTGTTGCAAAAGCTTGAATTTTGTGTGTGTGTTTGTATTTGTTTGTGTGTCTATCGACCTGCCAGCGCTTTCGTTCGGTAAGTAACATCATCTTTGTTTTTAGAGATATTTTTCCCACGTGGAATGTTTCCCTATATATATATATATATATATATATATATATATATATATATATATATATATATATATACTATGATGATTCCACATTGTATATGAGATCTACGCAAGTTCTAGGTGTATATAAAGAAAGAATAGTGGCAATGTACTCATGCACAAAGAGGGAGACAAAAGCATGTGAGTTGTGGGATAACTATAAAGAAGTAATGAGCAGGAGATAGACAAGGAACAGATGTGAACAAAGAGAGATAAAGAGAGCAGGAGTGGCATTAGTCATGCTGATCATTAGGAAATGTCAGTTTAATAAATACTCTGATGAATTGTATGATAGTGGGACCTGAATAGTATATATAGATATAGAATCTACTTCGAGTATAGAAGTTGAGAAGTAGAGGAGGTATCTAGGGAGTAAATGAACCAGTAAAAAGTGCATGCAAAGCGTAAAACAGATTTTCATTTTTACCAGAGAATACTTAATTATAGTATATATAGGAATGTATACTAGAGTAATGAAACATGAGGCCTACTCAGAAAGGATAAGGGGGTTGTACCTGGCATTTGCTAAGTATATAGGGCAGGCATACCTACATTGAGATAGGACACACTGTGGCGTAAAAAATAGGAATGCTTTATAAAGGGGCGTACCTACCAGAATGAAAAGAGGAAGTGCTCTCATAAGAACAACCCACAAGCAAGATACAGGTACTGATACTAGGAGAAGGGGACAGCATTGTGACAGAAGTTAATAATTTTATAGGGATTATTCTGGAAAGTTTGAATTCTATGCACAAATAGCACTGTTACATTTCATGTAAGTTTATGACTGTCAAAAAGAAAACTTCCAATTTGACCAGAGTTCCTCCAAACTACAAAAAATATTAAACAAAATATATACTTATGTTGTTGGGGTCTTCAGTCCAGAGACTAGTTTGATGCAGCTCTCCATGCTACTCTGCAAACTTCTTCATCTCCCAGTACCTGCAACCTACATCCTTCTGAATCTGCTTAGTGTGGTATCGATAGCTACGATGCCACGGCATAGTTTGGCTCTATGACACTGACACTGACGACAGCACCCCCTAGCAGGCACTGTCCAGCTCTATGAGCTACACTCCAGATTCTGCCCATTTCATCAAGAGCAGACAGTTTGGATACATCGCTTCAACTTCACCTTGCTATTGAGACTATGTACTACTTATGATGGGAATACGGGCTTTTCAATTGTAAAGTTACATATGTCATTGACTAATAATTAAATGTACTTTCACGTAAAAAGCTGTACCAAGAATCTTACCTCACCTGCTCCTGCTCACTTCCTACCTTCGGCCTCCCCATTCCATTTACAGGAGCAGACACACGCGCCGCCTTCCTGGTGGGATACAAAACTTAGTGTATTCATCTCTTGGTTTCCCTCCAAGATTTTTACCCTCCATGCTGCCCTCCAATAATAAATTGGTGATCCCTTGATACCTCAGAACATGTCCTACCAACCGATCCCTTCTTCTTGTCAAGTTGTGCCACAAAGTCCTCTTCTCCCCAATCCTATTCAATACTTCCTCATTAGTTACGTGATCTACCCATCTAATCTTCAGCATTCTTCTGTAGCACCACATTTCAAAGGATTCTATTCTCTTCTTGTCCAAACTATTTATCATCCATATTTAACTTCCATACATGGCCACAATCCATACAAATACTTTCAGAAATGACTTCCTGACACTTAAATCTATACTCGATGCTAACAAATTTCTCTTCTTCAGAAACACTTTCCTTGCCATTGCCAGTCTACATTTTATATCTTCTCTACTTCGACCATCATCAGTTATTTTGCTCCCCAAATAGCAAAACTTATTTACTACTTTACGCATCTTGTTTCCTAATCTAATACCCTGAGCATCACCGGATTTAATTCGACTACATTCCATTATCTTCATTTTGCTTTTGTTGATGTTCATCTTATATCCTCCTTTCAAGATACTGTCCATTCCGTTCAGCTGCTGTTCCGGGTCCTTTACTGCCTCCGACAGAATTACAATGTCATCAGTGAACCTCAAAGTTTTTATATCTTCTCCATGGATTTTAATACCTACTCCGAAATTTTCTTTTGTTTCCTTTACTGCTTGCTCAATATACAGATTGAATAACATCGGGGATAGGCTACAACCCTGTCTCACTCCCTTCCCAACCACTGCTTCCCTTCCATACCCCTCAACTCTTATAACTGCCGTCTGGTTTCTGTACAAATTGCAAATAGCCTTTCGCTCCCTGTATTTCACCCCTGCCACCTTCAGAATTTGAAAGAGAGTATTCCAGTCAACATTGTCAAAAGCTTTCTCTAAGTATACAAATGCTAGAAACTTACATTTGCCTTTACTTAATCTATTTTCGAAGATACGTCATAGGGTCAGCATTGCCTCACGTGTTTCAACATTTCTATAGAATTTAGACTGATCTTCCCCAATGCTGGCTTCTACCAGTTTTTCCATTCGTCTGTAAAGAATTTGTGTTAGTATTTTGTAGCCGTGGCTTATTAAACTGATAGTTTGATAATTTTCACATCTGTCAACAACTGTTTTCTTTGGGATTGAAATTATTATATTCTTCTTGAAGTCTGAGGGTATTTCGCCTGTCTCATACATCTTGCTCACCAGATAGTAGAGCTTTGTCAGGGCTGGCTCTCCCAATAATGGAATGTTGTCTACTCCCGGGGCCTTGTTTTGGCTTAGGTCTTTCAGTGCTCTGTCAACCTCTTCATGCAGTATCATATCCCCCGGTTCATCTTCATCTACATCCTCTTCCATTTCCATAATACTGTCCTCAAGTACATCACCCCTGTACAGACACTCTATATACTCCTTCCCCCTTTCTGGTTTCTCTTCTTTGCTTAGAACTGGGTTTCAATCTGAGCTCTTGATATTCATACAAGTGATTCTCTTTTCTCCAAAAGTCTCTTTAATTTTCCTGTAGGCAGTATCTATCTTACCCCTAGTGAGGTATGCCTCTACATCCTTACATCTGACCTCTAGCCACCCCTGCTTAGCCATTTGGCACTTCCTGTCAGTCTCATTTATGAGATGTTTGTATTCCTTTTTGTTGCTTCGTTTACTGCATTTTTATATTTTCTCCTTTCATCAATTAAACTCAATATTTCTTCTGTTACCCAAGGATTTCTACTAGCTCTCGTCTTTTTACCTACTTGATCCTCTACTACCTTTACTATTTCATCCCTCAAAGCTACCCATTCTTCTTCTATTGTATTTCTTTCCCCCATTCCTCTCAATTGTTCCCTAATGCTCTCCCTGAAACTCTCTACAATCTCTGGTTCTGTCAGTTTATCCAGATCCCATCTGCCCCATGGAAATGTTTTACAATTTAAAACTTGGTTCCTAAATCTCTCTCTTACCATTATATAATCAATCTGAAACCTTCGAGTATCTCCAGGCATCTTCCATGTATACAACCTTCTTTTTATCATTCTTGAACCAAGTGTTAGGTATTATTAACTTATGCTCAGTGCAAAATTCAACCAGGCGGCTTCCTCTTTCATTTCTTACCCCCATTTGATATTCACTTACTACGTTTCCTTCTCTTCCTTTTCCTACTACCAAATTCCAGTCACCCATCACTATTATATCTACGTCTTCCTTCACTATCTGAATAATTTATTTTATCTCATCATATATTTCATCAACCTCTTCATCATCTGTGGAGCTAGTTGGCATATAAACGTATACTACTGTGGTAGGCGTGGGCTTCGTGTCTATCTTGGCCACAATAATGCATTCACTATGCTGTTTGTAGTAGCTTACCCGCGCTCTTACTTTTTTATTCATTATTATACCTACTCCTGCATTACCCCTATTTGATTTTGTATTTATAACCCTGTATTCACCCGACGAAAAGTCATGTTCCTCCTGCCACCGAACTTCACTAATTCCCACTATATCTAACTTTAATCTATCCATTTCCCTTTTTAAATTTTCTACCCTACCTGCCTGATTAAGGGATCTGACATTCCACACTCCCATCTGTAGAACACCAGGTTCCTCTCTCCAGATAATGATGTCCCCCTGAGTAGTCCCCGCCTGGAGATCCAAATGGGGAACTATTTTACCTCTGGAATATTTTACCCAAGAGGACGCCATCATCATTTAACTATACAATAAAGGTGCATGCCCTCAGGAAACATTATGGCTGTAGTTTCCCTTGTTTTCGGCCGTTCGCAATACTAGCACAGCAAGGCTGTTTTGGTTAGTGTTACAAGGCCAGATCAGTCAATCATCCAGACTGTTTCCGTTGCAACCACTGAAAAGGCTGCTGCCCCTCTTCAGGAACCACACGTTTGTTTGGCCTCTCAACAGACACCCCTCCTTTGTGGTTGCACCTATGGTACGGCTATTTGTATCACTGAGTCATGCAAGCCTCCCCACCAATGGCAAGGTCCGTTACAGAGAGAGAGAGAGAGAGAGAGAGAGAGAGAGAGAGAGAGAGAGAGAGAGAGAGAGAGAATGGAAAGTAGACTATTCTTATGTCATGAACACCTGAAGTTTACAATTGAAAATAAGGAAAGAGCCCTTACAATTCCTAAATACTAGGGAAGGTGGCTGAACCATGAATAAATGTTCATGTCTGGGTATCAAAGTAAAGTAAGAACAGAATAAAGAAAGGCTCAGTTAAGATTGTTCTAGAGAGAGAAAAAAAAAATTGTTGAAGTGAAAGACGTATGTATAAACATGTATAAGAAAAGTATATTGATATGATATGAAATGTTGTTATTAGTGATATTATTTACATAATGACTGTGTATAAAATATCAGGTGTCCGATCTGAGTGGGGGGGGGGGGGGGGGGATATGTAGTGTTTCGAGAATTTCTGCTTAAATTCTATTAAATTCTAGAACCACGCAGCCTTCAACTGTCTCAAACACACGATATTTTAGAAGTGTGAGTGTGGGATGATAGAATCCTATCTACTGTGTGTCACATATTTGTGTGTGCAAGTTTGAAATTCAGTCATGAGAAGAATGTGGATGTGGCTGTCGAACGGCAATGACAAGTACTTGTTGGGTGATCCATGGAAGTTTTAGTGAAAGTATACAGAAGAACCATGGAGCTTCTATGTTATTCTGTGCTAATTGTGTAAGTGACCATGGCCACAATAACGAGAATAGTTGAGAAGGTACTCTTGAGAAAAACTTTTGTCTTAGCTTTATTGAAGGGACAACATGTATTACGGTTCATGTTGAGACTGGGCATGGTGTTTAAGCCAGCTTTCTCGTATATGTAAATTAGATCATTTCTAGCGTGAAGAGACACAAGAGGCTTACGAAGCAGTATATATTTATATGAAGAATGGGAATTGTAAAATGTCTCAAGTTCAAATATACATCATTAGTTGAAGTAAATGAACCTTCGTATGAGTATTTATTTTTATACGTTGAAAGAGTGTTAAGAGATTCCTGTACCCTGCAGCATACTTCAGAGAAGAAGCAAAAGAGGGTTTGCAGCAGCAGGCTAGCCTGCAAGGAAGGTCAGCCAAGCATCTCAAATTGTCGTCCAAAGCCGTTAGACCAGTACCCCCCTCTAGTGTAATACTAAAAAAATGCAATGACCAGCATAAGCTGACAAATGACGATTTTGCAGTTGTTTGGGCAGGGGCTAATGATGTAGCATAGAATGAAGCCAACTTGGCAATTCATTCACTACATAAAGCCTTGTCAGCATTACAAAATACAAATGTGATTGTGGTTGGTGTACCACACAGGTATGACCTGCCTGAATGGTCCTGTGTAAATCAAGAAATTCAATCCACAAACAGAAAAAAAAATAGTGAAAGGCTTCCATAACACTTGTTTTATTAATACTCCTAGTAACAAGGAGCTATATACTGCACATGGACAACACCTAAATGCAACTGGTAAATAACTAATTGGCAAAAGGATTTATGAATCAGTGGAAACAAACAGGGAAGTGTGCAAAACAGCAATAGAACTTAAATGGAAGGATACTGCAGTCTCGGATAAAGAATCAATGAGAATTGTTACTGATACAACTCCAACACAAATAACAACAGAATTCTTAAAAGTGAATTCCATATGTGTGGAGGGGACAATTACTCAAGAAATAAACATAACCAAGAGATCAGTGCAAAAGTTAGATAAATAATGATGTGGCATGAAAGAAGACACCATATAAGAAGAGAGACCTACTTGGAAAAAGAAGAATAGCAACTCATGTTCAAGGAGTGAGAATACCAACAGGTGGCATATGGCAGTCAACCCAAAGAAAGAAACCACAACCAAGGGACCAGGAATTTTGGTGGCATCAGCGGTGATTTCCAGAAGAAAGCAGTTAACAAAGTGAGTCATCAAGTGGATGTACAGGTATGTGACGTATCATAACACAGATGATCACAGTGCATCAAGCTTAAAGACATTAACTAAATCTATAATTCCAAAACATAGAGTCAAATTGCTCTCAGAGGAATACAGTCAAAGACAAACTACTTACTTTTTTACAAGTTAACATAAGTTGTATTAGAAATAAGATTTTAGAATTAGAACATTTATGTAACATTGAGCATGTAGATGTTATATTTGTATCTGAGCAGTGCTTAACCCAAGAACAAGTAAATATATTTGTTCCCCAACGGTACATTGTAGGAGACATGATATGTAGAAAACAGAGAAAGAATGGTGGGACTAGAATTTTTGTCAAAGAAGGAATAATGTTCTCCAGAACTGATGTAACTATGTACTCCTCAGAACTAGATGGGGAGTTTTGTTGTGTAAAACTAATTAACGAAAATATAGTGGTATGTAGTCTATATAGGTCACCAGGTGGTGATGTAAATTTGTTTATTGAAAAATGTGAATTGATAGTTAAAAAGATATTGAAGAGTAACAAGAATTGCTATCTGTGGTGATTTCAACACAGAAATGGCAAACACACAGAGGCCAGTTGCTACAACATTTTTGAATATGCTAAGTTCATTAGACCTCTATTGTACAAATAACTGTGCCACACGTAGGAATGCCTGCATAGACAGTATTGTTGTGAATTTCCATAGGGAAGATTTTACAGTCAGACTTGCAGGAAGTGGACTTGCAGATCATGAGCCACTACTCCTTAAACTTGGTAAGAGGCAGACCATTAAAATTGAAGAACGTAAAGAAGTAGTGGTACAAAGACAAAAGGAAGAGTTCATAAGTATGTTTGTTGATAGTTTAGGAAGTGCGGATTGGGACTTTATATATAATTGTCAATCTGGAAAAAGGGAAGCTGAAATTACCTTTGATAACTTATTTAAAAAGTACACAGATTTATGGTACTCTTGCTCTCGATGAAAAGAAAAAGAAAAAAAAAATAGGTATCCAAGTGAAATGAAAAAGAAAAGTCTGAACTGCTTTACAGAAGAGCTAGCAGAAATTAGAGGAAACATGAATATGCTGTACCAGATGCATGAGCAAGCCGCTAACCAAGGGGTAGAACATTCATAGGTCGTACCTGAAATGCAAAAAATTCTACAAAGCTAAAGTTCTTCTGGCAAAAATGCAGGCAGTGGAAAACTATATAGAAAGGGCTCCCAATAAATGCAAGGCAGCATGGCAAATTATAAAACAAGAGAGTACACCAAAATGCACAGAAACAGCTCTGCTTGAACATGAGGAACTAAATCAGCACATTTAAACTCAGTTAAAGAAATAAGTAACAGTATTAAAGCAACAAATTCATCTGCGATGGACCTTGTTGGAACACCACTGCCTGTTAACCTGGTACTTCAATGGAGGGCTGTCACACCTGTTAATGTTATAAAAGTTGTATCCAAATTTTCAGGTTCTAAAAGTATGGACTCTTGTTGATTAACAAATAACATAATTAAAAAGACAATACAATCAATTGCCAAACCATTAGCTTTTATTTTTAATAAACCTGTAGAAATTGGAGTTTTTCCGGATGCATTTAAGGTATCAAAAGTTGGCCCAGTTTTTAAAAAAGGGGACACACATCTTCCCCAAAGCTACAGACCAGTCTCCATTGTTTCAATATTCTCAAAGATATTTGAGGACCAATACACACACAAATAAGCAGCTTCTTTGAAAAACACAATATCCTATGTAGCAATTAGTTTGGTTTTTACAAAGGGAAGAATGCAACAGGGGCCATCTTGGAAATCATTGACCAAACCTTAACGGCTTTTGAAAAGAATAACATAGTATCACTGGTATTATGTGCCTAAGCAAAGCTTTTGATTGCATTCCTGTTGACGTACTACTGAGGAAACTAGAGTTTTATGGGGTGAGAGGTAACACTTTAGCTGTAACTGAAAACAATTCATTTCAGTCAGAAATGTAAATCCTTCCCTAATGGAAATCAGCACAGGTGTACCACAAGGGTCTATCCTTGGACCCTTCTTCTTCATTATAGCTATTAATGATTTACCAAAAATAAAGACCACCCTGTCATGTATTCTGCTGATGATACAACACTACTAACCACTTATCAGACCATTTCAGATCTGAATATCCTAAAAAAAGTAACACTTGAAAAGGCCATGGACTGGTTTTTAGCCAATAAGCTCCTGTGAAATCCTGATAGAACCCAACAACTTTTAATGGGAATATCAAATGGAGTAAGCAACAAGTCGGTAAAACTCTCGAGTATTCTCACTGACTCAAAACTCTATTGGGAGGAACATGTCAATCACGTATGTGAAAAAATATCTCAGGTGGCATACCTTATCTTGAAACTAAGGGAAGTAGTGATTTTGGAGTACCTTAAGGTGACATACTTTGGGCTATTCCAGTCACATATTTCATATGGTCTGATCATATGAGGACACTCCCCTCACACCAAGAACATCTTGAAATTACAAAAAAAAGTCTTACGCATAATATATAAAACATGTCATATGGAGCACTGTCATCCTCTTTTTTTAAAGACAAAGAGTTTGGGCAGAGATCAAACTCTTTGTCTTTAAATATGTCTGCATGTGTCTGTGTATGTGCGGATGGATATGAATGTGTGTGCGAGTGTATACCCGTCCTTTTTTCCCCCTAAGGAAGGTCTTTCCGCTCCCGGGATTGGAATGACTCCTTACACTCTCCCTTAAAACCCACATCCTTTCGTCTTTCCTCTCCTTCCCTCTTTCCTGATGAGGCAACAGTTTGTTGCGAAAGCTTGAATTTTGTGTGTGTGTTTGTGTGTCTATCGACCTGCCAGCGCTTTCGTTCGGTAAGTCACATCATCTTTGTTTTTTATATATATATATATATATATATATATATATATATATATATATATATATATATATAACAGAGGGAAACATTCCACGTGGAAAAAATATATCTAAAAAGAAAGATGATGGGACTTACCAAACAAAAGCGCTGGCAGGTCGATAGACACACAAAAAAACACAAATATACACACAAAATTCTAGCTTTCGCAACCAACGGTTGCTTCGTCAGGAAAGAGGGAAGGAGAGGGAAAGATGAAAGGATGTGGGTTTTAAGGGAGAGGGTAAGGAGTCATTCCAATCCCGGGAGCGGAAAGACTTACCTTAGGGGGAAAAAAGGACAGGTATACACTCGCACACACACACATATCCATCCACACATACAGACACAAGCAGACATATTTAAAGACCAACAGAAGGAGGAAATAAGACGACAGAAAAGACTTCGAAATGTAACAGTGACAATAACAAACGTCATTGTTGGGTTCAAATTAATGATATGAATATAACAGAGGGAAACATTCCACGTGGAAAAAATATATCTAAAAAGAAAGATGATGGGACTTACCAAACAAAAGCGCTGGCAGGTCCCCCTAAGGTAAGTCTTTCCGCTCCCGGGATTGGAATGACTCCTTACCCTCTCCCTTAAAACCCACATCCTTTCATCTTTCCCTCTCCTTCCCTCTTTCCTATGTCTGCTTGTGTCTGTATGTGTGGATGGATATGTGTGTGTGTGCGAGTGTATACCTGTCCTTTTTTCCCCCTAAGGTAAGTCTTTCCGCTCCCGGGATTGGAATGACTCCTTACCCTCTCCCTTAAAACCCACATCCTTTCATCTTTCCCTCTCCTTCCCTCTTTCCTGACGAAGCAACCGTTGGTTGCGAAAGCTAGAATTTTGTGTGTATATTTGTGTTTTTTTGTGTGTCTATCGACCTGCCAGCGCTTTTGTTTGGTAAGTCCCATCATCTTTCTTTTTAGATATATATATATATATATATATATATATATATATATATATATATATATATATATATATATATATCAGGAAAGAGGGAAGGAGAGGGAAAGACAAAAGGATGTGGGTTTTAAGGGAGAGGGTAAGGAGTCATTCCAATCCCGGGAGCGGAAAGACTTACCTTAGGGGGAAAAAAGGACAGGTATACACTCGCACACACACACACATCCATCCGCACATACACAGACACGAGCAGATATTTGTAGAGGCAAAGAGTGCGGGCAGAGATGTCAGTCGCACACACACACACACACATCCATCCGCACATACACAGACACGAGCAGATATTTGTAAAGGCAAAGAGTGCGGGCAGAGATGTCAGTCGAGGTGGAAGTACAGAGGCAAAGATGTTGAAAGACAGGTGAGGTATGAGCGGCAGCAACTTGAAATTAGCGGAGGTTGAGGCCTGGTGGATAACGAGAAGAGAGGATATACTGAAGGGCAAGTCCCATCTCCGGAGTTCTGACAGTTTGGTGTTAGTGGGAAGTATCCAGATAACCCGGACGGTGTAACACTGTGCCAAGATGTGCTGGCCATGCACCAAGGCATGTTTAGCCCCAGGGTGATCCTCATTGCCAACAAACACTGTCTGCCTGTGTCCATTCATGCGAATGGACAGTTTGTTGCTGGTCATTCCCACATAGAAAGCTTCACAGTGTAGGCAGGTCAGTTGGTAAATCACGTGGGTGCTTTCACACGTGACTCTGCCTTTGATCGTGTACACCTTCCGGGTTACAGGACTGGAGTAGGTGGTGGTGGGAGGGTGCATGGGACAGGTTTTACAGCGGGGGCGGTTACAAGAGTAGGAGTCAGAGGGTAGTGTAAGTGGTTTGGGGATTTCATAGGGATGAACTAACAGGTTATGAAGGTTAGGTGAACGGCTGAAAGACACTCTTGGTGGAGTGGGGAGGATTTCATGAAGGATGGATCTCATTTAAGGGCAGGACTTGAGGAAGTCGTATCCCTGCTGGAGAGCCACATTCAGAGTCTGATCCAGTCCCGGAAAGTATCCTGTCACAAGTTGGGCACTTTTGTGGTTCTTCTGTGGGAGGTTCTGGGTTTGAGGATATGAGGATGTGGCTCTGGTTATTTGCTTCTTTACCAGGTCGGGAGGGTAGTTGCGGGATGCGAAAGCTGTTTTCAGGTTGTTGGTGTAATGGTTCAGGGATTCCGGACTGGAGCAGATTCGTTTGCCACGAAGACCTAGGCTGTAGGGAAGGGACAGTTTGATGTGGGATGGGTGGCAGCTGTCATAATGGAGGTACTGTTGCTTGTTGGTGGGTCTGATGTGGATGGACGTGTGAAGCTGGCAATTGGACAGGTGGAGGTCAACGTCAAGGAAAGTGGCATGGGATTTGGAGTAGGACCAGGTGACTCTGATGGAACCAAAGGAGTTGAGGTTGGAGAGGAAATTCTGGAGTTGTTCTTCACTGTGAGTCCAGATCATGAAGATGTCATCAATAAATCTGTACCAAACTTTGGGTTGGCAGGCGTGGGTAAGCAAGAAGGCTTCCTCTAAGCGAGCCATGAATAGGTTGGCGTACGAGGGGCCCATCCTGGTACCCATGGCTGTTCCCTTTAATTGTTGGTATGTCTGGCCTTCGAAAGTGAAGAAGTTGTGGGTCAGGATGAAGCTGGCTGAGGTAATGAGGAAAGAGGTTGTAGTTAGGGTGGCAGGTGGTCGGCGTGAAAGGAAGTGCTCCATCGCAGCGAGGCCCTGGACGTGCGGGTTATTTGTGTATAAGGAAGTGGCATCAATGGTTACAAGGATGGTTTCTGGGGGTAACGGACTGGGTAAGGATTCCAGGCGTTCGAGAAAGTGGTTGGTGTCTTTGATGAAGGATGGGAGACTGCATGTAATGAGTTGAAGGTGTTGATCTACATTGGCAGAGATACGTTCTGTGGGGGCTTGGTAACCAGCTACAATGGGGCGGCCGGGATGATTGGGTTTGTGAATTTTAGGAAGAAGGTAGAAGGTAGGGGTGCGGGGTGTTGGTGGGGTCAGGAGGTTAATGGAGTCAGGTGAAAGGTTTTGTAGGGGGCCTCAGGTTCTGAGGATTCCTTGAAGCTCCGCCTGTACATCAGGAATGGGATTACCTTGGCATACTTTGTATGTGGTGTTGTCTGAAAGCTGATGCAGTCCCTCAGCCACATACTCCCGACGATCAAGTACCACAGTCGTGGAACCCTTGTCCGCCGGAAGAATGACGATGGACCGGTCAGCCTTCAGATCACGGATAGCCTGGGCTTCAGCAGTGGTGATGTTGGGAGTAGGATTAAGGTTTTTTAAGAAGGATTGAGAGGCAAGGCTGGAAGTCAGAAATTCCTAGAAGGTTTGGAGAGGGTGATTTTGAGGAAGAGGAGGTGGGTCCCGCTGTGACGGAGGACGGAACTGTTCCAGGCAGGGTTCAATGTGGATAGTGTCTTGGGGAGTTGGATCATTAGGGGTAGGGTTAGGATCATTTTTCTTCATGGCAAAGTGATACTTCCAGCAGAGAGTACGAGTGTAGGACAGTAAATCTTTGACGAGGGCTGTTTGGTTGAATCTGGGAGTTCCCTACAGCCTAGGTCTTCGTGGCAAACGAATCTGCTCCAGTCCGGAATCCCTGAAGCATCACACCAACAACCTGACAACAGCTTTCGCATCCCGCAACTACCCTCCTGACCTGGTACAGAAGCAAATAACCAGAGCCACTTCCTCATCCTCTCAAACCCAGAACCTCCCACAGAAGAACCACAAAAGTGCCCCACTATGACAGGATACTTTCCGGGACTGGATCAGATTCTGAATGTGGCTTTCCAGCAGGGATACGACTTCCTCAAATCCTGCCCTGAAATGAGATCCATCCTTCATGAAATCCTCCCCACTCCACCAAGAGTGTCTTTCCGCCGTCCACCTAACCTTCGTAACCTCTTACTTCATCCCTATGAAATCCCCAAACCACCTTCCCTACCCTCTGGCTCCTACCCTTATAACCGCCCCCTGTGTAAAACCTGTCCCATGCACCCTCCCACCACCACCTACTCCAGTCCTGTAACCCGGAAGGTGCACACGATCAAAGGCAGAGCCACATGTGAAAGCACCCACGTGACCTACCAACTGACCTGCCTACACTGTGATGCATTCTATGTGGGAATGACCAGCAACAAACTGTCCATTTGCATGAATGGACACAGGCAGACAGTGTTTGTTGGTAATGAGGATCACCCTGTGGCTAAACATGCCTTGGTGCACGGCCAGCACATATTGGCGCAGTGTTACACCGTCCGGGTTGTCTGGATACTTCCCACCAACAGCAACCTATCCGAGCTCCGGAGATGGGAACTTGCTCTTCAATATATCCTCTCTTCTCGTTATCCACCAGGCCTCAATCTCCGCTAATTTCAAGTTGCCGCCACTCATACCTCACCTGTCATTCAACAACATCTTTGCCTCTGCACTTCTGCCTCGACTGACATCTCTGCCCAAACTCTTTGTCTTTAAATATGTCTGCTTGTGAGATGTCTGCTTGTGTCTGTATATGTGTGGATGGATATGTGTGTGTGTGCGAGTGTATACCCGTCCTTTTTTCCCCCTAAGGTAAGTCTTTCCGCTCCCGGGATTGGAAAGACTCCTTACCCTCTCCCTTAAAACCCCACATCCTTTCGTCTTTCCCTCTCCTTCCCTCTTTCCTGATGAGGCAACAGTTTGTTGCGAAAGCTTGAATTTTGTGTGTATGTTTGTGTTCGTTTGTGTGTCTGTCGACCTGCCAGCACTTTCATTTGGTAAGTCACATCATCTTTGTTTTTAGATATATTTTTCCTACGTGGAATGTTTCCCTCTATATATATACACACACTCCTGGAAATGGAAAAAAGAACACATTGACACCGGTGTGTCAGACCCACCATACTTGCTCCGGACACTGCGAGAGGGCTGTACAAGCAATGATCACATGCACGGCACAGCGGACACACCAGGAACCGCGGTGTTGGCCGTCGAATGGCGCAAGCTGCGCAGCATTTGTGCACCGCTGCCGTCAGTGTCAGCCAGTTTGCCGCATACGGAGCTCCATCGCAGTCTTTAACACTGGTAGCATGACGCGACAGCGTGGACATGAACCGTATGTGCAGTTGACGGACTTTGAGCGAGGGCGTATAGTGGGCATGCGGGAGGCCGGGTGGATGTACCGCCGAATTGCTCAACACGTGAGGCGTGAGGTCTCCACAGTACATCGATGTTGTCGCCAGTGGTCGGCGGAAGGTGCACGTGCCCGTCGACCTGGGACCGGACCGCAGCGACGCACGGATGCACGCCAAGACCGTAGGATCCTACGGAGTGCCGTAGGGGACCGCACCGCCACTTCCCAGCAAATTAGGGACACTGTTGCTCCTGGGGTATCGGCGAGGTCCATTCGCAACCGTCTCCATGAAGCTGGGCTACGGTCCCGCACACCGTTAGGCCATCTTCCGCTCACACCCCAACATCGTGCAGCCCGCCTCCAGTGGTGTCGCGACAGGCGTGAATGGAGGGACGAATGGAGACGTGTCGTCTTCAGCGATGAGAGTCGCTTCTGCCTTGGTGCCAATGATGGTCGTATGCGTGTTTGGCGCCGTGCAGATGAGCGCCACAATCAGCACTGCATACGACCGAGGCACACAGGGCCAACACCCGGCATCATGGTGTGGGGAGCGATCTCCTACACTGGCCGTACACCACTGGTGATCGTCGAGGGGACACTGAATAGTGCACGGTACATCCAAACCGTCATCGAAGCCATCGTTCTACGATTCCTAGACCGGCAAGGGAGCTTGCTGTTCCAACAGGACAATGCACGTCCGCATGTATCCCGTGCCACCCAACGTGCTCTAGAAGGTGTAAGTCAACTACCCTGGCCAGCAAGATCTCCGGATCTGTCCCCCATTGAGCATGTTTGGGACTGGATGAAGCGTCGTCTCACGTGGTCTGCACGTCCAGCACGAACGCTGGTCCAACTGAGGCGCCAGGTGGAAATGGCATGGCAAGCCGTTCCACAGGACTACATCCAGCATCTCTACGATCGTCTCCATGGGAGAATAGCAGCCTGCATTGCTGCGAAAGGTGGATATACACTGTACTAGTGCCGGCATTGTGCATGCTCTGTTGCCTGTGTCTATGTGCCTGTGGTTCTGTCAGTGTGATCATGTGATGTATCTGACCCCAGGAATGTGTCAATAAAGTTTCCCCTTCCTGGGAGAATGAATTCACGGTGTTCTTATTTCAATTTCCAGGAGTGTGTGTGTGTGTATATATATATATATATATATATATATATATATATATATAGAGAGAGAGAGAGAGAGAGAGAGAGAGTGAAACATTCTACATGGGTAAAATATATCTAAAAACAAAGATGATGTGACTTACCAAATGAAAGTGCTGGCATGTTGATAGACACACAAACAAACACAATGTTTGTGTTTGTTTGTGTGTCTATCAACATGCCAGCGGTTTCGTTTGGTGTATATATTTTAAGTGGTACAGCTGGCTGACAGACATTCTATGACATTAAAGAATTCTTTGGGATGGCTGAGGAGGATATCAACATTTAAAAACTGTCTATAGTTGAACATATTATTGCGTGCTGTGGTTAATCTTGTGTAATTACATAGTGTATACAATAAAGAATACAATACTATATTATATTAAATTACAGTATAGCTTACTGCATTAACTTTTCGAAGCTATCCTGGTGTAATTTGGTACACTGACATGCTTAAAATTTATTCTATAATGTACTGACACTAGTTTATTTTAGTATTCTGTATGTACTAGTACATCCTGTATGAAGAAGCCAATATCATTGTAAAATGATCTATGGTAAAAAAATTCTTGGTTCTTGATTAGGCACTTGTACCAATTTCTGTGCCTCTTCAGTGTATCTCATCATATATTTCTTCAGTCTCGTCATCACATGCAGAGCTAATTGGCATATAAACCTGTACTACTGTGGTGGGTTTGGGATTCATATCTATCTTGGCTACAATAATGCATACATTATGCTGTTCGCAGTAGCTTATTGGCATTCCTGTTTTTTTTTTTTTTTTTATTCATTATTAAACCTACTCCTGCATTACCCCTATTTGTTTTGTATTTATAAACTTGTATTCACCTGATCACAAGTCCTGTTCCTACTGACACTGAATTTTACTAATTCCGATTATATCTTACTTTAACTTATCCATTGCTCTTTCTAAATTTTCTAACCTACCTGCCCGATTAAGGGATCTGACATTCACACTCCAATCTGTAGAACATCAGTTTTGTTTTTCCTGATAATAATGTCCTCCTGAGTAGTCGCCACCCAGAGATCTGAATGGTGGACTATTTTACCTCCAGAATATTTTACACAAGAGGATGTTATCATCATTAACCATACAGTAGAGCTGCATGCCCCCAGGAAAAGTTACAGATGTAGTTTCCCCTTACTTTCAGCCGTTTGCAGTACCAGCACAGAAAGGCTGTTTTATTTGACATTACAAGGCCAGTTCAGTCAATAATCCAGACTCTTGCTCCTGCAACTATTGAAAAGGCTGTTGCTCCTCTTCAGAAGCCACACATTTGGTTGGCCTTTCAAAGGTACTGCTCCATTGTGGTTGCACCTACTGTACGGCTATATGTATTACTGAGGTAGGCAAGCCTTCCCACCAATGGCAATATCCATAGCTCAGGGGGGGATGTCTCTGTATGGGCCCTCATTTCTTGCATCTTACATTCATGGTCCTCATGTGAAATGTATGTTGGTGGCAGTAGAACCATACTGCAGTCAGCTACAAATGCTAGTAGCTTAAATTTTCTCAACAATGTTCCTTGAACAGAACATCACCTTCCCTCAGGGGTTTCCCATTTGAGTTAATAAAGCATCTCCATAACATTTGTGTGTTGTTTGAACCTACTGATAACAAATGAAGCAGCCCAGCTCTGAACTGCTTGGATGTCTTAATTTAATCCAACCAGGTATGGGTCCCAAACACTTGAGCAATACGTAAGAACAGACCACAATAGCATGATATATTCGGTCTCTTTTACAAACAAAGCACAATTTCCCTAAATTATCCCAATAAACTGAAGTTGACCATTCACCTTCTCTACCGCAATCCTCATGCTTGTTCCATCTCATATTGCTTTGCAACATTATGCCTAGATATTTAAATCACATGACTGTGTCAAGCAGCATACTTCTAATACTATATCCGAACATTATGGGTTTATTTTTCCAACTCATCCAGATTAATTTACATTTTTCTACACTTAGAGCAAGCTGCCATTCATCACACCAACAAGAACTTTTGTCTGGATCATCTTGTATCCTCCTACAGTCACTCATGTTTGACTGCTTCCTATACACTACAGCATTATCAGCAAAAAAACTGAAAGTTCTGCCCAATCTCTCTGCCAGAACATTTACATGTGTGTAGAAAATAATAATGGTCCTACCACACTTGCCTGGGGCACTCCTGATGATACCCTTGTCTCTGATGAACACTTATCATCCAGGACAATATACTGGGGTCTATACTTCAGAAGTCTTTGAACCACTCATGTATCTGGGGAGCTACTCCATATGCCCATACCTTCATTAACAGTCTGTAGTGGGACACCGTGTTAAAAGCTTTTTGGAAATCTAGCAGTACTGAACCTGCATGCTGACCTTCATGCATAGTTCTCAGTATGTCATGTGAGAAAACGGCAAGCTGAATTTTGCGCAAGCAATGCTGCTTTCCAAAACCATGTTGATTCGTGAACATTGCTTCTCAGTCTCAAGAAACTTTATTGTATTCAAACTGAGAATATGTTCAAGAATTCTACAGCAGGGTATTGCCCTATAATTTTATGGGTCCATTAGTTTACTCTTCTTATATACAAGAGTCATCTGGGCCTTTTGTCAGTTGCTTAGGAGTTTGAGTTGGGTGAGAGATTCAGGATAAATGCAAGCTAAGTAAGGGGTCAATGCCATAGAGTCCCATTTGTAAACCTGAATTGGACCCAGTGACTTATTTGTTTTCAACTCTTTCAGTTGTTTCGCTATGCCAGGGATCCCTGTTACTATATCGTCCACATGGTCAAATGATGGTATGTTTGTATGATTCTCTTCCGTTAATGATTTCTTAAACGTGAAATTTAAAACTTCCGCTTTTGTTTTGTTATCTTTAACTGCCACATCAGACTTGTCAATAAATAACTGGATGGAAGCTTTAGATCCACTTAGCAATTTTACATAGGACAGATCTTTTGCTAAGGTATGACAGTGGTAGTTGTTGTATGCTTTGCACACAGATGCCATAGATGTATTAATTTCTACTAACTTTTGCCTGTCATTGTTTCCACATTCTCTTTTCAACTGAGAGAGCAACATCCTTTGCTTCCTCAGTGTTTACTGAATTTTGTTGTTAAGCCATGGGTGATATTTTCCATCCTTAATCCACTTACTATACATATGGCTCCCCAGAGCATGATTTGAAGTTTTCCAGTAATTCCTCTATGTCAATCTTACTGGAACTAAATGATGCCATTTCACTGTCTAAGTGAGATACTATCAACTGCATATCCACTCTTTCTAGTAGAAACACTCTTCTAGTCTTCTTGACTGATTTATTAACTTTCATAACCACAGCTGCTACAATGACATCATGGTCACTTACCTCATCTCTATACTGCAACTGTCGATAAGATCCAGCCTGTTTGCAACTGGGGGGCCTAAGATATTTCTATTGCATGTAGGCTGGCAAACTAGCTGCTCATGACAATTTTCAGAAAATCTGTTCCAAAGTTCTTTGCAAGACTGTCTGTTTATACTCCACACAAGTAATCCATAGACATACCAGTATATACACAGTAGCTTGAAATCAACTCCAATGATTATTGCATGATCTGGATATTTATGCACTACGGACTGCAGATTTTCTTTGTATGACTCTAGAACTGTCACAGTGGAATCAGGTGCCCAGTAAAAACGTCCAACAGTTAACTTGGTTTCACCTAGACCTGTTATACATGACAAGATAACTTCACTGTCACATTCAACTTTGGCCTCAATAGAGATAATATTTTTGTCAACTTCAATTAACAGTCCCCCTCCTACGGCATGTAATTTATCTTTCTGATACATGTTCCATGACTTGTTAAATTTGTCAGAGCTTTCTACTTGAGGTTTCAGCCACCTCTTGGTCCCTACAATAATCTGAGCTTATGAATTTTCATGGGGGCAGTAAATTCAGGAAATTTATCATAAATACTTCAATAATGTACTGATAAAATTTATCAGTCAAATTGTCTTTACTCTAGATGTGGTCTGAGTTCCCTTTCTGCATATCTGCTAGCGAATGTTCATCAGAGCACCTCAAATTACCGCTTAGCCTAAAAAAGGTTCCCTGTGCGCTCCATAATTACTCTGCTACCTGAGTAGCTGCATACTTTGTGTAGTGGACCCCTGAGCTATCAACAGAAGTCCTAAAAATCCCCACCCAATATTACATGTCCAGAAATCTGCAGTCAAGACTGTCACAGAGTCGACAAAGTATTTGGTTGAGTCCCTCCACTCGGCTTCAGATCAAAGGACCCAAATCAATTCTGGGAACAAAGCTGCAAATTGCAAGCTATGCTTGCACCGTGCACATGAGGCCAGCAGCCTTCACCAGCTTTGCCAGCTGCCTGTATGAACTGAGGATGGCCTCAGAACCCAAGTGACAGGCATCGTCAATGCTCACATGAGCCACAACTTGCAGATGACTGCACCCCGAAAACTCAATAGTCGCAGGAAAGGCCACCTCCACATCTCGGATGAGGCATGCTGGAAGGCATAATTATTGGCTTTCTTTACAGCCCTGAATGCTATCTTCCTAAGGGGCTCCATAATGAGCCTAATGTTGGAGCTCCTGATAACTAACAAACCCACACCCACGATTGTCTGTTTGTACCCCGCTGAAGGAATGGCCACCTGTTCCTTCATAGGATGAACAGGCAAGGCCCAGACAACCAGCCTCCACCTTGGCCCTCCACTCATGCAACATGAACATTACAGCTCGCCACTTACCCTGCTGTGAGAGTGGATCCTCTGCAGCAGAGCCCATGGGCAAAATAAGCAATACCTGGGCCATCCCATGTGACACACCAGATACTCTGCCACCACTGCACCCCGAGAAATCACCTGTTCATGAACTGCAGCCAGCTGCTTCTGCTGCATATGCACACAGATGTAGATATGGATGTGGAGGTAAAAGACACTTGAAACTGTGAGTGTAACTGATGGAGTTACATCTTATTGGTCCGCAGCACAAAGTGCATATCCTCTAAAACACACTTGGAGCAGATTTGCTCCATTTCAGAAGTGGAAAAGGCACTTGACATCATGAGGCGGAGTCAAGGAAGTAAGACCAGTAATAAATACCTGAATATTATGGCATTTAGTATAGTGACCTATTAGTAATTTCATAACTTTGGTTTCTATAATCTTTGATATCCACAGCTCTTCCTTACAAAACCTCTAGCACACTGTGGGTAAGTAGCACAGAATGTGGTCTTTTTATATCTAAGAATTCAATAAATTTTTCAAGGTAAAACATATCACATTCAAGATGAGCTGGTCAGTGTTTTCTAAATCTGGCACTGAATAAGGGGATTGGAAAAAATTACATTTCTTAATTTCACCAGTATTTTGTAAGGAATAACAGATGTGAGTAGTCTGAACCACCAGTTTAATAAGTTGTGGTTGTAGAATACTAACATGAATTTTCTACTGAAAACTGGTAGAAGCTGACCTGGGGGAAGATCAGTTTGGTTTCTAAAGAAGGAATACAGGACACATTTAGTGAAATAAAAATTAATGTAACATCTGCACCTGACATAAGAAAAATCATTATGACTCTAACGGTTCAAATGACACTAAAAACTTGTGGGACTATAATACATTTATAGAATAAAAAAAAACATTTCAGTTGCCAGTAATTTCTTACAAGAAATTAATATGTTCCTCAGTTTGGGATGTTCCCCTGATTAAATATTTTTAATCTATTGTATGTAAGTCTGTAGTAATTATTTAAGGCATCTTTAACTCAGGATGTTTTCCTTGAAAGATTGGAATATGCTCTTGCTAGGCCTCTCTGTAAGAATGTTGACACCACAAATGCCAATAACTACCATCCAGTGTCACCCTTACATCATTTTCTAAAATTTCTAAGAAGATAATGCACCTGTGTAGTAATGGGATACTTAGCTCATCACAATTTGGATTTCAAAACAAACATTTTACAGGATCAGCAATTTGTACATTTACTAAGAATATAATAAAATCTATAAATAATACATCCTCACCAATTGGGATCTGTGACTTAACAAAGGCATTTCACATCATCTGCATGAGGAGAAATGACAATGGAAATCCCACTGGGTTTTTGCTTTATGATCTGTCATTTCAATTGAACCACGAGGCACAATTAGTCCGTTTTGGAGATAATATGAGAATTGTTGTGCAGCTGAGGAAAGAGAAAATGGTAAAAGATGTCTTTGTGAAAGTTCTGAACGGCTTTGCACAGCTTTGAAAAAATGCAGTTCACCAACTCTTGTACAGTTATATATATTCCACCTGCTAAAACATTTAGGTTCAGCTACTTTTGTCATAAAAATAATTACCCACTTTTGGGACACAGAATTCAGTAAGATAATATATTTTGCATATTCAAACACTGGAAAATCCAGGCTGGAATAATGACAATATTATGAAAAGGATAGATTTCTACTCACCATATAGAGGAGATTCTGAGTCGCGAACAGGTAAAAAGAGTGCTAATAAGTAAGCTTTCAGCCAAAATGCCTTCTTCTGAATTAGACAACATACACACACACACATTCACACAAACATGACCACTGTCTCTGGCTGCTGAGGCCAGACAGTGAGCAACGGGATATGATAGGAAAATCAGTCTGGGTGGTGGTGGTAACAGTGAGGCTGGGGCAGGGAGGGAGAGGGATAACAGGGTAGGGGTGGGAGATGGGGAAGTGCTGCTTGTGGGAGCTTACAGGGACAAGATAGGGAGATGGTAGGACAGCTAGGTGCAATCGGGAGGTTAGACAGAGGGCAGGGGGAGCATAGAAGGTGAGTAGTAAAAGACTGTGAGTGCATTGGTGGGAGTGGCTGGGATAAATGGGCAAAGGACAGTGATTAATAATGTTTGAGAAGGTCAGGGGGGTTACAGGAACATAGGATATATTGCAGGGAGAGTTCCAACCTGCTGATGTAGGTAGGAAGGATCCAAATGGACCCTGCTGTGAAGAAGTCACTGAAATGAAGAACACTGTGTTGGAAAGTGGGCTCAATGACTTATTGGTCTAGCTGTTTCTTGGCCACAGTTTGTTGGTGACTATTCATGTGGACAAAATAGCTTGTTGGCTATCATGCCCACATAGAATGCAGCACAGTGGTTGCAGCTTAGTTTGTAGATCATGTGACTGTTTTCACAGGTAGTCCTGTGTTTGGTGGGATATGTGATGTTCGTGAGCAGACTGGAGTAGGTGGTGGTGGAAGGAAGTATGGGACATGTCTTCCATCTAGGTCTATTCAGTGATATTAGCCCTGAGGCAGGGGTTGGGGCCAGGAGCTGAGTAGGAATGGACAAAGATATTGTGTAGGTTTGGTGGTTGTGGAACACCACTGTGGGAGGGGTGGGAAGGATACTGGGTAAGACATCCCTCATATCAGGGCATGACGAGAGGTGGTTGTAACACTGGCAGAGAATTTGATTCAGTTGCTCCATTCCTGAGTGGTACTGAGTCATGAGGAGAATGCTACTCTTTGGCCAGTCAGTGGCACTTTAGGAAGTAGTGGGTGACTGGAGAGATAAGCCATGGGAGATCTGTTTCTGTACAAGGTCAGAAGGGTAATTATGGTCTGCGAAGGCCACGGAGACCCTTGGTATGTTTCAAGATGGACTGCTTGTCACCTCAGATGCAATGACCACAGCTGACTAGGCTGTAAGGAAGGGTCTTCTTGGTATGGAATGGGTGGTAGCTGTCAAAGTGGAGGTATTTCTGGTGGTTGGTGACTTTGATATGGACAGAGGGTACATCTTTGAGGTGGAGGTCAACATTGAGGAAGGTGGCTTGTTGGGTTGACAAGGACTGACCAGGTGAAGTAAATAGGGGAGAAGGTGTTGAGGTTCTGGAGGAATATGGACAGGGTGTCATCACCCTCCATCCAGATCATGAAGAAGTCACCAATGAAGCTGAACTATGTGAGGGGTTTGGGATTCTACGTGGTTTGGAAGAATTCCTCTAGATGAATAGGCTGGAATAAGATGGTGCCATAGGGTGCCCATTGCCATGCCATGGATTTGTTTGAAGGTGATGCCTTCAAAGGGGAAGTAATTGTGGGTGAGGGTGTAGTTGGCAGTGGTGACCAGGAAGTAGGATGTAGGTCTGGAATCCATTGGACATTGGGAATAGGGAAAGCGGGATTGGGAATAATAGTGAGGGAGTGAACCAAAAGCAAAGAAGGTTGAATTTATCTGATTACAAAGTTAATAGCAACAAATTAAAGAAATAAATTACAAATTTAACAACAAAGTTATGTTCTCATGAAATATGCAATCGTTGTGAGACTAAGGTCACTGGCCACCTGTTGGCCATTTTGTTGTCTCCAATGCCACATCATGCGATGTGCAATTTAGTAATATTCTGGAATGTGTCACATTCAGGTGACCCCATACCTTATGTGTGAAATTCTATCTGCATAGGTAAATGTCTTTCATGTACCCTGATAATGTGTTTACTTGCTTGTCTCAAATCCATCTTTGCTATACTACTCTTGTGGTTTTTGTAACCTTTTCAGATTTTCAAGTGATGACGGCAATCAAAACTTGTCAATAAACCAGTCACCTCAGATCTAGTGACTCACAAGAACAAAAGATTTTATTCAGCATCTGTATCAGCACTTCAATTCATAAAATGGCCATATACATCTTGCGTGACTATGTGTCACACTTTATCATCTGGTAATTCTTGCCAATGACCATGATCCTTTGCATGTTTGTCCTAAATTTGCAGCCCAAATACATTTCAACATATGATACAAACAATGCATTAACAATTTCGAAAACAATTATGGCAGGCATAATGTGCAGTTTCCATAGCATCTCAAGCAAGAGCCTGCCAACCATAAGCCGGATAAACTCTGCCTGACACCCACTGACTCAGATGTCAGTGTGCCCAATTAATGAGCTTTGCGCGACTTCGACAAACCCTCACCTGTCTGCCACCCACACTGTACACATGCCTGCACAGAATACTGCCAACTGCATCATAATCCATGCAGCCATGATATGCCCCTGTCCTCACCATGCCCACACCTGCATATAACACCACCAACCATGTCATATCCATACAGCTACAACATGCAGCTGACCACATCACACCCAAGCAGAACCACTTCTGCAGGTATCATGCAACATACACTGACACCACTCACAAATGTAGGCAACCATGAAATTTCACAAACTAAATTCATGGTTCACTGGAGGTGCATGAGATTGTGCTGGATATTTAAGTTGATTTGACACTCAGGGAGATAACAATGGATTGCCACCATCCTGCTTACTTTACAAGAGATTTTTTGTGCACGACCGCACCAGCAGCCAACTGCAATGCACTCAAACCCCAGCCTCACTGAACAAGTCATATGGGCATTTATCACTCCAGGCATGGCAGAACCCATTAATGGCGCTAATTTTCTACAACACTCCAACTTGTTACTGGACCTGTCCAGTGGCAGACTCATGCACATGACTAATGGCCTTTCGACCACAGTGGTTCTCGTCCATGCCACTTCTATGGCTTGGCCTCATCCCTCTTTGCATCCTGACCCCTGTCACCTGCAGATTAACATGATAGTAGGGCCTCCAGGAGTGCCTCTGTGTGATCAATCAGTTGCATCAAGTCCAACAGCTTTATTCTGACGTCTGAAGTGAACTTTCAATTATGGGACAACAACAGTACCATCAGAGACAAGATTCAAGACATCAAACAGGAACTCCTCACAACATGACAGTATCTCAACTGACTACACTGACCAC
This sequence comes from Schistocerca nitens, assembly GCF_023898315.1. Classification (NCBI taxonomy): domain Eukaryota; kingdom Metazoa; phylum Arthropoda; class Insecta; order Orthoptera; family Acrididae; genus Schistocerca; species Schistocerca nitens. Next base: position 47,031,749 of record NC_064617.1, on the reverse strand, counting down.
CTTCACAATTTTCATTTGTGTGTCATCCTGCTATTATGCGACAGTCTCCCTCAAGATCATTGTGAACTGTCCGATACTACCTTTTTTTATATGCATCTGTGTATTTATCCTACGATTCAGTGCTTTCTAGGGCCTCGTGTGTGTATTTTTATAGGTATCGTTCAGTTCAGTTTGACCAAAAACCTATTCTTCTTTGTAAATACATATAGAATATTCTGGAATGAGGTACATTCTTGTGATTGTTAATAGATTGTTGTCATTAACAAAACTATGTACATATGCTAAATTAAATATCAGATTGTGAAATTGAAGGAATAAATATTTAGCAACAAATATTAAGAGGCTGTGGAAATGTTAGCACAAATAAGTAATGCCTCTAATACCATAATTGCAATTTGTAAATTCACTAACACAAAAACCTCACTACGATTCAAATGAAACTAGCAATCATTATATAGTGATGTAATTTCATTCGTTATTCATTCTTATGTAATTCATTGTCATTAATGATGTTTGTAAATTACGCAGATTAGTTAACCCACCCATATTTACAAAATTTTGGTATTTGAGAAAACGTATTTAATTTATGTAATCTGGCAAAGCATGATGTGTATCCTTCGACCAAATGTTAGCAATAAAATCCATACAGTCACTAATTACAAAATTAAAGTAAAATCAAAATAATCATTGAAATCAGGTTGTGAATTAATTTTCACACATAAAACCAAGATGATGATAAAAATATTATGTTATTTGACATTATATTTTATAACCTGGACAAATGTAACAGCAGTTAGTTAAGATGAAATTGTTTTTAATTGTAAGTTACATTTTGTAATAAATTAGCAATGGTAGCAATTATTAAAATTGTATTTAAAGCAACGCAGTGTGGCTGTGCAGGCAGTCAGTCAAGTTTTGTTTACTTCAGGAGTCAGTGCAGTTCAGTTCATTTTAGCTCAGTTTCATCAGTTGTTTTGCACTGATCAGTTGTTCTGTTGATCAGCTGGTGTCAATTTGTCAAGCTTGGAATTTTCGTGATGTTCTCATTATTCGTGGCATCCACAACATTGCTGAACCACAGGACAATGCAAGTTAATTAGTAATGTTCAAAGATTGTTACATGTGGTGGTGTAGAGCTGGGACTGACGTTTGAAACTGGAACTGTGTTTAATGAGTGATTGTTTCAGGTTAAGTAAAAATGTGAATGCAAGATCTAAACAACAACAACTTTAGCCCAGAGAATTGTTTTTGGTGACCGTTTATGGAGGAGGAGGGGGGAGGGGGGGGGGGTGAAATACCTGTTGTGGGAATATCGCAAAATCATCTGTTTTGGATATCATTACCTGATGGTAATGGACCAAATTCTCAGACTGCAATGTTGGAATTCAGATGTGTAACTGTTCTTTTTAATTTTCTGATTTTAAATAGTGTTGTTTGACATTTGTGTATCTTCACCACAAGTACTACAATTAAACCAGGAATAGTAGGCAGAGATAATTTGTTAATGTTATTAATGCAGCATATGAAAGAAACAAAGGATCAGATGGAACAGGTTAGGCAGAATATTGGTCAGCAAAGTCACCAGTTAAGTCAGCAATTAAGTGAACAAATGGCAGAATTAAAGAATATGTTACTGAGAATATTGATCAGATAAGGGAAACTCAGGAGGGTTTGGCAGCATTAAAAATTACTGTTGAGACAGGGCAGGGTGAACTCAATACTCATGTGGGAGCAGCAGAAGAAAGGATAGATATATTAGAAACTAATTTCACACAAGAGTTGTCCAAAAACGACGTGAGATTCAAAAATCTAGATAAACATGTAGAAGCAGAAAATTCTAAACTTAAGTCAAGGTTGCTCAGACCAAATGAGGTTTAGAAGAAAAATCAGAAGCTTACAAAAGGAACTCTGAGATAAAATTTACAGACATTACCAATCAAATAAGTAATGTTGAACAGAAGTGTGATGGAAAAACAGATTTGTGTAAAAATAATGTTGTAGATTTAAGTAAGAAAGTTGCAGAATTACAAGCGGGTGTAGCCCAAAGAAATTTTGTTAGTAATATTAATTGTGTATGGGGTGGCATACCTTTAAAATTCTTTCCATGGGATGGGAAATTGAATCCTGTTGATGTTTTACAGCATTGTCAGGATAATTTCAGTAGTGACATGACAGACAATGTTAAAATTACATTTTTAACCGATTTTTGGTTCGAGAAGAAATTTCATGGACCAATCAGAATGTTAATTCTACCATGTCATATGATGAATTTGAAAGAAAGTTCTTAAATAAGTTTTGGTCAGAAGCTGAGCACACTAGGATTAAAAGTGAGTTCTTGAATGGTCAAATGTATAGGGAAAGTGATGGTAGCTTGAAGTGTTTTTGTGAAACCAATTGAGAAAATTAGTCTACTTAGACAAACCTTTTGACGAATTAATACAAGTAGATGCCTTAAAAAGGAAATTACCAAAAAGAGTACAGTGGGAGTTGATTTATGGACCAGATGACTCTATAGATCAGTTTTTGAGATATGTAGATAAGCTGGATAGAGCCTTTGAGAGAAACAAGAGGGTAAATAACAGCAGATTTGCCAGTCAACCCTCTGGGGGGTGGAATCAAAGCAGAAATGAGGGCAGGAGTGATGATGAAAATCAGAATAATAATAGTGGTTACAATAGCAGTAATAATAGATGGATCAACCATAGTAATGTGAATGGAAACAGAGGACATGAGAACAGGGAGAAACCTTGGGAGAACAGTAACAGACAATTAGATGATCACCAATCAAGACAAGGCAATTTAAACTGACGGATGCCTCATTGGGAGTCTGTCAATTTGGGGCATGAAATAAGTACCAAAATCAGGCTAAACACCACCAGCCTAGAGACATCAAAAACAGATACATAAGACACAGTAATTGAAGATACTGGAGTGTAAATGACAGAAGTAATGTAAGAAGAGCACATCAGATTAGCAAATTACAGTTTGACTGTAACTTCTGGAAAAGTATGAATGATAGTGTTGAAGATAGAGGTATTAGCATCTGTAAGAACGTTGAAGAGATTCTGTTAGAGGAGGAAGCCATCCCAAGTCTATACAATCAGTGTGGTAAAGACATTTGCAAAGAAAATGTTGGTTCTGATAGTAATCTTGATGAGTTTGGATTAGGTAAATTAATGGAGGAAGACTCTATTCCTGTTAAGCACTTAAGTGATAGTACTTGTACTGGTGTACTTGTCAACAATTCTGATGATCATTGTAACGATGTTGTAGAAGTGTCTAGTATTGCAGATGATAGCATGTGTGGCAAGGTTGATGGTGGAAGTGTCAGTAGTAATGATGAATGGGAGGAAGAATTAGATGGACGGTGTATATGGAGGTTAAAGAAGATTTAATTAATGGTGGAGATGATGATGTCAGCAGTATTTGTGAATAATATGAGAACCAGATTGTGCCAATGAAAACTGGGTAGGTATCATCAGACGAGGAACATGTGGACAGCCATCATGATTTAGATGTGATGCTAGAAACTTTATTGGCTACTTACAAGGGTTATAGTAACAGTGACACAGTAAAAAGGGTAATCAAGATTATTTGTGAAGAATTGCATTTAAACTGGAAAGGTAGGACCAGTCAGCAGGCTTACAGTGAGATCAGTTCCGAGAAAAGTAGGCAGTGTGTAAAATATGGGTTGCTGACACAAGATGGACAGTGCAAAAGGACTGATGATTGCGAGCAGCCAATTTCTTAAGATGTGCGATGTGAACCAGTGACTGGAGTGACTACTACGAAAAATAAAATTAGATTTTTTTTCAGTAAAAACCAATACTATGAAAATGTAAATATATTGAAAATATGTGATTTGAAAGTACCAGATTGCCTATTTAGCAGCCATTTGTACAAGTAATACACGTAAGAGTGGCTAGGAGGAGCGGGGGGGGGGGGGGGGAGGATGTATTATGCAACAGCTTCCGCCAAGATCATTATAAACCATCCGATATCACCTTTTTTTATATTAATCCGTGGATTTATCGTACGATTCAGTGCTTCCTAGGGCCTTTTATGTGTATTTTTATAGGTATTGTTCAGTTCAGTTTGCCTAAAAGTCTATTCTTCTTTGTAAATACATATAGAATATTCTGGAATGACATACATTCTCATGTTTGTTAATAGATTGTTGTCATTAACAAAAATACGTACATATGCAAATTAAATATCAGATCATGAAGCTGAAGTAATAAATGTTTAGCAACAAATATTAAGAGGCTGTGGAAATGTTAGTATAAATAAATAATGCCTCTAATTACCATAATTGCAATTTGTAAATTCGCTAACACAAAAACTTCACTACGATTCAAATGAAAATGACAATCATTATAAAGTGATGTAATTTCATTCATTATCCATTCTTATGTAATTCATTGTAATTAATGATGCTTGTAAATTATGCAAATATTTACCTCTTGTTAGTTAACCCACCCAAATTTTCAAAATTCCGGTATTTGAGAAAACGTGTGAATTTAATTTATGTAATCTGGCAAAGCATGATGTGTATACTTCGACCAAATGTTAGCAATAAAATCCATACACTCACTAATTACAAAATTAAAGTAAAATCAAAGTAAATCAGATTGTGAATTAATTTTCACATAAAAAACCTAGATGATGATAAAAATATTATGTTATTTGACATTATATCTTATATCCTGTTCAAATGTAACAGCAGTTAGTTTGGATGAAATTGTTTTTAATTGTAAGTAACTGGTACATTTTGTAATAAATTAACAATGGTAGCAACTATTAAAATTGTATTTAAAGTGACACGGTGAGGCTGCGCAGGCAATCAGTCTAGTTTTGTTTACTTCAGGAATCAGTGCAGTTCAGTTTGGTTTAGCTCAGTTTTGTCAGTTTTCTTGCACTGATGTCAGTTTTTTCGATCAGCTGATGTCAATAAATAATTTGTCAAGCTTGAAATTTTCATAATGATCTCATTATTCACAGCATCCACAACATCAAGGAACCACAGGACAATGCAAGTTAAGTAGTAACATTTAAACATCTTTACACTGCATACCTCACCACCTGACATCCTTGTTGCTGCAGATTTCATTGCACCTCAGAGGCCTACCCACCTTGACCTCCATGTCATATCACGGCCTTCACTTTCCATGTAACCTCTCTCTTGCCCTGCTCTGCTCTGCAATAGTGGGCAGCATGCATGTGGCGGATGGGGGATGGAGGGGGGTGACGGTGAGGGTGCATTGGTAACACTGTATCATGAAATAACATTGTCAGTGGTCAACTTGGTTCCTGCACAACAAACTCTTCGAACAAGAGTCAGGCTGATGACTTCACAGTATTCATATGCCTTTTCTGAGCCCATGTTAGTAAGAAATATTGTTCTTTGGAGTATTAGGATCATATAATTATTCATTGTAATCATTTACAATACTCCATGAAGTATTAGGATCATATAAATTATTCATTGTAATCATTTATAATACTCCATGGCTCTGTAAAGGTACTTAAAACTTCAATTTGTGGGGTCCATGCAGTACCTGATGATTGATGAACTGGTACACCTGTGTGAGGTATTCAGGAAAAATGTAAGTGTAGCACATAAAGGATAGAGTTTAATGAAGAAAGAAATAAAGTAGTTTAAATTTATTTTAGATTGTTCCAGGCATGGGTTCAGTATAAACAATTTCATGCACTATATAATGTACCTCCACAGCATACAAATTGTGTTTGTGTAAACAGTGACACTGGCCCAGACATACAAATAAAGGAGAGTCACAATGTCCAGTCCCATGACCTGGGTCAGAGCATAAGGGCAAGGCTGCAACCACAGCTGATTCCCATATCAAGCTACAATGGCTGCCGCTATTTTTATCTCCTCTGAGCTTCAGAATTGTGGCTATAATTTACACTGTGTATTCTTGTTGATGGTCACTGACTTTGATTTAGCTGTAAGACTGTGTATGATTTTCTTGAGCCAGCTGCCTGGATCTCATTTGAATGATTCTGTGGAACTATTCACTTCTTTGCTCATGTCATACCAACACCAGTTAGAATAGGAGCTAATATTTATTCACCTTCAAATATGTTTACATGCAATTGGTGGTGTCATATAAAGATCATCCTTATATGACTATTTGCTGAACCGAGTTATATCTATGTTACAAGAAGGCACTAACCTAAGTTATTACTTCAGTAATGCACAATATTAAACAACCTTACTTTTGTTTACAATTCTAATACAGTATGCCACAGTGAATCATTGTACCAAAGAAATAACATTATAAAAAATTACAGTTCACAATTTTATATAAATACTCCAAAATCAAAGCTCCAAGTCATAAGTTTTGCATTCCTTAAATTCCTTCACTCATTTTATTATTACCGTTCTGAATTTATTAAAAGTGGGCATTTAGGTAATTTTTTAAAATATGTGAGACCAAGATGATTATAACTATTGTAGACCTTTGCTATGCAAGGTAATGTCAGTATATACATTTCCTTGAAGTAGCTTCTACATGATTTCAGTGCCACAATGTATTGAATAGCCACTTTTATGTGATTTAAATACACTGGTGGCAGGGCGGGGGTGGAGGGTGAGGGGGTGGGGGGGGATGACGAGGATATTTCTCCTCTCAGGCCATGAAGAGAGGTAGACAAAAACTCTGGCAGAGAATGTGATTAATATGCTCCAGTCCTGGATGATACCACCCAAGACTGGAGCAAGAATCACAATCCCCATCCATGTTTTGACTATCTCTCATCATGCCCTGAAATGAGAAACATCTTCTCCACTATCCCACACTCCCCCCCCCCCTCTCCTCCCACCAAAGAAGTGGTACTCCACTTACTTCAGTGAGTGGTTCACAGCTAGTGCCATTTGCCATTTGAATTCTTCTTATTGACAGCAACTTTTCTGAACTGCATAGATGGAAACTCTGCCTACAACATACCCTTCAAGCCTGAAATCCCCCTGGCCTAAACCTTCACTAGACTATGTTTCCCACCTACCTGTCTCCCCTTTCCTGCTCCTACTCCAGCACTTCACACACCTTCTAGTCCCGCCAACACATTTACTAGTCTTTTCCCGTTCTCTACTTCTTCTCTCTTCTCTCCTCCCTCTCCCCCTACCTCCATGCACAGGCCCCAAACACTGCACCTATCAGCCCTATCCTGCCCCACTATGTCCCTGCACTCTCCCACAGGCAGCATAGCAGCTTCCCCCACTCTTACCCTGATACATCACCCTCTTCCCACCTCATGCCTACTCATTACTGCCACCACACCCCAGCACAGTGCTGCCCATGTCAGACAGGTTCAGTGAGGTCCCAGTGCTTAGATACTGAGCCACAAGTGAATTATGCTTGCATGATTGTGTGTATGTCTACTTCAGGAGGAGGACTTTTTCTCCAACAGCTTGTGGCAGTCTTTTTCATTGTGTTTGTCTGTGACTCAAAGCATTCTCTATATGGTGAATAGAAATCTATCCTTTGCATAACACTGTAATTATTCCGTTTTAGACTTTCCATTGTTTGGTTTAGGTCATCCAAAATTAGATATGATATATAAATGGTTAGACTCATAAGGTACAACATATGAGTGGCCTAGGAAGCATACACTGCAAGGCTGCATTAGTCATATAATATACAGTAATGTTGTGCATTGTTTGTCAGCAGTAATTGTCACACAGGAGGTCACTGTTCCTCACCAACTCCAAATGATTCCAAATGAGTGAGTAAAATATGTTGAATATGGACCAAGAGGACACTGCCAACAGGTTTTGTTTTCCAATGAGTTTCGTTTCAGCTTAATTACAGTGGCAGATGAATATGTGTGACACATTATAGATGTGAATCCCACCATTTGTCAGTGGACATTATGTTGCATCAATAACAAAGTAATGTGGTAATTAGTGTAACAACTAATTTCAGCAACTATGAATCTCAGGCAGCCTTTATAGTGACCCAAAAATTGTGAAGAAGTAGTTCTTAGAATGAAGTCTTTGTTTCTTTCTTTGCATCAATATAAATCATATGTAAATTGAGTGTCATTAATATCCAACTATTCATTCATGTGGTTGCCATTTTCAAAAACATTTGTGGAACGCACAAACATTATTTTTGATTTTGATTCTGTAATACCACAACCCTCTGAGACCCTATATCCTGTTACCAGTCTCATCCCCAATCTCCTGAAGAAGGCATATGTGTAATATCAATATGCTGATTTGATTTTGTCTTTTCTGGTTATCTGGATTAAAATACACTGAAGATTTTCTTCTGCAGCAAATTAATAATTTGCATTAATGTAAGCTATTGTTTTGACATTGTTTACATTTGGCCTCACCAATATGCAGATTGAAGGAAACATGTTGGGTTAAAAGCTGATGTACCATCATAATTTTTACATTATACAAACTTCAGGAACATGGTAGGAATAAAATTGCTATTGTAATTAGGGAGTAAGTAATGATTCAAGTTACGTTATTTCTAGTCATTGAGAAACAGCTATTTTTATTTTTTCAAACTATATATATATATATATATATATATATATATATATATATATATATATATATATATATATATATAATTCAAATATGGCATGATAATTTTTTCAGTCAGAATTAAGCATACTAATGATTTAATTGGCGTTAGTTGATGGAATTGTAGTTACAACTATACAGAAATGTAAAGTTTTACTCACACAAAATTGAATTAACTAAATCTCGTCCTTTCATTCAATAAAAAAAAAAAACCTCTGTGCACCTTAAGTAAGTAAAATGATATATGCAAATTAATGAAATATATTGCTGTAATGATAAAACATGTAATTTATAGTCTTAATAGAAACAGATTTATTCCTGTCTTTGCAGGAAATTATTCACTTTTATTTCATGTAAATTTCTATGTAATTTGGAAAGATGTATGTAAAAATTTTAATTGTCTAAATCTAAAAATTTAATATGTAACAATGACAGCAATTGCTTAAAACCATATAAATAGAGGCGATTTGTACGCCACCATAGGTCAGCCTTATGACAGTCATGAGGCAGTCTTAAGTCAATTTTATGCATGTAGTTCGCCACTGAACATCTAGTGTGCGAAATAAAACTCTTTGTGAACAAGAAGTACTGGAACGTATTTCTACCATTGCATGATTCCCGTGTGACAATGTAGTAACATCAAGATGAACGTAAGGCAGCATTAAAAAGCAGCATCCCAGATTACACAAGGCACATATTATTTATTTGGTGGAGGATATCCATAGTATGACATGGTATATTGTCTCTTGTGTTAAGCAATGATACACATCCCAAACTTCACCACAGAAAAACATTTTTTGCCACATTATAATACAACATGGTGGAGGAGCTGGGATGTGTATAAAACTGCATCGTATGCTAATGTTTATTGAGTTTCAGGTAAAATAATTGTTCATGATATACTGTGCCATACACCAGCATTGGGATGCATATGGACGTGTGAATCAATGGACCAACACCAACAGCCAGCAGCATGGATTGTCAGATGATTACCAAAACACTATTTATATAACAGAGAAAAGAAACAGTGAACTCTTAGGAAGTAAAATTGTATGTCTAAGTCAAGCAAAAATAACTGTGTGTCACACACTTTGAAAATATTATAGCAAAGATAGTCTTTGGAAGTGTTTTTTTATTTAATATCTTGTGAAGTGGTGCAAAAAAAAAAAAAAAAAAAAAAAAAAAAAAAAAAAAAAAGTTAAAATGAGTACAAGCAATATATTTTCTGTACGTGACCAAGATGGAATCACAACAATCAGGTTGGCAGCTGCATGCATTGACACCGTATCTAAATACTGAAAGCCATGAGAACACATCAAGTAGTTTAATTTCAGCTTTCTATGGATTTTGACAATCAGAAAACTTATTAGATCAATTTTCTAAATTGTTCGAAAATCATTGTGGAAAAATAGACAATATTCTCATAAAAATGGACTAGAAACTAGAAGCAACTATGGAAGATGTTAATAAGGCAAGTAGACAAATAATCATTGTTAATGAAAGAGTAGGCAATGTAGAATCAGAAATGGACTCTTTGAAGAATTTTGCTGCTACTGAATTACGGCTAGTTAACAAACGTGTCGCCGAATGAGTAAAAAGAGCAGAAAAAATTGTCATTGACAAACTTGACTGATGAAAATCAGAGTTGTATAACATACAAACTTATATTGAAACCAAAAATAATTTCATTGACGAGAAACTGAAATTGAGTTCTATACTTATTTCAGAACAAATTTCTTCAGTACGGTAAACAGCAAAGTGAATGAAATCACAATTAATCTTCAAACAATTAACTCTAAAGTTGTAAATCTAGAGATTAGTATGTTTAGTAAAATATCTATAGAGGTAGTAACATGTTTCAAAACAATTGTAATAATGATATGAATATAATAGAGGGAAACATTCCACGTGGGAAAAATATATCTAAAAACACAGATGATGTGACTTACTGAACGAAAGTGCTGTCAGGTTGATAGACATACAAACTAACACAAACATACACATGAAATTCAAGCTTTCGCAACAAACTGTTGCCTCATCAGGAAAGAGGGAAGGAGAGGGAAAGACGAAAGGATGTGGGTTTTAAGGGAGAGGGTAAGGAGTCATTCCAATCCCGGGAGCGGAAAGACTTACCTTAGGGGGAAAAAAGGGCAGGTATACACTCGCACACACACACATATCCATCCGCACATACACAGACACAAGCAGACAATGTCTGTTGTAAGCTACCTTGAAGTACTTTACAACCTAAGTTAGGAAATGAGGTTCAAGTAAATGCTGATTTAAATTGTAGTGATACTGAAGATGATTTATTGGCAGAAGAGGATGGAAGTAATAAACATGACATACTCAGTACTCCCTATATTGAAATACCTGTAGGCAACTGGAAGTGAGTTTGTCTATTGGACACTGGTAGCTCAGTAAGTGGTGTGTCTGGTAAATTAAGAGGTAGATTAAAGAACACTGAACAGTACAGTATATTGAATTAACTGTTACTGGTGCTAAAATAAAAGGAGCCACTGGTAAACTTAGTAAATTAAACAGTAGGCAAGCATTAATTTCATTTACTGTCAGTAGTGTTATATTTGAACAAGTATATCTGGTAATAACTGACCGGAATAAACATGTGTTGTTAAGGATGGATTGGATACTGCAAGTTAATGCTAGGTTTGACTGGTTAAATATGAAGTTAAATTTTACTGATCAAAAATCTGGTGTTCATGGTGAAACTAAATTATACATAATGTTTGATGAGAATTGTAGCAACAATTTAAGAGGAGTGCAAGTATTTGATGACAGACATTATTTAGATGAAGATAATGAGTATCTTGATAATCAAGTGGTTAGGGATACTTTTCTTAATTAGTACTGGACAAACTTAACTCAGCAGACAATTTAAGTAGCAATGAAAAAAATGTCTTGGAGGGATTCCTGTGGGAAAATAATAGCATTTTCAGTGACAAGCTGCAGGGTGAAAGATTATATGCGTAGGTTGAAACTGAGACCACATGAACCATTTTTCATTAAGCCATATGGGGTACCTATTTGTAAGAGGAAGATTGTTGAAAAGGCGTTGGAGAAATTGCAGAGTTGGGGGATAATAGAAAGGAGTAGCAGTCAGTACAGCAGTCCTGTGGTTGTAGTAGCTAAGAAAGATGTTGGGGTTAGAATAGTACTTGACTCTTGACATTTAAATAAATTTTTGGAAAAGGAAACTGACCACCCAGAATCAATGGAGGAATTACTATATAAATTTCATGATGTAAGTTATTTTGTAAGTTTGGCTTTGAAATCAGGATTTCATCAGATTACTTATATACTGCATTTTTGTGTAATGTGTAAAGCTTTCAATACAGTGTACTACCTTTTAGATTAAACTTATCAGTTGCTGAATTTATCAGAGCTTTGAATTTAGGTTTGGGAAGTGAGTTACTTTCAAAATTAATCATTTATGTGGATGACATCCTGGTAGTTAGTAAAATTTGTGATGAACATAAGGAAATTATGAAAGCTATTGCAATAAAATTTAGGCAGGGGAGTATGACATTAAAATTGGAAAAATGTAAATCTGGAGTAAAAGAGGTGTATTTTCAACTTAGGACATTTTATGGTTTATGCAATTTCTATTGGAAATGTATAAGAACACAAGCTTTAAATGTTCCATGTCTTCTTGAGCTTTTGAAAATGAACAGTATTTGGGAATAGACTGATTAATGTTGACCAGCTTTCAATGAGATTAAAAGACAACTTGTCGATAGTGAACTCTTACATAGACCAGACCATTTTGTATGATGACAGACAGGTGTGATTATGGCTTAGGAGTTTGTTTATTTCAACAGAAGGAAGTTGAGGGAGAGATCATGCACTGTGCTATTAGCTTTGCCAGCAGAAGTTTACAAATTCATGAAAAAAATTACACAGGTACTGAGAAAAACTGTTAGCTATTGTTTGGGGGTCTAAAAAATTTCAAAATTATTTAGTTGGAAACAAATTCATTGTATACACAGACCACAAAGCTTTGTGCTACATTCAGGAGTGCAATCTATATCACAGTAGGATTACCAGGTAAGTAGTTTTCTTACAGCAATTTCACTACTCAATCCAGTACATTAGAGGTGATCAGAATGTAGCTGCTGATGCTTTGTCTAGGTTACCAGTTGGAAGTAACTTGGTTAGTGGAAATATTCAAGAGAAATGTACATTCAAGGGGTTAAAGAGGAGAAAGAAATTGCGAGAATCTGTAGACAACTGAGACGAAATCAAAATCAGGATGAGACATGGAAACTAGTTAAGGGGACCACACCGTGGTTCAGGTCGAAAAAAATCAATTTTTGGTTTTCATCATATTTCAATAGTTTTATTTAAGTCCTTTGAAAAGAATTTTGCTGAATTTTTTTTTTTCGAGCATTTAAAGAGCATTTTCCTACCACATGTGTTTATGGGCCACACCCACTTTTCTGTCACCCACATTTCTGCATATATTTTAGATTTTTACATCCCCTACATTGTGCGTTAGGGATTTTTTTTTTCCTTGGAATGCAGTGGTCAGTATTTTTTTGTTTCTGCTGTTTGTAAACAACACGCTTTCAAACACATGGTTAGTTTTGTTCAAGTGTGATTGCGAGTAGTTGTTATACTTATGTTTGCAGTGCTTGTTTATGTGTGTTTTGTTGTGTTTATTGAAGATGACGAAATGTAAAGGCATTTTCAAGAAACGAAAATTTGGAGGAAATATGTTTAGAAAACTTTCTTTACCAGAGGTTATGTCGCCTGGCAATGATGTTTCTAATTGTAATTCTTGAACAAGTGCATCATTAAAGAAGCTCTCACCATTTCAAGAGAGTTACAATGAATTTATTGTAAGTGACAAGGGGTGCAGTAACATTATTATAAATTTGAGAATATTATCAGACGTAATTTCTAAATTTGTACAATGTAGACAGTGTGGTGAGTCACAAAGTGTGAAAATTTGTGAGAGTGCCAGTGTGAGAAAAGGCCTAACAATTGCTTTGGATTTAATCTGCACTAGATGCTCAGCTGTGATTTCATTTTTGAGTTCTTCAAAACCAGATGCAAGTGGCCCTTATGAAATCAATACTAGAGTAGTTTATGCCTTACGATCCATTGGCAAGTGCATGGCTGCAGGGAAGACATTTTGTTCAGTGATGAACTTACATCAACCATCAAATAAATTTTAAAAAACTGACTGCAATATTAGAGAAAGCTGTATGTGAGGTCAGTGAGGAAAGCATGAAGCTGGCTGCTAGGGAAGCAGTAGAAGAAAATTATGGATGTTTAGATATTGCAGTTGCACTTGATGGAAGTTAGCAGAAAAGAGGACATACTTCTCTGAATGGAGTAGTAACTGCCACGAGTGTAGACACCAGTAAAGTGTTAGATGTGGAGATAATGTCTACATATTGCAAATGTTGTAAAGTCAGTGAACATAAAGAACACAACTGTGTGGCTAATTTTAGAGGAAAAACTGGTGGTATGGAAGTTCATGGGGTACAACAAATATTTCATCGCTCCGTAGAAACAAGAGGTGTACGGTAAACCAAACATTTGGGCAATGGTGACAGTGAGGCATACAAGAATATGGTGAACTCTAAGCCATATGGAGATGTCATTATTAGCAAAATAGAATGTGTAGGTCATGTTCAAAAACATTTGGAAACAAGGGTGAGAAAACTAACTGTTGATATGAGAGGAAAAAAATTAGAAGATGGAAAATTGTTGACCGGACAGGATTGGTTAACTAAAACTGAAATAGAAAACTTTCAGGTGTCCTATGGGCAGACAATTAGGAGAAATAAAGAAAATCTGGAGGCAGTGGAGAGAGATGTTTGGTCCATATTCTTCCATAAGTCCTCTACTGATGATAAGCCATGTCATGGATTGTGCCCATCAGGAAAAAATTCATGGTACAAATACAATAGGGATCAGGCAATTGGAGAATCTTATTCTCACCAGCATTCTCTTCTTGCTGCTGTTATTAAAGCAATTAAACCTATTTTCAGAGACTTGTCTCATCTTGACCTTCTACGGAAATATCCGCAGGGCAGACACAGAACCCAAATTAATATTTGTAGGCATGCATACAATGAAACTAGGAGTTCATGATGCTGTTATTACATTCAATCGTAGTAATATTGGAAAGTGTTGGGTACTGAAAAAGCTGGGAATTAATCCTGGTGAAAATATGATCACCGGGCTGCAACATTGCAATAAAATGAGGATAGCCGATGCAGACAGGTCTGAATCTAACATGGCCAATAAAGCAAGACAAACATCCAGGGAGGTGAAAAAAAGCTGAAAGACCTGCTAGAGGCCAAAGAAGGGCCATCATATTCAGCAGGACAGTTTTAATTAATTGTAAGTAACAAATTTCACAAGTTTTTTCTTTAAAGTCAATTTCCCGCAAACTAAAATTTTCAGTACATATGCCCCATTATATCAGAATCTATCATAGATAAATGAATGAAATTTTCAGAGACTCTGCATAACATAAAAAGCCACCTTTGGTACTACAGTCATTAATATTCCCCCATTAGGAAGTTCACAAAAAAATATTTTCTGCAGAAAAAACTTAATATTTTTTGTTAATAATTTAATAACGTATTTCATGAAAACTATAAAAAGGATAATGTAGATTTTAGTACAGTTGATTCTATTAGCATCATGTAACATACAGTAAAAATATTAAGGTCCTGCATCAAATAGTTTTTTTTTTTTTTTTTTTCAGGAATGGTTCAAATACTTGCCTAAATTAATATGAGTTAGATAGGCAGGGTGTAGTAACCTTAAGGGCTACTTAGAAAATAAAAGATGTAATAAGGTGAAACAGTATTACAAATTGTTTACAGGAATTTGTTTAGTAGAAGTAGTCCCAATTTGGATAAATGGAAGGTTTGTTGGTCCAGACAATATATTGGCACTTTGATTAACTATGTACATAAGAGTTGCAGCCGTTGTGGATCCATGAAGTGTATCCAAAAGATACAGGAAAATGTGCACTTTGGTAATAACTCCAGGAGGGTCAGGAAGTGTTAGAGTTCTTGTGATCGATGTCGTAGACTAAAGGTTACTAACCACAAGCATAAAGGTTTCATGCAGACTGTAATTCAACAAGACAATTCAGAACTGGTGGGAACTGATTTATCTGGTCAACTTCCCCACACTAAAGAAGGCTATACACATTTGCTTATTACTGTTGACTTGTTTTCAGAACTGGGAAGGTTGTATGTACCCTTTGAAAAAAGCTACAACTAAGAAAATTATTGAGTGTTTTATTAATGACTATTTTCGGAATGTTGGAAAAACACATTCTTTACTGTCAGATAATGGAAGTCAGTTCACATCTCATATATGGAACGAATCTATTAACAATTATAACATTAAGCACTTCTTAATATCAGTGTATTCACCATCATGCAATAATGAGAGGTATGTGCAGAATGTACTTTTCCAAGGATCATACAAATTGGTACACTTATGCAAATCAATTTGGAGACATTCTAAATAATTTGCAACATGGAGTTCATTTTAATCAGAAACCTGCTAACATAGTAGGTGAATTGGTTAAGTTTCAAATTGTACAGAGTTAACTGCTGATGAGATGAGAAGAAAGAGGTGGTGAAGAAGAATACGGAGACATAGCATAGTAAGAGAAAGAAGCAGCATGACAAAAGTCTTAGAGTTACACAGTTTAAAGTAGGGGACCTCATGTTGACTAAAAGTTATGAAAAGTCAAAAGCAATTATCAAAGAAACAAAAACATTCTTCGACATATACATTGGACCATTCGAGATCTTAGTGATACCACATCAAAATACATTCAGGCTAATTTATCCAAAGTTACCTAAGCTATTTGCTTTAAGACATATCACACAGCTGAAGCCATATGTTTGAATATAAATATAATCAATCCTCTGGGATGGCGGGGGCGGAGGACGGGGGTACACTCACTGTGTGTACCATGTGTCTGGCACAAGGGCCCCAGCTAATGCAGTATCTGCTTCAACACCATTATACATTGGTACTACATTCATACACATATTTATACACATTTCTATCCTCTGGATTTATGCTCACTTTGATCATCTATTTGATTCATAATAATGATGTTTGATGACATGAGGTACAATAATTTGCTTAATATACTTTACTTTGATAATACCTTCTGGGGTTTAATATGATCAACCCTCGCACAGGGGGAGGGGGGGGGGGGGGCGGTACACTCTGTGTGTGTGCCATGTGTCCGGCAAGCACAAGGGCCCCAGATAATGTAATATCTGCTTCAACATCTTTATACTTCGGTACTACATCCCTTATTTACACAATTTACACATAGTTTCTTGCCACATGTTTAAATCAATTCTGGGTATATGAAGTACTTTCGCTGATTTGAAAATAGCATCTTGTCTCATCTATACTGACAGTAACTGACAACAATATGAATTTTGAAGAGAAGTATAGCCAACTGTGTAATACACATGCTTTTGTCTACTTAACACACTAGTTGATCAGCAGGAACTATGGTATAATCTTGGTCACTTGTATAAGATTTTGTATTATTTCACATCTTTATGATTTTAAAATTATTCGCTGTAATGTAAATCTGAAATACCTCGTACATATATGATTGTATGTTTAGCATGATTATTATGGAGACTTTCAGCGATAATCAACATAAATTACATGTATGCACTTGGCCTGCTATTTGAAGTTTATTCATGACACAGATTCTATGCAGTACAATGATTTACTTATTATTTACCTTATCTTGACTAAAATGAATCCCAATGAATCCCATTGCTCTGCAATACATCTGATGTTGTCTCTCAAAGCTCCCGATTAATATGATTTAGGAGTATTTTGCTTGCTGCTGTCTTAGTGTGACAATGTTATCATTAGTGGATTTTTGGCTGCTTGGTTACAGATGACCACAGTGTTGATGAGTGTTATGCATTGGCTTATTAGTCTGTGGAAGGCATCAGTCAGATAGGAGATATTTTGGTTGGATGCTCTAGCTGGACATCAATGGTTTCTTTGACACACCAATTACACCTGGAGCTGAAGCTATAACTTAATAAACCACAGAATAATGTACACAGAGAGGTAAAAATTGACACACATGCTTGGAATGACATGGGGTTTTATTACAATAAAAAAAATTTTTTTAAAAAAAGTTCACAAAATGTCAAACAGATGGCACTGGACAGCAGAACTGCTACCGTGACGGGTGAGAGGTACGCCAATATGTTACAGATTCAGATCATCCCCAGCCTGGCTGATAAACATCTGCTGGAACGTATGATGTTTATGCAGGATGGCGCTCCACCCCATATTGCTAGATGCATGAAAGATCTCTTGCACACGTCGTTTGGTGATGATCGTGTGCTCAGCCGCCACTTTCGTCGTGCTTGGCCTCCCAGGTCCCCAGACCTCAGTCCATGCGATTATTGGCTTTGGTGTTACCTGAAGTCGCAAGTGTATCATGATCGACCGACATCTCTAGGGATGCTGAAAGACAACATCCGACACCAATGCCTCACCATAACTCCGAACATGCTTTACAGTGCTGTTCACAACATTACTCCTAGACTACAGCTATTGTTGATGAATGATGATGGACATATTGGGCATTTCCTGTAAATAACATCATCTTTGCTCTGTCTTACTTTGTTATGCTAATTATTGCTATTCTGATCAGATGAAGCGCCATCTGTCGGACATTTTTTGAATTTTTTTATTTTTTTGGTTCTAATAAAACCCCATGTCATTCCAATCATGTGTCTCAATTTGTACCTCTCTATCTACATTATTCCATGATTTATTCAGTTTTCAATTGATCACTCAGTACATTATGATTTGTGCTTTATCTATATTTGATTCTTCATATTTTTCGTTGTGCTTTTCTTTTCTTTTTTTTAAATATTGGTTGTTAGTGTTTGTTATATACGTTATTTGGTACTTTGATGCACAAAATTGTCATATGGTATACTGACGTTCTTCTTAATCATTTATATTTTTTGCACGTGACCATCTGATCAACATGTTTCTGTGTGCTGGAATTTGTTACAGACTCTTTGACATCACCCTTGTTCCACCACTTTTGTCGGGATATGCTTTTTACATCAATGTCATATCAGTGATGTATACAAATATTGTCATTGTGTTTTATTTTAACTGCTTGTTCAGGATACTATTGAATACTTGCATTGCTCTTCTTATTGAATCGTGGAAGTGTCTCCATATATATTTATCTTCAAACAACCATTTGTATCAAAATGTGGCATGAAATAAGTACATAGTGACTGAACATCGTCTACAAAATCATTTTCACCAAGTTTTATTACAGTATGAACATGAATAATTTTGTTTATCTGGAAGAATTTTCCATATCTGACATGAGATGTAATCATTGTCCATTAGATAATTCTTGTGAGCAAAACCTCATTGTACAGTCCAGTTCGTGCCTCATGAATCTCATTTACTAGTCTTCTGCTTCTATGCCATGGATAAAACACTTCAGCCTTTATTTCCTGGAATGAAAAGTCATAACTTCCACATCAGCCCATGCAGCAAACGTGGGCCTTGAACATTTTGTTTGGAACTGGAAGTTCCATATTATACTGATTTGCGTATTTGCATACCTATTTCTTATTGGATTTTGCGAGTTGAACTAACTGATTATGAAACTTCTTACTGGTATATGATTTTCTTCAAATATAACTTGTTTTGTGGCCTTACAGTCACTTGCTGCAATCACATTTCCTATGAGTGGATGAACTCACAGTTCTATGCACTACGTAGGTATCACTTAACAGACTGGATGGAATTCTCCTCTGCATTTTCTATTATATACTTTAAATTAGTGTTCTATGATTTGATGTGGGATGACTCTTGAATCTGATTTGTCATTCATGGAAACAAATATATATTTTGTTTGGTATAGTACATTAGATTTCATGTTATCAACTTAAATTTTGCTTTGTCACACTGTATTTTATACACAGAATAACTTTTTACATTTCATAGTTCACCATACTTCTGAATGGGAAGTTACACTATAATTAGAGTAATTAACAATTATAGGATATATGCATATATGAGTAAAGTAATGGTGATCTTGTGCTGACATAAATTTGAAATGAACTGAGGAAGGAGTTGGAATGAAGTGACCTGCAGTGGAGCATGGTAAAATGCAGCACTTTATACTGATGTACAGTTTACTGTATTTGATAAACTCATAGTGGTGAGACACACAGTAGTTGTAATGACAAAGGGATTTTTGTGAGATGCAACTGAGCTTCTTTACTGATGTACATTCACATTTATTTGAGGACACTGATATAGCTATGATCATTCTGACTATTAAATTAGAAAGATGATACATTTTCTTTAATTTATTTGAAATTTAGACATCAAAATTTGTTTGATATAACATTTATCTAATGTCTGGCATTCCGGTATTCGGTTGGTGGGGGGTACCACACAAATATTTTTTTTAAAGATAAGACACAATTTTTTTTACCTAATAATATATAATCAACTGAATGTAATAATAAGAAATCTCATAGAACATTCAAAAGAGTGCACCAAAAGATCACCAAGAGAATAAAACTGAAATTTTATGCACTTGTATTTCTTGTTGTATTTCATCTTGTATATGAGACAGTTGCCAACTAAACCTTACATACAAAATATATTTTCACGCACACTAATTGTCAAATTGTTTGTCTGATACACTAGTCATGATTATATCTTCTTCATTTTAGCCAGGGATTTTGAAGAGCTTTGTTTCTCTGAGATAGTCAAACCTCTTTGGTGGTGAGGGAGGGGGGGGGGGGGGTATTGTAATACCACAACCCTTTAGGACCCTATATCCTTTTACCAATTTCAGCACCTCTCTCCTGAAGAGGGCATATGCTGCTTTGAATTTTTCTTTTCTGTTTACCTGGATTCAAATACACTGAAGATTTTCTTCTGCAGCAAATTAATAATTTCCATTTATTTAAGCTATTGTTTTAACATTTTTTATGTCAGGCCTCACCAATATGCAGGATGAAGGAAACATGCTGGGTTAACAGCTGATGTACCATCATAATTTGAACATCGTACAAACTTCAGGCTAATGGTAGTAATAAAATTGCTATTGTAATTATGGAGTAATTAACAATTCAAGTTATGATATTTCTAGTGTGAAAGACAGCTATTTTTTTGTTTTCAAACTAAAAAACAAATTATATCCATAACATAATCTTGATACGATAATTTTTCAGTCAGAATTAAGCATACTAATGTTTTATTTGGTGTCAGTTGATAGAATTGTAATTATGACTATACAGAAATGTAAAGTTTTACTCATAGAAAATTTAATTAACTGAATATCGGCCTTTCATTTAATGAAACTGATCCCTCTGTTCACCTGAAAATGATAGGATGATTATCCGTTAAGTAAGTAAAAAGATATATGCAAATTAATGAAATATATTGGTGTAATGATGAAACATTTAATTTATAGTCTTAATAGAAACAGATTCATTTCTGTCTTTGTAGGAAATTATTCACTTTTATTTCATGTAAATTTCTATTTAATTTGGGAAGACGTATGTAAAAGTTTTAATTGTTAAACCTAATAATTTAATATGTAGCAATGTCAGTAATTGTTTAAAATCATATAAATAGAGGCAATTTGTATGCCACCATATCTCAGTTGGAGTTCAGTTTGACTTCAGTCATGAGACAGTGTTCAGTCAATTTTACATGTAGTTCACCATTGAACATCTAGTGTGCAAAATAAAACTCGTTGTGAACATGAATTCCTGAAGCTTATTGCTACCTTTGCTTGATTCCTGAGTGGCAATGCAGTAACATCAAGATGAACCTATGGCACCATTAAGAACCAGCACTCCGGTTTACACAAGATACGTATTACTTATTTGGTGGAGGATATCTGTAGTATGACGCGGTATATTATCTTCTTGTGTTAAGCAATGATACACATCCCTAAGTTCACCACAGAAAATCATTTTTCACCATGTTATATTACAGTTCTTATGTGAAAGCTTACTGCAGGCTGTAGTTACATGCCTTCAGATTATATAAGGGATAATAAAAATCAGCATATAGTAACCTTTGAGATGTCATCCAATTGAAGTCCACTTATTCCCGAGATCAGGTACCCTATTATCCTATGTAACTTTCTGTTAAGTTGTCACAACTTTGGAAATTAGTTTGGTTCTAAATGAGCACTCTTCTGTTTCATACATAACAATGAGTAACAGGGCAACAATCAATGTTCACTTCTCTTGAAATAATTCTGTAACAATAAATCTTAACAGAATTTTCTAAGTCTGATTTTATTTTGCCATTGGACTGCTCTGACAGTTATCTACCCCATGTGTCTTCTTACTGATTCTGTTTCCACATAAATTTTATGTTAATGAACTTTGTGTGCTCACCACATAATGTTAGCACAACACAGCACTTTATCATATTCCCAGTATAAAAACTAATTATTCATTTTGCTACCACCAGGCATGGTGTAGTCCACAATGGGATACAGAATGGATGAAGGGTGATGAAACATAATAACAATTCTAGGTCAAATATAGGTTGTTGTTTTTAAAAATACAATGACTTGGAAGAAAAAAATAATTGACTGCACTAAGCCATAGTCCTCAAAATGCCAGAATGATTGTCATGACCTGATTCATGTGTGAATGATATTTACAGCTGAGTAATCTGTTATTTCCAAGGATGGTCTCACAAATGATATGAAAATCTACAAAATGAAATTTTATCCTGAATAAACCTGAATGGCAAAATAGTTCCTTCTGCTTTTATGTGTGTCCATGGGCATAACCTATAATCTTGCCTCCTGAAGCTTAGTACTTGCCAGCCATTCTTGAGCACTGCTCCAGTATTTTGGCTCCCCACCATGTCCAATTAAAGGAAGACACCAAAGCAGTTCTGAAGTATGCTGCTAGATTTGTCAACACGTGAGTGTTATGGAGATGCTCATGAACTCAAACAGGAATCCCTGGAGGAAAGACCACTTTCTTTTCATGAAACATTATTCACAAAATTTAGGCAATTTGCATTTGCAACTGACGGTAAAATGATTTTCTGCCACCAACATAAATTTCATGTAAGGATCATAAAGACAAAATAAGAGAAATTAGGGCTCATATGGAGGCATATAAACTTTCATTTTTCCCTGACTCTATTTGTGACTGGAACAGGAAAGGGAATAACTAATAATGGTACAAGGTACTCTCCATCATGCACCATCTGATAAATTGTAGAGTTTTGTATAGATGTAGAAGTTAGATATAGTGGAATTTAGTGTAGCATTTTGGCATGAGGAAATGGATTTTTGGTCAGGTGAATACAGAGTTATCAACACAATAACAAGTAGGTGTAATGCAGGATTAGGTTTAATAATTACAAGAAAATAAGAATTTGGGCAAAATATTAAAGAATATCACAGTGAATTCATTATCATAGTCAAGATGAACACAAACCCATGAACTCTAGCAGAAGTACAACTCTTTATGTCTATAAGCTCGTATGCGGTCTCTGACAACAAGCAGAAAGATAGGAAATGCAACCCATGTAAGTTAAAACAACCAGAGATTGTGAGAGTTTCAATGGAAGTATTAGGCAATGATACAGAGACATTTATAAAAGCAGTACAATAGAAGGTGAATGGATAGCTCTGAGAGATGAAATTGTGAAAGAAGAAGAGGAATAACTAGGCGAAAAGAAAAGATTCTGTTGGAATCCTTGGATAACACAAGATATTAAATTTATAGATGAAGGGAGAAAATATAAAAATGAAACAGGCATACTGAAATACAAACATCTAAAAATGAGTGACAAAAAGTGCACAATTACAGAGTTGGAATGGAAAGACGGAAAACGCAAAGCTGTGAAGTCATGCATGACTATAGGAAATGTAGGCATTACATACAGGAAAATTAAAGCAGCCTTTGGAGAACATAAGCAGCTCTATGAAAATACCTAGTAAGCCAACACTACACAGAAGAGAGAAGTATGAAAAGTGGAAAGAATGTATAGAAGGAAAGAAACTTTACGATGGTATTATATGAATGGAAGAGGAAGAGGAAACAAATGAAGATGACATGAGGGATACAATACTGTGGAAATTTTACAGAGGACCGAAATTCCCCAGTTAAAATAAGCAAAATCAACCACAAAAAAACTTTTACACCTGGTATTTAGGATGTATGACACAAAGCAAAATACCCTCAGACTTCAGAAGAATCTAATAAGGCCACTATCAAAGCCGGCAGAAGATAGCTGATTGCACCTTAGTATTCAGCTGCCTTCCTACACCTGATTTGAACCCCTTGCCTCATGATGTACATACTCGCACCACCACTTACCCCAGTCTCATCACAAGTGTCTCCTAATGCATCAAAGGCAGGGCTACCTATGAAAGTACTCATGTGATCTACAAACTAAGCAGCAACCAGTGTGCTGCCCTCTATGTGGGAATGATGACTAACAAGTTGAGTGTCCACCAACAAACTGTGGCCAAAAAACACCTGGACTACCCAGTTGCTGAAAATACTGCTGAATATAACATATTTCACTTCAATGACTGCTTCACAGTCTGTGCCATGTAGATCCTTCCTAACACTACTAGCTTTTCTCTGGACTGCACCAAGCAGCCCCACCCTGTCACCACTATGTCCCTGTATGCTCCACCAAGCAGCACAACACTGTTCCCTACACTACCCTGCTATCCTCCCTCCCCTCCTCTGGCTCAGGACTCCTCCCTATCCCCAACACTAGACTGCTGCTTATATTAGGCATAGTCACAACTCAGTCCAGCCACAGGAGCCAGAGACAGTGGTCATGGGCATTACTTGTGCTTGTGTGAATGTGTGTGTGTTCTATACCACAGAAGAAGGCCTTTTGGCTGAAAGCTCAAATATATAGCAGTTGTGGTGAGTAGCAATCTATGCTTTTCATGATGCTTTTCATGATATGGTCATTAACATAAACTTTCGGTATTTAAAGTCTCTAACATACATCTTTTATTTTGCAATACTTCTGTGGTGTATGTGTGTGTGTGTGTGTGTGTGACATTCAACTGACATTATGGCAGAAGAAAGGTGTCAAATGTTTTCACAATAATAAATCCATAAACAAGAAAAGGTACATATATGCAGATGTCTTAGGGTCATAGAGAATGCCTGGATAAAGAGGACATAAACTATACTCAGAGCAAAGCTTCCATAGTACATCTAAAAATATACTGATAAGTTGGAGTTGGAGCTAAACGTGAAGGAAACTGGTCGGAACCTCAAATTGATAGCAGTGAGATCTTTGGGGAAAATTTAAGAGTGTACTTAAAAGATATGCAAATGGGAAATCCACAGAGATAGAAATTGAAGCTACCCGTGAGATTGTTTGGGCAAGACTCAGTATGAGGGGTGAGCATAAAATGACAATTGGATCCCTCTATTGCTCACCAGACTCATCCCCTGATGTGACCAAAAACTTTAGAGAAAACCTCAGTTTACTTGTACATTAGTTCTCCAAACATACTGTATTCATTTGCAGAGACTTTAATAACCCAACAATTAAATAGGCAAATTATAGTTTTGTTAGTGGTGGGTATGTTAAGAAATCCTGTGAAACAGTACTAAATGCCTTCTCTGAAAAATACCCAGAACAGATAGTTAGTAACATCCCTCAAGATGGAAACATACTGGATCTAACAACAAAAAATAGACCTGACCTCTTTGAGGATGTCCGCATTGAAACTGGTATTAGTGACCATGGCACATTTGTAGCAACAATGACTATCAAAGGACAAGTAAACCAAGCAGAAAGATATAAATGTTCAGTAAACTAGATAAAAAATCAGTAGTCATATCTCACTGAGCAACTTGAAACTTTCAGCATAAGGCAGGAGCATACAGAGGGACTATGTTTCAGTTTAAAAGAATAGTTGACCATGTACTGGACAGATATGTACACAGAAGAACAATTCATAATGGGAAAGAACATCCACGGTCAACAGTTCACCATAAAGAAATTTCTGAAAAAACAGAGATTACTGCTTAATAAGTGTAAAACGAAGTGTAGGGCTATAAATAGAGATATGCAGAATGAAACCTGTTTGGCTGTCAAGATGGCAATGCACAATACATTCAATGACTACTATAGCAGAATACTGTCAAATGATCTTTCATAGAAACCAAAGAAATTCTGGTCATATGTAAAATCTGTTAGTGGCACCAAAGTTAGTGTCCAGTCCCTAGCGAATGACATAGAAACCGAAATTGAGGGTAGCAAAGCAAAAGATGAAATGCTTAACTCCATTTTCAAATGCTCCTTTACAAAATTGTTATAACGTCAAGTTTAACAAATATATTTCAGAACGACACAACACATATAAGTCACAGAGTAAGTTAACAAGCAAGACGTGTACACGTTAGCATTCGAATGAGCACTGAGTCCCAGTCTAGCGGCCGCTGCTCGGCTGGCCGCTTAGATGGCGCAGCTGCTGCATGGCTGGCAGACAGCGCCGGACGTAGCCAACGCACGTAATTGCGCGGCGGCACTTTGAATGATCGGTGAGTCACAACACTTTTCTCCCCTTTGAAATTGTTGCACTGGTCTTGATGGAGGTGTCCTGGAGATGGCCAACGTCCATAGGCGTTGTTTGACTCGCTGTAAAGTCTCGAGGAGGAGGCTTCCCGTACGGACGGAAGTGTCCCCGATGACAACGGGTCGAGATGACAGGAGATGTAGGGGTCGAATCTGCTGGGGCCCCCTGCACCAATCTGGCCGTTGCGGCAAGTCCAGTTGATATGACAGGAGACATGGGCGATGTGTCGGTGTCCGTTGGAGGAGCAGGCGAGTAGTTTTGCTCTGACATAAGATGGTCATCCGGTTCCTGCATGGGCACGTCTCCTGGTGGCGTCCGTTCTTGTGCTGGCATCGCGATGACGGTGAGAGGGCTGCATTGTGAGTATTGAGAGATTCCAAGATCCCGAGCATCAGGTAGGGCCAAAAGTGGTGTAGCGGCATTCGGAACAGGCGTTGCTGGCACACGAGGCCGAAGCTGGTCCGAATGACGCACTGCAACACCTGTGTCAATCTGGATTTCATCCAGGCGTCTGCCACGGTGTCTTAAGATGTGGCCCGGGCTCCATTTTCGCCGCCTGCCATATCCCCGTACCCAGACGAGGTCGGCGGCGGTGAACCGGCCAAGGGAAGGCATCTGTGGCCGTGAGGTGTGAGGCCGCAGAAGGTGAAGTAGCGTGCGGGGTTGTCGGCCATGTAAGAGCTCAGCCGGGCTGTGGTCGCCCATTGGGGTGAAACGGTAAGACGCCAGAAACTGGAGAAGCGCATCATCAGCAGCAGAAGAAGTCAGAAGTTTTTGCATCTGAGCCTTAAATGTGCGGACCAGTCGTTCAGCCTCACTGTTTGATTGTGGATGGAACGGCGGGGCCGTGACATGCATAACGCCATGACGAGCACAAAAATCCGCAAATTCGGAAGAGGCAAATTGCGGACCATTATCAGTAACAAGAGTAGAGGGGAGGCCTTCCACAGAAAAAATGCGGGCGAGAGCACTGGTCGTTGCCGCGGTGGTAGGCATCGTGCAACAGACAATGAAAGGGAAGTTAGAGTAGGCGTCAATTATGAGGAGCCAATAAGTACCCAAAAAGGGTCCCGCAAAGTCAGCATGAATGCGCTCCCAGGGCTTCTCAGGCGAAGGCCACAGTGACAAAGATGACTTCGGGGCAGCGGCCTGTGACGCACAGGGGGCCACAGGCAGCGACCATGTGTGCTACTTCAGAGTCGATGCCAGGCCAGTACACATGATGGCGCACCAGAGATTTTGTGCGAGACACACCCCAGTGCCCTTGGTGAAGGAGGCACAAAACCGAAGCACGCAAAGACGCAGGTACCACGACATGCGGCGAAGCATTGTCAGTGGAGAGGAGGATAACACCATCCCTAGCCGTGAGGCAGTAGCGCAACGGATAAGAAGTCTTAGTGGATGGGCGATCTGGCCAACCCTTCTGAAGACAGCGTAAAACCCGGGAGAGGGTAGGGTCAGAACTCGTAGCAGCCGCCAGCCTGTCCCCAGTGATGGGGAACCCGTCCACAACCCGCTGCTTGGCAACATCCAGGTGGAAACACAAAAGTTCGTCCCTATCAAATGCCTGATCAGGACCCATGGGAAAGCGAGACAGAGCATCAGCATTTGCATGTTGAGCTGTTGGCCGGAAATGAATCTCATAATTGAAACGAGACAAGTAAAGAGCCCAACGCTGGAGGCGGTGCGCAGCCTTGTCGGGAAGTGACGTTGATGGATGAAACAAGGAAACAAGTGGTTTGTGATCCGTAACAAGATGAAATTTTGAGCCATAGAGCAAAACACCAAACTTATGAAGAGTATAAATAATGGCCAAAGCTTCTTTTTCAATTCGAGAATACTTTTATTGGGCATCCGTGAGCTTTTTGGAGGCATAAGCAGTGGGTTGTTCTGAACCGTCAGAAAAATGGTGCGCAAGGACTGCAACAACCCCGTATTGAGAGGTGTCTGTGGCAAGAACAAGATGTTGGCCAGGTCGATAAGTAGCCAGGCATGGGGCCTGTTTCAGCATAGTCTTCAATTTCTGGAAAGCCGCATCGCATGACGCGGACCAGTGAAAAGGCACGTTTTTATGCAACAGGCGATGCAACGGCTGAGCCACCGAAGCCACAAACGGTAAAAACTTGTGATAGTATGCTATTTTCCCCAAGAAGGCCTGCAGTTCCTTATCAGATGTAGGGCGAGGAAGAGCATCAATCGCAGCGACAGTTTGCTGAAGCGGACGAATACCATCCCGAGAGACTTGAAACCCCAAGTACGTGATAGATGCCTGAAAAAATTGTGATTTCTGAAGATTACACTTAAGACCGGCAGTCTGTAAGACATGAAACAGTGTGTGGAGATTTTGAAGATGTTCTTCAGTGGTTGAGGCAGTGACAACAATGTCGTCCATGTAATTGATACACCCAGGGACAGGGAGCAATAATTGTTCCAAGAATCGCTGAAAGAGAGCAGGGGCGCTAGCAACCCCGTTAGGCAAGCATTGGTATTGAGAGAGGCCGAAAGGCGTGTTAAGGACCAGAAACTGCTGGGAAGCAGCATCGAGAGGAAGTTGATGATAAGCTTCTGACAGGTCAATTTTAGAAAAATACTGGCCTCCAGCAAGTTTAGTGAACAGTTCATCAGTACGGGGCATAGGGTAAGTGTCAATGAGGCATTGAGCATTTACAGTGGCTTTGAAATCACCACAGAGACGAATATCACCATTTGGCTTAGCAACGACAATGACAGGAGAGGACCACTCACTGGAAGTGACAGGAAGCAAGACCCCTGAAGTAGTGAGACGATCCAACTCCCATTTTACCCGATCACGAAGGGCCACAGGAATGGGCCGAGCCCAAGAAAACTTAGGCCGAGCAGTGGGTTTGAGCGTGATATGAGCTTCAAAGGCGTTTGCATGGCCTAACCCAGGAGAAAAAAGGGCCGAAAATGTCATCGACAAGGAATCCAGTTGAGCATAAGGAATAGCATCAGAGACAATACTGACAGAGTCATCTATGGAGAACCCAAAAACGCGAAAGGCATCGAAACCAAAAAGATTTTCTGCATTGCTCTGATCGACCACTAATATGGGAACAGTGCAAACGACGGATTTGTAAGATACCTCAGCATTAAACTGTCCCAAGAGAGAAATTTTCTGTTTACTGTACGTCCGTAATTGCTGAGTGACAGGTTACAGGAGTGGAGAACCCAACTGAAGATACGTCTGAGAATTAATTATAGTGGCAGCAGAACCAGTATCCACTTGCATGCAAACATCTTGGCCAAGGATTTGGACAGTGAGGAATAACTTCCCTGAAAGGGAAGAAGTGCAATTGACAGACAACACAGAATCAGAATCAGCGTCATGTTCATGAACATCATGTATGCGGTCGGATTTGCAAATGGAAGACACATGACCTTTCTTTTTGCAATTGTGCCACACAGCCCAACGTTGGGGACAATCCTTGCGTGAATGTTTCGTAAAACACCGCGGACATGAAGGAAGTTGCCGGGGGATTTGCAGCAGTTTCTTAGCGGGTTGTTTACGGCTAGGCCGAGGTTGCACGTGGGAACGCACTGCGGCCATGTCGGCCGGCAGGGACGCGCCGCACGCGTTGTCAACAGTGTACAGAGGTTGTATTTCCCCAACATCACCCCACGCCTCTATTTGCACCCCAGCGGCGCGCGAAATTTCAAAAGACTGCGCAATGGAGAGAACTTCATCTAGAGTCGGATTCACCAACTGAAGGGCACGTTGCCGAATTTCTTTGTCGGACGCCGACCGAATAATAGCATCCCGTACCATGGAATCGGCGTAGGATTCTTTGTGAATGTCAATAACAAATTGACACTTTCGACTGAGGCCGTGAAGTTCAGTAGCCCAAGCGCGATAGGATTGATGTGGCTGTTTTTGACAACGATAAAAGGCAACACGAGAGGCTACAACATGCGTTTGCTTTTGAAAATAGACAGACAGAAGTGAGCACATTTCAGCAAAGGACAAAGATGCAGGATCTTTCAAAGTAGCCAATTGCAACAACAACCGATACATTTGAGGTGAAATCCAGGAAAGGAACAGAGACTTACATGGTTGTTCATCCGTGATATGAAATGCCAAGAAGTGCTGTCGAAGACATTTTTCATAATCAGACCAGTCTTCCGCCGTCTCGTCGTAAGGAGGAAAAGGAGGTACAGCCAACGACGAGAAACGCCCCGCATTTGACGCCGCGACGAAATCGCGAATCGCCGCTGTTAGAAGCGTTTGCTGTTCAAGGAGATTTTGCAATAGTTGCTCGACAGTAGCCATGGAACCCTGTGGGTCAATGGTGAAAAGGAAAATTCCACTACCTCGTCGCCAATTGTTATAACATCAAGTTTAACAAATATATTTCAGAACGACACAACACATATAAGTCACAGAGTAAGTTGACAAGCAAGACATGGGTACACGGTAGCATTCGAATGAGCACTGAGTCCCAGTCTAGCGGCCGCTGCTCGGCTGGCTGCTTAGGTGACGCAGCTGCTGCATGGCTGGCAGACAGCGCCGCACATAGAGGACGCGCGTAATTGCGTGGCGGCACTTTGAATGATCGGCGAGTCACAACAAAAATAAAGCCCAGGAGGATTGCCCCAGTTTAATCCTCGTACCACTGAAAAGATGAGTGAAATAAGTATTAGTGTCAGTTGTGTTTTGAAAAGATGAGTGAAATAAGTATTAGTGTCAGTTGTGTTAGGAATAGCTGAAATTTTTAAAACTGAATGAAACATCAGGGCCCAATGGAATCCCTGTCTGATTCTGTACTGCATTTGCAGCTGAGTTAGCCTCTCTTCTAACTGTAATCTGTCATAGATCCCTTGAACAAAAAACTGTGCCCAGTTCTTGGAAAAAAAAGCACACGTCAAACCCATCTACAAGAAGGGCAGCAGTAGTCATCCACAAAACTACTGTCCAATATCCTTGACATCAATTATCAATTTGTTGTAGAATCTATAGAACATATTCTGAGTGCAAATGTAATGAGGTTTTGGTGAGTGTGGAGGGAGGGGCGGGGGGGGGGGGGGGGGGGGGAATTGCATTGAAAGAGACTAAAAAGGATACAATGGAGAGCAATATGTATGTCAATAATAAATCACAATAACATGGAAAAGATAAATACCATAATTGGCAAAGAATGATAATGCATAACTTACTTAGAAACAGGACAAAAGAAATCTCTGAAATAAAAACTATGGGCAAACAAGCAACCATAAACTGGATGGTAGAAGACTAGAATGTGTTTGGGACCTATCATATATTGAGCTAAAGAGGCAATGGTGCAAGTGTGAGAAATTTCAGATGACCTGAAGAATGAAACAAGTATTCATGTTTCTACAGATTTTTACAACAGTACACTTAATATTGGGATATTCAGGGTATTGGCAGTGTGGATTCTGTCTGCAGACAGTCCTTGTGACTTTAGTCTGATGTGGGTATTTTAATAAAAAACAGTGGATAAAATTTCTGGGACAGTTGGTACATCACATTAAGCTCTCATAGGTTTACACACTTTTAAGAACAGTAGGACTTGATTATATGGTACTGGCATGGTACCTGGGACAGGAGCCACATGTATTATCCATGAAATAAGATGGCATAACTAAGGGTTTTCAAAGCACCTAAATAACATAGTCCACAATTTCACTGGGCTGTACATGCTCTGTCTGCAGAATGAGGGAAAGATTTGAGGCAGTGTTAATATAATTTGTGACATTGCTTCATTAAATTATATCCCAGTCAGAGAAGCAGGCTATTAAAATTGTAATATATGGTGAATTGTTTGATAAGAGAATACTTACAATGGAGATGTACTAATCTGCCAGCACTGAGTTACAATGAAATTTCAGGATGCAACAGTATGTACAATCTTGCAGTTATACTTAATGAGAGAAACTGCATCACAACTAATCCGTTTGTCATGAAACTCATTGCAGGAAGGGAGAAAACATTTAGTGTGTAAGATGCGAAAACTATTGTGATGAAGTCATTCCTGTTTGTCATGCAGAGTTATGTCAGGGAACTCTCAAGCAGTCAAAATATTAACTCAAAGAAAACTGATGTGGAATTGAAAGACAGGTCATGTTGTTTACCAGAGATTTAAGAATGATAGGCTATTTCCATTGCTGTTAAATAGAACAAGAAGAAGAAGGAAGGAAAGAAAATGGAATACATAGCTCAGAAGAGAACAAAGCAAACGAAGTTCTTAAAGGTATTGGATAGAGGAGGCAGTGTACATTTTACATCTAACTTCTGTGAACTTCATATCACTTTCTGTAACTCTTTTGCTTGTATCTCTTAATGAAGGGACTCCTGGACCAAACTACTCCTTTTTTCTGCTAGCTGAGTCATGAGCTTCAAATATCCTGTGAACATGACCTACAAATCAGTAGATTTGAGTGCAGTTGAGTACTTTTATGAAGGCTAATACTTGTAGAAAGTTGTAGTAAGTCACAGATATTACTTGTTACTAATGTTTCTAGTTTCTATATAACTGATAAATTAATATTTCACATTACCTTATCACTGTTCGAAGCCTCTCTTGATACTGTCGGAGTTCAGCTAAGACATAGCTCATCATCATGTGGTACTGCTCTGCCAAAGAAAAGTCAGGAGGACGTTTCATGTTTCGGTAGATTTTCTCTTGCCTGGAACATAAAAATGAACAATTGAGAAGAATATAGCAGCAATGTACTATATATTACATACATACCAAGGTGACAAAAGTCATGGGATAGCGATATGCACATGCACAGATGGCAGCAGTATCATGTACACAAGGTATATAAGAGAGCTGTGCATTGGCGAAGCTGTCATTAATATTCAGGTGATTAATGTGAAAAGGCTTACAACATGATTATAGTCACATCAAAGGAATTAACTGACTTTGAATGTGCAATGATAGTTGGAGCTAGATGCCTGGGCTATCTCGAAAGTTATTAGGGAATTCTACATTCTGCCACCCACAGCGTCAAGACTGTGCCGGGAATACCACACTTCAGGCATTACCTCTCTCCACGGAGAATACAGTGGCCAACGTCCTTAACTTAATGACAAAGAGAAGTGGCATTTGTGTAGAGCTGTCAGAAATAACACACAAGCAACACTGTGTGAAATAACTGCAGAAATAAATGTGAGACATGGAACAAATGTATTTGTTAGGAAAGTGCAGCAAAATTTGGTGCTAATGGGTAATGGCAGTAGACAACTAACATGAGTGCCTTTGTTAACACCACAACATCACATGCAGCATCTCTCCTGTGCTTGTGACCACACTGGCTGGACCATATATGGCTGGAAAACCATGGTCTGGTCACAGAAGTCCAAATTTCAATTGGTAAAAGGTGACGGTAGGGTTTGACTGTGGTGCAGACCCCATGAAACCATAGACCGAAGTTGTCAACAAGATACTGTGCAAGTTGGTGGTGGCTCCATAATCTTATGGGCCGTATTTACATGGAACGGACCGGATGCTCTGGATGTTCGGCTGCTTAGAGACCATTTGCAGCCATTCATGGAGGTCATGTTCATATACAAGGTTGCAATTTTTATGGGTGACAATGTGCCATGTCACTGGGCCTCAGCAGTTTGCAACTGGTTTGAAGAACATTCTGGTCAACGAGAGTAAATAGTTGGACACCCAGATTACCTGACATGAATTCCATCACACATGCATGGGACATAATTGAGAGGTCAGTTTGTGCACAAAACCCTGCACTGGCAACACTTTTGCAATTATGGATGGCTATAGAGGCAGCATGGTGAGTATTTGTGCCAGGAACTTCCTACAACTTGTTGAATCCATGCTATGACGAGTTCTTTGCTATGCCAGGTGAAAGGAGATATGACGAGATATTAGGAGATATCTCACGACTTTCATCACCTCAGTGTAAACATCTGCATTTGTGTAATCATAACACCAGAAATATACATTAATACCAGAGCAGGTATAAGTCTTGAGGCATCTATGAATCTTATAATAATAATAAGGTACTGATCACAAATCTAGACATTAAAAAAGAACTTCTCATCTATATTTCATTTTCCTGGCATTAATTAATCTTATTTATTGTTTTCAAAACCTTTCTATTAATTGTGTTAAACATTTCCTTGATGGTGTCCTCAGGCAACATAAATAAAGTGCAATTATTAACATGGAAGGTAAACATTTTACACCATGGAAGAGAAGGAACCTGTTTTAAAGTGACTTTGATGGAATGTCATACTAATAAGTGTATTTATAACGTTAAATATTTCCTCTCAGAAGAATAGATTATCCTCATTTGCACTGTATTATGTATAAGTAATTGAAATGTAGTATGTTTTGCAACTGATCCTAGGGAGTTATGACATGAATTGTAGCCTGTGTCCACAATGCAAAACAAATTTTGTATTTGTCTATGGATAATGCGTAAATAAATCATACTGAAGTTAAGAATATAAGAGTTTTCTTAGCTGTGTGTTCTGTCTATGTGTGGAATTTTCTCAAGGATCTTTCACAGCCAGTGACTCTTCATCCATTCGGAATAAATATATCTATGCAGTGCTCCAAAATACCAGTGTCTGAACCCAGAAAATGACTGCTATTATGATATTATGCATAGAACAAAAAATAAAAAGCGTCATAGTATGAAAAACTTTTCAAACATAATGGGAGTGATGTAATACTTGGTACTGAAAGATGAATGTAACTATCAGTGATGGACGTGAGACCCTAGGGGCAAATCATAGTGTTTACTAAAAATTGGATTAATTGTATAAAAAAGGAAATTCATTTGAGAAAATTAATTAATTATGAGACACAACTGCTCACTAGAATTTACTTACAGGAGCTGAAATATGTAGTATTACTGACAGACAGATGTATAAAAATAAAAGTGACACCTATCTTAGCTTTTGGAACTGTTAGTTGTTTCCTGGAACAAGGGAGAGATAGGCTGGAGAAAGTTAAAAAGAAGAGCAGGTTAATTAGAACCCAGAGTCCTGGAGTCTGACAACACATTATTTATTGATTGGCTTTGTAAAGGCCTTTGACAGGTGCATAAGACACATATGTGTGTTTTTCAATGTGCGAGGGTATAATACCGACATATCTCATTAATGCAATAAAATCTATGTATAAAAGCAATTAAAAAGTATAAGAACAAACAAAACCAGTAACATCACTGCTAAATTAATTCAAGGAGTTAGACAAGAATGACCTCTATCACATAGACTATTCCATATACAAACAGACTGAGTCTGTACAGATACATCCACAAACAGT
Source organism: Schistocerca nitens (assembly GCF_023898315.1). Taxonomy (NCBI): domain Eukaryota; kingdom Metazoa; phylum Arthropoda; class Insecta; order Orthoptera; family Acrididae; genus Schistocerca; species Schistocerca nitens. The sequence goes on along the minus strand of NC_064617.1, from coordinate 46,996,246 downwards.
GTATCCTGCCGTGGTAGGGTGGCTTGCATTCCCTAACAACATAGACAGCAATACTGCAGCTGCAACCACATAGTATCAGTATCTGGTAAGAGGCCAGACTAACATAAGGCAGCAAGCTGCTCAGTAGTTGCAGGTGCAAAAGATTGAATGGTTTTCTGACCTGGTCTTTAGCTAAAATGGTGTTGATATGTTGGTTCTGTGAGAGGCTGAAAGCAAAAGGAACTGCAGTTATTATATTTTCCTGAGGACATGGAGCTCTATTGCGTGATTTATTGTAATTTCATCAAAGACAGTAAAGGACTTGGAAGATAATTTGAATGGAATGTATAGAATCAAGAAATTGGGTTATAAAGTGAATATCAACAAAACTGAAATGAGGATAATTTATGTAAGTGTTAGGAAGTATTTTCTGAAGTTATTCATGTGGAGTGTAGCCTTGTAAGAAATGAAACAAGGGTGAGAACAGAAGGTTTTGAAGTGTGATGCTACAGAAGAATGCTATAGTGCTATAGATCAAATGGGCAGATTGAAGTAAATGAAAAGGTAATGAAATTAATGGGGGAAGAAAGGAGTTCACAAGACAACTTGACTACAGGAAGAGGTTGGTTGGTAGGAAAAATCCAGAGGCACCAAGGACAATTCAGTGTGGCAGTGGAAAGAAGCAGTGAGGGTCAATGTTGTAGATAGAGACCAAGCCTTGAGTACTGTAAGCAAGTTGAAATCACTGATAGCTGCAGTAATAATACAGGGACAAAGAGGCTTGTACAGGATCAACTAATTTGCAATGGTTCATCAAACCAATCTCTGTACTGAAGTCCATGTCAGCAGACAGGGTCATTGTAAGCTGCCAAATATTTTAAAAAACTTTTATAATATGTGGCAATAACCCTGTGACAACATTATTTGTGAATAGTCAGATTAAAACAGGTAACTGAGCATATGAAATACTAGAGAAAATTAAATCATGTTCATAAACAATATCATATAAACATATCCACAGACACAATCAAGTGAAACTCCAGTAAGACAAAAAGCTATAATTGACAACAAAATCACTGGGAAAATTGTTAGCATTTACACATTTATTCTTCCACATAACTCATAAATCAAATGATCCTTCCATAAAAATTTGACAGGTTTAGATATTTCATTGGAACAATAAACTGAATTTCAGACCACAAACTAAGAAAATAAATGTTATGTAAATTATATAAGGAAACTGCAATAACATACTGCCAATTGGTGTCTAATAGCAAAGATTGAGCTCTGTGTAAAACAGAGACAAGTGAAATAAAATTCCTGCAGTACATAGTCGGTTATTCTCTGCTTAACCACAAAAGGCATACAGATGTATGTGAAGAGATGTGAGTTGAGATCTTGACTAACACACACACACACACACACACACACACACACACACACACACACACACATTTCATCATTACATGCTAGATTCCTTGGAACAAATAAATAGGGGAAGATGGAAACAATACAAGTAAGATGATTTTTGAGGGTGTTATTCAATACAAAATGTGCTGACACAAAATGTGTTAGTCAATGAAAAATTATAAATCATTTGTTTCATTGCATTGGAAATTGGCATAACTGCATAGTTTCACATCACATCTTACCAAAAACACATTGGCATTAACAGAGACTTCGTCCCTTCATTCATTAAAAGAGAATACACATCCCAAAACTGCTTAGAATTTTGAAATCCTGGAATTCAAGTGAGTTTGCATGATGTGCCAGAAAGTAACAAGCAGAAGGCAATAAAACAGTCAGCTTTTTAGTACACAGTAATTGTCATTATTCATCTAAAATATATAAAAGAATACTTGTTTGGTTGGTTGTCCATCTTCTATGCCTTCCTGTTGCTGAACTATTAGTTTAATAAATCATTATTGCAAAATACTGACATAAATTATTTATAGAAGAATGGAAACGATGGTAGAATCTGGCCTCAGGGAAGATTAGTTTGGTTTCCGGAGATGAAAGAACACGAGAAGCCACACTAACCCTATGACCTAACTTAGAAGACGTTGTGAAGAAAGGCAACCCTGTATTTAAAGCACAGTACATTTAGAGAAAGCTTTTGGAAATGTTGACAGGAATACACACTTTGAAATTCTGGGAGCAGAGGTGATAAAATACAGTGAGCAAAAAGTTCTTTTCAGTTTGTACAGAAACCACAGTCCAGTTATTTGAATTGAAGGGCCTGAAAGGGAAGCAGCAACTGTAAGGGAATGAGATAGGGTGGTGGCCACTACCCAATGTTACCCAATCTGTACATTAAACAAGCAGTGAAGGAATCGAAGAATAAATTTATAAAGGGAACTAAAACTCAGGAAGAAGAAGTAAAAATTTGATGTTTGCCGATGACACTGTAATTCTTTCAGAGGCAGCAGTGGACTAGGAAGAACACCTGAATGGAATGCATAGAGTATTGAAATGAGGTTATAAGATGAATCTCAACAAGAGTAAACCAAGAATGATGGGGTATAGTTGAATTAAATCACACACTACTGAAAGAATTAGTTTAGCAAATTTGATGTTAAAAGTATTAAAATCAGATTAATTATGCTACATAAGCAGCAAAATAACTAATGACTATGAAAGTAGGTAGGATGTAAAACGCAGACTGAGAATAAGCAAGAAAAACATTTCTGAAAAAGAGAATTTGTGAACATCCAACATAAATTTAAGAGTTAGGAAATATTTTCTTAGGGTATTTGTACAGAGTGTAGACTTTAATGGAAGAGAGTCATAGGCAGCAATCAGTTCAGACAAGATGAGAACAAAAGCTTTCGAAATGTGGTGTTACAGAAAAATGTCAAAAATTATGCGGGTATCTTGACCAACAAATGAAGATGTAGTGAATTGGTGAAAAATGAAGTTTGTGGCACAACTAGACTAAAAGAAGGAATCAGATGAAAGGACACATCCAGGGAGATATCACGGAATCATCAGTTTGATAATGGAAGGAAGTGTGGGCGATAAAAATTGCAGAAGACCAAGTCTTGTATAAACTAAGAAGATTCAGATGTATGTAGGCTGCAGTAGCTAACCAGAGATGAAGAGGTTTACACAGGATAATCTGTCATGGAGAGCTGAATCAAATCAGTCTTCAGACTGAAGACCAAAACAACAACAATATCGTCATCATTTGCTTTGTTGTTTGTAAAATTGGTGTGCATGCAACACTTATGTACTTAAAAAATATAAATGCAGTTTTGTCAAACAGATGGATACTTCATTAGAATTGTTGTTGTTGTTGTTGTTGTGGTGGTGGTGGTCTTCAGTCCAGAGACTGGTTTGATGCAGTTCTCCATGCTACTCTAACCTGTGCAAGCTTCTTCATCTCCCAGTACCTACTGAAACCTACATCCTTCTGAATCTGTTTAGTGTATTCATCTCTTGGTCTCCCTCTACGATTTTTACCCTCCACACTGCCCTCCAATACTAAATTGGTGATCCCTTGATGCCTCAGAATATGTCCTTCCAACTGATCCCTTCGTCTAGTCAAGTTGTGCCACAAATTTCTCTTCTCCCCAATTCTATTCAATACCTCCTCATTAACTATGTGATCTACCCATCTGACCTTCAGCATTCTTCTGTAGCACCACATTTTGAAAGCTTAGAATATGGCACACAAAACAGAGACATTTATTATCTAGAACTGAAAATGGACACCATATATTTTGGATGGATTCACTATGTACTACAAACTGCCATACAGAATAAAAATCACACAGAACTTCATCCAGCCAATTCTGTTACCATTATCACAACAGCATGGAGACTATATTGTTTTTGGCACTGCATGGAATTTGGGTGATTATGCAGTAAATTCTAATTCCAGCTGGCCTTATGAAGGACTCCAAGTTTTATCACATTACTAGCTGAGTTTCTGGCATTACCAGGGTATGTATTTATTCCAATCTCCTATTAGACCATCTCCTCCTCCCTCCGCTCTCTGTCCATCTCTCCCTTCCCACTCTCTCAGTCCATCTCCTCCTTTACCCCCATCTATCCAGCTCCTCTACCCCCTCTCTCTTTCTCCCCCTTTACTGCTCCTCAGTCCACCTCCTCCACCACCTTTCTTTGTCTAATACTTCCACACCCTACTCCCTGTCCACCTCCACCTGCCCCTCTCTCGGCCAATCTCCTGTTTGCCTCTCTCTCTGTGAATCTTCTTCTCCCCCCTCTGTCCATCTGTTCCTTCCCCTTCTCTCTGTCCATCTCAGCCTCCCTCTCTCCCTGCTCCTCTCGTCTGCCTTCCTTTTTCTGATATCTCCCCCTGATTCCCTTCTCTGTCCATCTCTTCCTCTCCCCTCTCTCTTTTCATTTCCCCCTCCCCTCTCTATGTTCATCTCTTCCTCCTCCTCTGTCTATGCCAGTGTCTTCTTTCCTGCTCACCGTGTGTCCATCTCCTCCCCTTCCCCCTCCCTCCACCATTCCCTCTCCATGTTGTTACACTCACCCCTACAGGAGGCTGGTGGTTCTTACCCTCACAGCATTTCTTTCCACACTGTAATTAATATTTGTATAAAACTTGGCTGAAATCATTCCAGGGGATTAGGATGAAATTTTTGACCATGTCTTTGCCCACATATGCAATTGTGCATGTGTTTGGAGCTTATGGCTATGTACACGCTTGCCAAATATGTTTCGCATATATCTAACATATTTCACATTTATTTGTATGCATTTGCACCTTTATGTATAGCAGCCTTCATCCTCCAGTTTTGTTTTCACACAGTACAATTTTGATAATGCCATATTTCCTAAACTATGTGCTGTACAATAATATAATTTGCAGGTGGTATATTTGGATACTGTGTTGTGCATAGAGTTAGTAGTAAAGACGTAACAAATTAAAACATCATGCTTGATGTGGCAGGTTTTCAAACATCTCAGTGTTTATGATATCGTATCTACTCAACTGTGTGTGATACAATGATATAATTTTCCTTGTACATTCAGTGCATACATGAATACTGTCTGCAAAATGTATCAGGAATACAGTTACTAGTAAAGAAGTAATAAATCAAAATGTCATGCTTCATGCAGCAGTTTTACTGCATGAACTGCAAAAATGTAGTAAGAAATAAAATTTTTTTCCTTTCATCATTTGGTGGGGGCTGTCAGCAAGAAAAAGTTTCATAAAGGTTTGGAATTATGTGTAGAGTTTGTTGCAAGTCTCCAAGTGCTCTCATTCTCAAATATTGCATGACTGAAGTATGGGTATTGCACTTTGTGGGCTAAGCTGCTTCCCCCACCCCTAATCCCCACCCCTCCCATGACCACACCAACCCCTTTCATAGATAGGTGGTTCTTACCCACACAGCAATGATTTCCTGCCAACAAGTGATACATGTACCAAGTTTGGTTGAAATCAGGCCAGTCGTTTAGGAGGAGATGTGGAACATACACACATAAATAAATACACAGGGTGTCTCTCCTAAGAGCCATCAGTCATATGTTCTCTGGTGTTTTAGCAGATATTTGCAATTTTGCTTTTGCATGGTTAGCTGGAGTTAGTCCAAGAAAACAGTGCTCATTACATCTTTTATGCAGTGCACAGTGTAGACAGAGAGCGTCAATTGTTACAAACAAAATGATTTTGAAAGTGGAATTCTACATACCCATGTGATAGAGCAGATGCAGACTAGTCTAGAACAATATTTGTTTTGTCAATATGTACCAACAGAGGCAGTAAAACATAAAGGATAACCAGTACTCCAACAGAAACTCAGTAGTGTCACATGCTTGGTGGTAGCGGTCAGCGTTGGCCTCGGGCAGTGCTGTCACTGCTGGAGCACTGGTTATTCTTTGAGATTTAGTGACCCTGTCAATACATATTGATAAAACAAATATTATATGAGACTAATTTGGGTCCACTCTATTGAACGGGCACATAAAATTCTGCCTTAAAAACAAGTTTGTTTGTAATGGGAACAAAGTGACACCTTCCATTGACACTGGGTTTTGCATGAAGGATGTGATGAGCACTATTTGTCTGGGCTGACTCCAGATACACAATGCAAAAACGAAATTGAAACTATCAACCATAAAACCATAGAAAATGCACCTGACGACTATTAGGAGAGACACCTTTTTGTACATACATTCATTTATAGATTATGTATGGGTAAGGAAGTAAGCATGGCTTAAGCTTCCACAGTATCACCACAAGAGAAGGCAATTGTGATCCTGAAGAGACAACTTCAGAAGTAACAAAATTGGAAACTCTGTCAATATGAAAGGAAGTAAACAATATTTTGATGGGATGGATTGAGTAAATATAATGCTAAACTATAAATTTGATGGCACAACTATAAAAAACTTAGAAATATGCAGTTTTATTTAAAATGTATAGCAAAGAGGGGACCATCACAGTTCGGCCAACAAGATGATGTCTTGCTGCTGTATTGCTATGTTCAAGAAGGGGCAATCCTCTGTGCAAAAGCATTTTGAGTCTTTACATGGGCTAATGCAAGTGTCACAGTTCAGGTACAATGAACTAGTTTTACACTGCATACAGTGGTTTAAATAGGTTCTTAAGGTGTTTGGCTGGTGGTTCAACTGTGAAATGCATCTCCAAATTACCAGCCATTTGTACTCAAGTTATTGCTTTCTTCTTGAAATTAGCAACAGCAGACCAGCTGTGACTGCCTATGAGAAGGAACATGACAACCATGTTGCACTAAGTCCTTTGCATTATAGATCTACTCACTAAATACACAGGGGACAGGCACAATAATGTGAACATTGGTAGTAATGGGATGATTGTGTTCAACTGTCAACGCAGCTTAGGCATGTGTCGCACTGGACTGTATGTGTTCAGTATGTACTAGGCATCAGTGCAGGTTGTTTGTGAGCAGTGCACATTTCCTATTTGCACTCAGAGGCCAAGGTTGATGTGCAATGAAAGACCTAACAGAGTTCCAAAGAGGGCCGATTGTGGGGGCCTGATTAGCTGGAGCATCAGTAACCAAGAAAGCCTACTTATTGAATGTTTCAATATGAACTGTTTCAACAGTCATGACAGCCTACACAAAACATGGAAAGACACCATTGTCTAAACGTAATAATTGGTGAAAATCAAAACTAAATGACAGAGTGTGTCATAGACTAACACAAATTGTGTCAAAATAATGCAAAAATACGGTGATGAAAGTGACTGCAGAGCTCAATAGCTATCTTCGAACCCTGTATCTATCAACACTGTCTGCCTAGAACTCCATAAAGTGAATATTCATCTATGAGCTGCTATTCTGAAACCATTAGTGATGACAACCAAGAAAAGAAGTATAAAACATGATGTCAGAAGCATAAATCCTGGATGGCTGATCATATAGTCCGACAAGTCAACGTTTTTGTTATTTCCATCAGACTGGGTTTACATCTGGATAATGTCAAAAGAAGCCTACAATCCTGATTGCTTGATTCCAATGGTTAAGCATGGAGGTGGAAGTGTGATGGGTGTTGGCAGCCATATCATGTTATTCTCTCAAAGGCCATGTTACAGCCAACAATTATGTGAACATTTTAGGTGATCAGGTGCACCCCATGTTTCAAATGTTGTTCCCCAAGAATTATGCCATATTTAAGTATGATAATCCACCCATTCGCAAAGCCAGGACAGTACAATCATGGTATGAGGAGCATGTAACTTAAACTGCAACATCTTCCCTGGCCAGCAGAGTCCCCAGACTTGAACGTTGTCAAACCCTTGTGGGCAGTATTGGCGCACAGACTCTAGAGCAGATTTCCGACCCCCTCGTCACTACAGAAGGAAGAAGAGGTACTGATTGAAGAGTGGCATAACATTCCACTGGAGACTCTGCAGTCATATGCCAGTATTCCAATAAGAATCACAGCTGAAATGAGCAAATGGGGGTCCAACCCCTTATTAATAAACCATGCCCAAGTAATTATAGGTGTTTATATTATTTTGCCTATCCCCTGTATACATTAATCAGATTGCATGGTAGACCTGGAAGCTGTTGGTCCTTGTGCTAAAACTGTGACAAAGACAAGCAAAATACATGTTAGTAAATTTTGGAAATGATATGGTTTTCCAAGGTGTTCTGTTTGTGTCTTGATTAATACAACAGTTTTGATGTTGGAATTCTACTGTTCCCAAATTTGACTGGCAGCATCAGAGCTGCAGTATAGTTGTCTAACTTCAAGAAATTTTATATAATTTCATACTTTCCAGGTAATCTGTAGACTTCAAGCTGATCATTGTAGCTGTGGTGACAAATCAAAAGTAATGACAATGCTGGAAGAATGTATGAAAACAATGTCCCAGTGTGTCGAATACATTACTTTTTTTATTTTTTTTAAATTTATTTTAAGTCAGTGTATAATTAATTCAAAACAGGAATCTAATTGACTATGTCGCGCCTCCCAGTGTAATAATTCTTGGTAGTCTTCTGAGGTATTGGCATCAGTTTTCAGCAGGACTTAGAAGCAGCAGTGTCTCTCCTGAAGATGCCAGACATATGGATTACTGAAATACTGAGTCATGTTCATTTTAGGACCCAAGAGTAAACCAAATTAGACTAGTTTCTTGTGGTTCTATCTTTGTTTCTTCCTTCTTGGAAATACACACATTCAAGAATTAAACACTGTCTCACAACTTTCATATTCCCAATTGAAACTTTGTTTGCTTTGAAATATTGCACATTAGTAAGGTAAAATATTAAACTTTAAAGATAACAGCAATTTATCACTAGGTACCTTTCTCAAACTGGTAGTGATAAAATCTAGAGTAGAGTGTACATTGGTTTCACATGTTCCTCTTGGTCATAAGTTTTCTTTGGCTTATGAACTGTCTTTCCGATATGGCACTGCTGCACAGATATAGTGTGCAAAGTACAGTGCTTCTAAATAAACTAAATTTTATAGATATTACAAAAACTGAAGTCATTATTTTATTAAATTTATGGGGAAGTATCATCAAATGGGGTGATTTCGGACACTGGGGCGAATTCAAACAGTATGGCTTATTTGCTCTTTGGCACTGCATAGAAACAAAGAATTAATATAATAGAGGGAAACATTCCACGTGGGAAAAATATATCTAAAAACAAAGATGATGTGACTTACCAAACGAAAGTGCTGGCAGGTCGATAGACACACAAACAAACACAAACACACACACAAAATTCTAGCTTTCGCAACCAACGGTTGCCTCGTCAGGAAAGAGGAAAGGAGAGGGAAAGACGAAAGGATTTGGGTTTTAAGGGAGAGGGTAAGGAGTCATTGCAATCCCGAGAGCGGAAAGACTTACCTTGGGGGAAAAAAGGACGGGTATACACTCGCACACACACACACACATATCCATCCACACATATACAGACACAAGCAGACATATTTAAAGACCAAGAATTAGTTATTTGAACATCTGTGCACCAGTTATTTTAAGCGCAAGATGGCATTTATTGCTTTCCACAACTTGTATTTTGCATCAGTTGTTTCCCTAGGTGAATAGTTGATGAACAGTCTCAGTGTTAAAAATCCATGCATTATCGTAAAGTGGAAACTTTCTATTGTTGCGTCGAGTGGGAAGTTATTGTAACCGTAATTGTCGATGCACTCCGTAGCTAACAGCATTGAGACAATTTCTGTATAAGTTTGTCAAGTTTCTCGTGCAAGGTTATAAAATAATGACAGTTTTTGTAAAACTGTGTATTGTATGGGGTGATATCGGACAGCTCCAAGAACGTATAGGAGCAGGAGAGGTGCTACAGTATTGTGTAATTATGACCCAGAAATTTTATATAAAGCTGTTCGTAATATTCAGAGTGGTAAATTATCATACAGAAAAGTGTGTGATTTGTAGGGTATACCTAAATCAACCCTTCAAAATGAAGTGCAGGAAGCACATCCGAAAAAAATGGGAGGACAGCCAGTGCTAAATGAAGAAGAAGAAGAAATGTTAAAGCAAGGTGTCCTGAGGGCTGCACATTGTGGATTTCCCTTCACTAAATTGGGTATTAGATATTTAGTTAAAGGCTACCTTCATAAATCTGGCCAAAAAGAGAAGAAATTTCATAATAATTTGCCAGGAGAAGAATGGGTGCACTTGTTCCTCAAACAACAGTCAGAAGATCTATCTGTTCACTTAAGGAAAAATATTAAACGAGCTCATGCAGAAATGAACAAAGAGACTGTTAAAATGTTTTTCTCCAATATGAAGCAACATGATCAACTATGATGAAACCATCATTTTGTATCACTTATTCGTAACAAAGGGCTACCTTAAAATGTGTAACATGTCACCACAATAAAATAAAAAGCACATATAATTTAAAAAAAAGACAGTAACTGTCTGAATTCACCCTCTATATACTGTAACTTGGGACAGAGATTTAAAAAACACATGTGTCCAAAATCACCCCAATCCATGGTGTGACTTTGGACACTTTATTTATCTACCTCAGATAAATATACCTACATATACACTTTCTTCTTCTGGGATATTTTATTTGTTACACATATACCCTACCACTTCCATAACAATCAATTTAATCTAACAATATATACGAAAGTTACAATCAAAATAACGAGAAAACCACCCGAAATCACCGCATTTGACGGTACTGAAAGGATTGTTACCGTGATCAGATTTGTGAAGAATTTTGTAAGTTGCTGTAAACAGTGGTCACAAGGCTGAAGTAGTTAATAAAGTGTCTCAAAAATTTAAAACAGAGCACTTTTAGAGAACAGACTTTGTTGCATTACAAGATTAACATCAAGTGCAACAAACAGTGTACATGCCTACAGAATATAGACAAAAAGTGTCACATTCAATAGCATAACAGTTTCAGGAAAGAGAGTTAAGAATGTAGGCTAAAACATGATACAAGTAAATCAAGTGGCAAATTTAAGGCATTGAGAATCTACAGGATCAAGTGCAAAGACTATCATGAACTGTATATAGGTCAGACAGGTAAAACTTCCAAGATCCAGTTTACAGAACACACAGCAATACAAATAATAAGACAGCATATGAAGATCATCTCAAGTAACTCAGCATGATTAATAGAAACACATCTTGAAATTTTACATACAGCAACTAAGAGACATTTTTTAAATGTTGTGGAAGAACTTGAATTATATGTACACCACCTAACAGAACCAGATAAAATACTTAATCTTCAGTGTGTCTTCATGAATTCAGTGTACTACAAGAATTTTGATGATCTGCTTAGATGAGCCAATTACAAGCAGTTGAACACCTTTGCAATAAACCCACTTGGCACAAGACAACATGACCTCAGCAGCTCACCACACTCATTGGCAGCATGGCTGAAAGACAGTGTGGCCACAGACAGACTGAGCCCTGTGTACACAAGCAGAATACACTTCAGATGCCCTCTTGTGGAACTGTGTGTACTGTTTTAGTTCACTGTTTCATTTTATTCACAAATTTGAGCAAGGTGTGTTATATATCAGTGTTACATACATTATCTATTTTACTCCTTAATGTCAAATTATTTGTACTGTCTCTTTGGAATAGTTCTGTGTTACATTTTAAGAATGCATGCATCAGCATTTTATCTCCCCTCTCACCTTCCTCCCTCCTCTACCCTTCATTCGTGATGTATGAATTTGCATTGTGCATAGTGGGTTCAGTATAATGTTTGATGCCATGGAATGTACTCACAAACATACTTTTGTGTTATTACTTCTATTGTACAACTTTGACTTCTTTTTGAAGAATTATGACTCTTCACTATTAATGATTAATCAGGTACTGTTAAATGTATTTTAATTTTATGTCTTAACTAGTCTCAGTCTATGTAACAGCAGTACGCAGTTACAATTACAAAATCTTTAATTTCAAATATTTTTCTATGTCATCTAAGAAAATAGTCATTCATTAATATAACTTTTAATTTTTTTTAGATCTGAAGATGATAATTGCTTATGACCAAAACTAGTAACCCAGCATGAATATGTGCAATGAGACTTAATAATAATAATAATAATAATAATAATAACATAAAGTTGTAAGAACTGCTGTGATTTGTGTGGATATAGCAGTGAGAATATCTTTTAGTATTATGATGGTAGTCACCAGCTATTAGAAAAATGACACATAACAGGCTATTCTCTTCATGGAATTGCTTTTAACAGTGGATCAACTAGAATAACGAAACATAGCTCTCGGCATAGTAAGGTGCACAGTGCATTGTGTCCTTTAAAGAGCAAGCTGCATCCCTTACACAAAATACAACATAAGAATGCAGTTCCTTGGAATGTGTCTAACATGCTCTGTATTACTAGCAATATTCCTTACCCAGTTTCAAGGACTGGTGGTGGTGACATGAACTACTAATTTCCAAAATTATATCAAATATCTTTGGTTATGTGTACAAAATGGGAATAAACTTTCATCATGTAGGGCATTCACTTCAGAGCATTCAGCTATCATTTTACTTATTAGTTATTTTCATTCTCCTGGAGTGTATGAAGAGATACACAGCTTGAATTTGAGGATTATTTTTAGAGTTATTCTTTGTTTCTTACACTGGTAAAATCATTTGATAAGCCATACTTTTTAGTGTAAAGACTGTGGTAAGTTGCTGTGTTATACAGTGTTGTTGTTGTGGTCTTCAGTCCTGAGACTGGTTTGATGCAGCTCTCCATGATACTCTATCCTGTGCAAGCTTCTTCATCTCCCAGTACCTACTGCAACCTACATCCTTCTGAGTCTGCTTAGTGTATTCATCTCTTGGTCTCCCTCTACGATTTTTACCCTCCACGCTGCCCTCCAATGCTAAATTTGTGATCCCTTGATGCCTCAAAACATGTCCTACCAACCGAACCCTTCTTCTAGTCAAGTTGTGCCACAAACTCCTCTTCTCCCCAATCCTATTCAGTTCCTCCTCATTAGTTATGTGATCTACCCATCTAATCTTCAGCATTCTTCTGTAGCACCACATTTCGAAAGCTTCTATTCTCTTCTTGTCCAAACTGGTTATCGTCCATGTTTCACTTCCATAGATGGCTACACTCCATACAAATACTTTCAGAAACGACTTCCTGACACTTAAATCTATACTAGATGTTAACAAATTTCTCTTCTTCATAAACGATTTCCTTGCCATTGCCAGTCTACATTTTATATCCTCTCTACTTCGACCATCATCTGTTATTTTGCTCCACAAATAGCAAAACTCCTTTACTACTTAAAGTGTTTCATTTCCTAATCTAATCCCCTCAGCATCACCTGATTTAATTTGACTACATTCCATTATCCTTGTTTTGCTTTTGTTGATGTTCATCTTATATCCTCCTTTCAAGACACTGTCCATTCCGTTCAACTGCTCTTCCAAGTCCTTTGCTGTCTCTGACAGAATTACAATGTCATCGGCGAACCTCAAAGTTTTTATTTATTCTCCATGAATTTTAATACCTACTCCGAATTTTTCTTTTGTTTCCTTTACTGCTTGCTCAAGATACAGATTGAATAACATCGGAGAGAGGCTACAACCCTGTCTCACTCCTTTCCCAACCACTGCTTCCCTTTCATGCCCCTCGACTCTTATAACTGCCATCTGGTTTCTGTACAAATTGTAAATAGCCTTTCGCTCCATGTATTTTACCCCTGCCACCTTCAGAATTTGAAAGAGAGTATTCCAGTTAACATTGTCAAAAGCTTTCTCTAAGTCTACAAATGCTAGAAACGTAGGTTTGCCTTTTCTTAATCTTTCTTCTAAGATAAGTCGTAAGGTTAGTATTGCCTCACATGTTCCAACATTTCTACAGAATCCAAACTGATCTTCCCCGAGGTCCGCTTCTATCTGTTTTTCCATTCGTCTGTAAAGAATTCGCATTAGTATTTTGCAGCTGTGACTTATTAAACTGATAGTTCGGTAATTTTCACATCTGTTAACACCTGCTTTCTTTGGGATTGGAATTATTATATTCTTCTTGAACATCTGTGGTTATTTCGCCTGTCTCATACATCTTGCTCACCAGATGGTAGAGTTTTGTCATGACTGGCTCTCCCAAGGCCATCAGTAGTTCTAATGGAATGTTGTCTACTCCCGGGGCCTTGTTTCGACTCAGGCCTTTCAGTGCTCTGTCAAACTCTTCACGCAGTATCTTATCTCCCATTTCATCTTCATCTACATCCTCTTCCATTTCCATAATATTGTCCTCAAGTACATCGCCCTTGTATAAACCCTCTATATACTCCCACCTTTCTGCCTTCCCTTCTTTGCTTAGAACTGGGTTGCCATCTGAGCTCTTGATATTCATACAAGTGGTTCTCTTCTCTCCAAAGGTCTCTTTAATTTTCCTGTAGGCTGTATCTATCTTACCCCTAGTGAGACAAGCCTCTACATCCTTACATTTGTCCTCTAGCCATGCCTGCTTAGCCATTTTGCACTTCCTGTCGATCTCATTTTTGAGATGTTTGTATTCCTTTTTGCCTGCTTCATTTACTGCATTTCTCCTTTCATCAATTAAATTCAATATTTCTTCTGTTACCCAAGGATTTCTATTAGCCCTCGTCTTTTTACCTACCTGATCCTCTGCTGCCTTCACTACTGCATCCCTCAGAGCTACCCATTCTTCTTCTACTGTATTTCTTTCCCCCATTCCTGTCCCCCCTTATGCTCTCCCTGAAACTCTCTACAACCTCTGTTTTTTTTTTCAGTTTATCCAGGTCCCATCTCCTTAAATTCCCAACTTTTTGCAGTTTCTTCAGTTTCAATCTGCAGTTCATAACCAATAAATTGTGGTTAGAATCCACATCTGCCCCTGGAAATGTCTTACAATTTAAAACCTGGTTCCTAAATCTCTGTCTTACCATTATATAATCTATCTGATACCTTTTAGTATCTCCAGGATTCTTCCAGGTATACAACCTTCTTTTATGATTCTTGAACCAAGTGTTAGCTATGATTAAGTTATGCTCTGTGCAAAATTCTACAAGGCGGCTTCTTCTTTCATTTCTTCCCCCCAATCCATATTCAGCTACTATGTTTCCTTCTCTCCCTTTTTCTACTGACGAATTCCAGTCACCCATGACTATTAAATTTTCATCTCCCTTCACTACCTGCATAATTTCATTTATCTCATCATACATTTCATCAATTTCTTCATCATCTGCAGAGCTAGTTGGCATATAAACTTGTACTACTGTAGTAGGCATGGGCTTTGTGTGTATCTTGGTCACAATAATGCGTTCACTATGCTGTTTGTAGTAGCTAACCCGCACTCCTATTTTTTTATTCATTATTAAACCTATTCCTGCATTACCCCTATTTGATTTTGTATTTATAACCCTGTAGTCACCTGACCAAAAGTCTCGTTCGTCCTGCCACCGAACTTCACTAATTCCCAGTATATCTAACTTTAACCTATACATTTCCTTTTTTAAATTTTTTAACCTACCTGCCCGATTAAGGGATCTGACATTCCACGCTCCGATCCGTAGAATGCCAGTTTTCTTTCTCCTGATAACGACGTCCTCTTGAGTAGTCCCCGCCCGGAGATCTGAATGGGGGACTATTTTACCTCCGGAATATTTTACCCAAGAGGACGCCATCATCATTTAATCATACAGTAAAGCTGCATGTCCTCGGGAAAAATTACGGCTGTAGTTTCCCCTTGCTATCAGCCGTTCGCAGTACCAGCACAGCAAGGCCGTTTTGGTTAATGTTACAAGGCCAGATCAGTCAATCATCCAGACTGTTGCCCCTGCAACTACTGAAAAGGCTGCTGCCCCTCTTCAGGAACCACATGCTTGTCTGGCCTCTCAACAGATACCCCTCCATTGTGGTTGCCCCTACGGTACGGCCATCTGTATCGCTGAGGCACGCAAGCCTCCCCACCAACGGCAAGGTCCATGGTTCATGGGGGAAGGTTATACAATATTACACAATTTATGCAGTACAAAGAACACTGCTGTCTTTAAATTCTTGGCTTATAGGAAGGGAAAGAAAGAATGGTGTGGCACTGTCAGCTGGAAGACTCTGAGGAATTGTTTAGTCACATAATTGGAAACGCTTTTGTTTTTTCATGCACAATAGTCCCTTTCCTTACAGGATATGAGAGGTGTATCTTAAGTGCATTTGTTGTGTGTAGGCGAGTTTTTAACATTATATTCATATAGTGTACAGTATTTCTGTTAGCTCTCCTCTGGAAGTTTCTGTGTCAGATGTTGGCAAAAAGTTTTTACAAAAGAGCTTGTTCTTCTAATATTTTCACTAAAAAAATTGTCTGGTACTAAAAAAAGCACAGAAAGTAAAGCTAATAAGAATGAACTAAGAATTACAGTGGATAATAATTGTTATTGCAGTTAAATTTCTGATAAAACATGCAAACTAACTGTGATGTAAGTGCACTTTCCAATCACAAATTTCAGTACTCAGTTTCAAATTAATCTACGTAGTGTATTATACTGATATTTTATCATGTGAATAACTATCAACTATTACATTTGTGTTTGTCATTTTATAACAATTACAGTATGAATAAACAAGTCAGATGGAAAATTTATACATCAGTAGCAAACAGAATATCCAAGAAAATCTGTTGAAGTTGCATGAATATGACATTTACAAAAATAAACAGTAGCAACAGCGAGCACTACACAAGACATGAATGCAAAGGAAAAAAAATGTATGGGTGCTGAAATACTCAAAAATCATTCATGAGTCATTTGTAATGCAAGGGCCTCCAATCCCAATTCCAACAAAATAAGCAATGCGTGCACTGCTAGAACCACTATTATCATTAACAGCAGCAGAACAACCACTATCACCACTACACCACAGGCATAATAATAGCAGAAGCAATTAATCAACTGCTAGTCAAAAGAAGACTGACACAACCATCACACTTCAAGAATTTTTTTCTGTTAAGCAGTCTGAAGGGAACACCAAGGTCAGTACATCATCATATCTGTGCCTTAATCCATTCACACTGCAACAGCAAAATGTACAAGGACTAGGCAACAAACTGTGAATAGTCATTTAAAAAGGTAATCTGATGGAAGCTTCTGTGTTGAGTATTAATCAGCACTGGCTACATAGACACACAGATCTGTGCAGCAAAAATACCAGACTTTGACCTGCTAATAGCTTATACAGGGAAACTTTTAAAGGTAGGGGAGAGGGGGTGTTTATCCCTTCTATGTTAAGAGTGATGTTCAATCTAGAGTGGTTAAACTTAATAAGTGATGTATGCTGGAAAATAATTTTAATACTTTATATGTGAATTGACAGACTGTGAACCCTTCATTGCTTACAGATCCACATGTGACTTGACCTTATTCTTACATAATACAGAAGATCTCCAAAATGAAATAACAACTAAGTCAATACACATATTGGAGCTTGGTGACTTTAATATCAATTTTAACAAGAGTAATGGGAAAGAGGAGCAAGTGATAAATCTGTTTTGCTTGTGCAACATGCAACCAACTGTGCATGAAATTATGAGATATGAAGATGTACCCAAAACAACATGTGATCAGATGTTTACCAGTAAACAAAACCAAAAAATATAAACAACTATTTTCAGGCCTCTGGTTCTGTCTTAGCACAATTACATTTTGAGTATGTAGTGCATCAGGACTCACTGTTTTCCCATTATTTCCACTCATATAATACACCACAAGGTATCTGACACACAACCACAACTACTACATCACAGAAGTAGGTAATATGAGTTCCACTCACTACAGAGAGTACAAGTTACCAGCTCTAACTGAGCAGAGAGCCAGATGTTCCAGGTAGGTGCACCCAACACAGCTAGCTTGTCCAGTTGCAAAATGCAGCTCTAGAGATGCCACTGGTAATGGCAAATGTGAGTGACAAAATTCAACACACTGAGTTTGAATATTTTATGATATGGCATTCCCATTAAAAAGAATCAAATAAAGTCAATGAGAAATTCAAGGCATAGGCAATGTAAGTGATTAAATAATATCAGTAGTTATCCTTAGAAACCCAAGCAGAGATGTAAAAACAAATACAACAACGAAACTGTACCTTAGAAAATACATAAGAGCCTGCAGAAAAGTTTTATTGACAGCTAAAAAATTAACCATTGATTCATATGTTAACAGTGGAAGCAATGAAACAAAATTGATCTGGAAGGTTATAAATAACAGCTTAGGAAAATGTAAAAGTAGAATCCATAACTTCAAAATTAAAAGCAAGGGTACAGTGATATAAGTTGCTCAATAGAGAGCAAATAAATTTAATGAACTGTTTACAAACAGACTATGAAACTTGATTAACAATATTCGCAATGTAAATGACAAAAATTAAAAACCAAGTAGTGAACAGACAATGTTTCTGTGACCAGTAACAGAAGTTGAGATAAAGAATGGTATTAATAAATTAAAAATGTCTAGTTGTGTTGGTAGAATTTTAGGCAAGGTAATCAAACACAGTTCCACCAGTACAGATTATCAGCTTACTGTTGTTAAAACTAAAACTATCCATAATAAAGCCACTCTTTTGGACAATATTCCTGACAAATAACTATAGACCAGTGTCACTATTGATAGGTTAATCAAAAGTAACTGAAAGACTTAGTATGAGAGACTAACTGATTACCTGAATGGAAATAAAATATTGAGTAATGCTCAGAATGGGTTTAGGAATAACAGATTAACAAAAACAGCAATATTTCATTTCATGAAAGAGGTCCTAAATGCCTTGTATACAGATATCCAAAGCATTTGATGTAATCATTGAATACTTACCTTGATTTCAAATAAATAAAACCTACTGAATGCATCAGAGATCCATGTTTGGCCCTCAGTTATTCCTGGTATATGTAAATGATTTCTGAAACATCTGATGACAGTAGATACAGTGATGTTTGCTGATGTCTATCACAAGGAAAGTTATAAAGGGAACATAAAAATTAAGTTAGGGAAGTACGCTATTGTATAAGCCCCATAAAGAAAATTTCTAGACGTATAGCTGGATGAGCACTTGAGATTAGAAAATCATCTAGAATTTTTTAATAGAAAGAAAAATTTTGTATGTACTAAGAATGCTTCAGGATTGTTGGAGCATTGAATCCCTGCTGTAAGACTGTTATGCTCATATGAATAGCTTGCATAAAAAGGGTGTGATCTTCTGGGGAAGCAGTTATGAAACTTTCAAACTTCACAAAAGGGCTACCACAATTATGAATCAGTTGCTCATAGAGAGTCATGCTGGTAAACCTCTAGAAGATTTCACATCATGACACTTGCTGTCTTACACATTTGTGAATGTGTGTGCTTCCAAAAATCTCAACAAAAAATTTCAGTGTTGATGAATCAGGGTCATAACTTCAAAACAAGAAACAGATGATTTTCACAAACATATTCACACATTAACCCTTTACCAAAACAATGTCTTTGTCAACCCAATATATTTTTAATGTGCTGCCTACACACTAAAGAAAATTAAGGAACTTCACAGAAAAAAAAAACAGCTTCCATAACAGAATATCTGAGCATGTAAAATTAAAATTATGTAGATACATCTGAAAAAAATGGTTGTACTTACACGGAAGCTCAGTAATAACCTAAATACAAGAAGTTCCATTGCAAGAAACTTTGGTAATGAAACCGTACCGTGTGTGTGTGTGTGTGTTGATTCTTATTTGTTTTGTTGAGTAGATTATTGTTAAAATCAGACAAAACCAACTGCCTTCATTTCCAAGACTTCGTTTCTGATTTTTACTACTTAAACAAACCAAGCACAATAGTCATGGTCATTTTTGAAAGTACTTAATTTTAAGGAATTATCTATTTAAAACAAACACAAAGCTGAGTGAAAAGTGAAGCACAATATGGATTTCAACTTACAGTACTGTTACATTGTTGAAAGCTGGAAAATTACTGAGAAAGTCATGCCACTCGTCCCTGAGTTCTAATGAGTACTGCTGAGCCACCAAGAGATATTCTTGTCCAAGGGAATCATATCGAACAAAATTTGTGAAATTAACTACATCCAAGACACCCATGCAGAAGTAATACAATCCAAAGATTGCTGCTGAACTTAAGTTGTCCACTGCTGCTAATACTGTACGATATGCCACCAATAACCTGCAAAAATAAATTTCCATTACATTTATTTTAATTAGATGAGCTCTTGAAAAAAATCTTAGAGAAGTATTTATTCTTGTAATAGGAAGGCTACAAATGGAAGGTGCACACATATGAATGTTAACAACAAAAATACAGCATATAACAACTTTATGATGAGGTACTGCAAAGTAGCATAACCACAATGTAAAGCAAATAGGATAAGGCATAAACTCATGTTTACTGTACTGAATGATTTTTGAAATTAATTCACTGACTGTGAAATCCTTGACATCAGCTGTATTATGTATAGTTCTACTACCCAATAGAGACTTATGAAAATTTGTGCTGGACTGGGATTTGAACCCTGATTTCTTGTTTATTGTGAATGGTCACCTTAATCACTTTGGTTATCAGTGCACGTTCCCCAGACTGACCCAAACTTCCATATGTTACACTGTCTATAGCCTAGAGCATGTGATGATAACAACATTGATCTCAAATTCTCATTGTCTCATTCTTCTTTTTGGGGGAATCAAATTAATGTTGTGAGCATTAGGTGCTGAATTGAGTGAACAATGATATAAAGAAAATAGACAAAAATCAAACAATGGAAAATTCAGGATGGAATGTAACAATATTAGAGAAGGAAAGTTGCTACTCACCATATAGCAGAGATGCTGAGTCGCGATAGGCACAACAAAAAGATTCACACAATTATAGCTTTTGGCTGCCCTCCAATTCTAAATTGGTGATCCCTTGATGCCTCAGAACATGTCCTACCAACTGATCCCTTCTTCTGGTCAACTTGTGCCACAAACTCCTCTTCTCCCCATCCTATTCAGTACCTCCTCATTAGTTATGTGATCTACCCATCTAATCTTCAGCATTCTTCTGTAGCACCACATTTCGAAAGCTTCTATTCTCTCCTTGTCCAAACTATTTATCGTCCATGTTTCACTTCCATACATGGCTACACTCCATACAAATACTTTCAGAAATGACTTCCTGACACTTAAATCTATACTCGATGTTAACAAATTTCTCTTCTTCAGAAACACTTTCCTTGCCATTGCCAGTCTACATTTTATATCCTCTCTACTTCGACCATCATCAGTTATTTTTCTCCCCAAATAGCAAAACTCCTTTACTATTTTAAGTGTCTCATTTCCTAATCTAATTCCCTCAGCATTCACCCAACTTAATTCGACTACATTCCATTATCCTTGTTTTGCTTTTGTTGATGTTCATCTTATATCCTCCTTTCAAGACACTGTCCATTCCGTTCAACTGCTCTTCCAAGTCCTTTGCTGCCACTGACAGAATTACAATGTCATCAGTGAACCTTAAAGTTTTTATTTCTTCTCCCTGGATTTTAATACCTACTCGGAATTTTTCGTTTGTTTCCTTTACTGCTTGCTCAAGATACAGATTGAATAACATCGGGGAGAGGCTACAACCCTGTCTCACTCCTTTCCCAACCACTGCTTCCCTTTCATGTCCCTCGACTCTTGTAACTGCCATCTGGTTTCTGTACAAATTGTAAATAGCCTTTCGCTCCCTGTATTTTACCCCTGCCACCTTTAGAATTTGAAAGAGAGTATTCCAGTCAACATTGTCAAAAGCTTTCTCTAAGTCTAGAAATGCTAGAAATGTAGGTTTGCCTTTTCTTAATCCAGCTTCTAAGGGTCAGTATTGCCTCACGTGTTCCAGTATTTCTATGGTATCTGAACTGATCATCCCCGAGGTCGGCTTCTACCAGTTTTTCCCCAAGGCCGTCAGTAGTTCTAATGGAATGTTGTCTACTCCCGGGGCCTTGTTTCGACTCAGGTCTTTCAGTGCTCTGTCAAACTCTTCACGCAGTATTGTATCTCCCATTTCATCTTCATCTACGTCCTCTTCCATTTCCATAATATTGTCCTCAAGTACATCGCTGCCCTTGTATAGACCGTCCATATACTCCTTCCACCTTTCTGCTTTCCCCTCTTTGCTAAGAACTGGGTTTCTATCTGAGCTCTTGATATTCATACAAGTGGCTCTCTTCTCTCCAAAGGTCTCTCTAATTTTCCTGTAGGCTGTATCTATCTTACTCCTAGTGAGATAACACTCTACATCCTTACATTTGTCCTCTAGCCATGCCTGCTCAGCCATTTTGCACTTCCTGCCATTCTCATTTTTGAGACGTTTGTATTCCTTTTTGCCTGCTTCATTTACTGCATTTTTATATTTTCTCCTTTCATCAATTAAATTCAATATTTCTTCTGTTACCCAAGGATTTCTACTAGCCCTCATCTTTTTACCTACTTGATCCTCTGCCGCCTTCACTACTTCATCCCTCAGAGATACCCATTCATCTTCTACTGTATTTCTTTTCACCATTCCTGTCAATTGTTCCCTTACGCTCTCCCTGAAACTCTGTACAACCTCTGGTTCTTTGAGTTTATCCAGGTCCCATCTCCTTAAATTCCCACCTTTTTGCAGTTTCTTCAGTTTTAATCTACAGTTCATAACCAACAGATTGTGGTCAGAGTCCACATCTGCCCCTGGAAATGTCTTTCAATTTAAAACCTGGTTCCTAAATCTCTGTCTTACCGTTATATAATCTATCTGATTCCTTTTAGTATCTCCAGGATTCTTCCATGTATACAACCTTCTTTTATGATTCTTGAACCAAGTGTTAGCTATGATTAGATTATGCTCTGTGCAAAATTCTACCAGACAACCTCCTCTTTCATTTCTTACCCCCAATCCATATTCACCTACTATGTTTCCTTCTCTCCCATTTCCTACTGACGAATTCCAGTCACCCATGACTATTAAATTTTCATCTCCCTTCACTACCTGAATAATTTCTTTTATCTCATCATACATTTCTTCAATTTCTTCGTCATCTGCAGAGCTAGTTGGCATATAAACTTGTACTACTGTAGTAGGCATGGGCTTTGTGTGTATCTTGGCCACAATAATGCGTTCATTATGCTGTTTGTAGTAGCTTACAGGCACTCCTATTTTTTTATTCATTATTAAACCTACTCCTGCATTACTCCTATTTGATTTTGTATTTATGATCCTGTATTTGCCTGACCAAAAGTCTTGTTCGTCCTGCCACCGAACTTCACTAATTCCCAGTATATCTAACTTTAACCTATACATTTCCTTTTTTAAATTTTCTAACCTACCTGCCCGATTAAGGGATCTGACATTCCACGCTCCGATCCATAGAATACCAGTTTTCTTTCTCCTGATAACGACATCCTCCTGAGTAGTCCCCACCCGGAGATCCGAATGGGGGACTATTTTACCTCTGGAATATTTTACCCAAGAGGACGCCATCATCATTTAACCATACAGTACAGCCGCATGCCCTCGGGAAAAATTACGGCTGTAGTTTCCCCTTGCTTTCAGCCATTCGCAGTACCACAACAGCAAGGCCTTTTTGGTTAATGTTACAAGGCCAGATCAGTCAATCATCCAGACTGTTGCCCCTGCAAATACTGAAAAGGCTGCTGCCCCTCTTCAGGAACCACACATTTGTCTGGCCTCTCAACAGATACCCCTCCATTGTGGTTGCACCTACGGTACGGCTATCTGTATCGTTGAGGCACGCAAGCCTCCCTACCAATGGCAAGGTCCATGCTTCATGGTGGGGCTGAAATGATTAATGTGACCATTTATGATGAGTGGAAAATCGGGGATTGAGACCTGGTCTGGCACAAATTTTCATGTCACTAGTGGGTAGCATAACTGCACTTAATATTGCTGATGTCAAGGATTTCGCAGTCAGCAAAATTAATTTTGAAAATATTTTGTACAACTGTCGATCATCAACAATCTGTTCTTTCACACATGCATGTGGATAATACTGAATGAAGTGAAGAAAGATTACATGTTAGAGATTAAAGCACTGTTGAACAGAGTGAAAAGTGAAAGGAAATTGAATTATTGACATACATTTAGTGGACCTTCATCTCCGAATTTGTATTCAACATTTGTGTTTGCTGAGAGAGCCTTTACATATAGTCCACAGAGGAAACAGAAATTTTCAAATGCACCTTTAAATCAGACATTACCATCTAAAACATCAAATTTGAGTTAAATTTTTGTACCATGTCACTCACTCTTCCAGTTTCATGTTGCTGTTGTAGTTGTTGTGTGGTAGTGGTGGTCTTCAGTACAAATACTGGTTTCATGCAGCTCTCCATGATAGTCTAACATGTGCAAGCCTCTTATTGTAGTCAAGACTTGGTCTCCCTCTACAATTTTTGTCCCTAATACTTCACCCCATTGCCAAATTTACTGCTTCTTGATGCCTCAGTATTTGTCCACTCAACAGGTCACTTCTCAATTTCTTTTTCTTCTCTTTGATTCAGTTTGGTACCTCATTTTGACTTATGCCATCTGCCCACCTAATCTTCATCATTCTTCTGTAGCATCAAACTTCAAAAGTCTCTGTTCTCTTCCTGACTATACTTCTGATTGTCCTATACCGTGAATAACTACTTCCAAAAAATACTTTCTCACACTTAAAATCATGTCATACATTAACATATTTCATTTTTTCAGAAATGCATTTCTTACTGTTGCAAGTCCGCATTTCATATTCTTATTTCCTTAGTCAACATCAATTATTTTTGCTCCCTAAAAGGCAAAACTTGTCTAGGACTTTTAGTATCTCATTTCCTAATCTATTCCATTGGCATCACCTGACTTAATTTGTGGACATGTTAGTTATAATGAATGACACACTTGTAGAAATACTAGACAAGCACCAAATTTATTTCCAACTTGCAAATATATATGGCAACGGCCTTGCCGCAGTGGCTACACCGGTTCCCGTGAGATCACCGAAGTTAAGCGCTGTCGGGCGTGGCCGGCGCTTGGATGGGTCACCATCC
Organism: Schistocerca nitens; assembly: GCF_023898315.1. Taxonomy (NCBI): domain Eukaryota; kingdom Metazoa; phylum Arthropoda; class Insecta; order Orthoptera; family Acrididae; genus Schistocerca; species Schistocerca nitens. Next base: position 46,971,280 of record NC_064617.1, on the reverse strand, counting down.
CGCCGCCACGTGCTGTTGCCATTTTTCGGGGTGCACTCAGCCTCGTGATGCCAATTGAGGAGCTACTCGACCGATTAGTAGCGGCTTCGGTCAAAGAATACCGTCCTAACGGTCGGGAGTGCGGTGTGCTGACCACACGCCCCTCCTTATCCGCATCCTCCTCGGAAGATGACACGGCGGCCGGACAGTCCCGGAAGGGCCACTTGTGGCCTAAAGACGGAGCTTTTTTTTTTTTTTGCAAATATATATACAACATTAAGTCATGCACTGTAAAAAAAGTGAATGTGTCTGGTACCAAAAGAGAAACTTCAAACTATCTCCTTGGCATGAACAGAGTTGCAATGTAGCCACCAAGGAACTTATGGGCCACAAATTATTTAACAAACTTCCACATGCTATACAAAATTTACCAGAGCAACAATATAAACAAACACTTTATGACTGATTAGTTGTAAACCCATTCTACAATGTAAAGGATTTCATGACCTGTGATATTAATCTGTAACATTGTTAACAATTCTGTTATTTTATAGCATGTACTGTATTGTATTATGTGTATGACTTTGTCTATTGCTGTACTGGCTTAAAGACAATAAAATTATCATCATTATTATTATTATTATTATTATCATCATCTACACTAAAGCTGAAGTACCTCTACTCCCACACAGCCCCCCGCCAGTGGTAGGCTGAAGCTCAGGGAATGTAAGTGAGCTGGTGTCTAGTACAATATCCAGCAGTCCTCACACGAACTAGCAGTGATAATTGTGGTTACGAGGGGATGTCCGTGCAGAGGAACAGTGATGGCTCTGAATATGTTTGTGATGTTGCCATGTAGTAGGTTGTGGAAAATATACAGGAATCCACTGCAACCAACTTATACACTAGCTACTACACTAACTAATCACAAATAAAACACATTATAACCTCAATGTTTTTGTTAACTTTCATTTACTATTCAACTGATTTTCTAAAGATTTAGTGAATAATAGTAGACTTACCTCCAGACTCCACTGGTTGATGTTTCACGAATAATTCGTGACAGTCCATTCAACATCATCTTGGTCCCTTCACTGTACCATTCTAGAGGTATCAATGTTTCTTTCAGCAGCTTTTCATGGTTGTATCTGAGAAAAAATTCTATATTTCAGGATTACAACAGCATCAAAAGACATTTTCCAGGGTGCTGCACTGCATAATTTGTTTCATGAATATGCACTCATGAGCAATTGAATTACAGATACCTGCTGTATTGGAGAGAGAGCATGAAACAGTGTAGAAATGATTTTTATTAGAAACTGAGGTGAATTAAATAGTTTGGCCTGTCACTGGAATTTTTTCATGCCATCATGTCAATGGTGTATGTCGGGTACCTTGACATGGGAAAATCACCATCAACAGGTCAACGGGCAGACGCACAGTGTATTGATGACAGAGGCTTTTCACATCACAGACTGTAGCTGAGGATTGACAGGCCATAGTGCAGGATATTACTTGCCAATTCAGTTCTGGAAAATGAGAACAAATAAGCAGCTGTACTATGAAAAATCACCTCCTAAGTACAGAGAATTGAAATCTTTGGTTCACGTATGTACCCCCTCTCACTTCATGTCACAAGTAACAAAGATTAGCTTATGCCTAGGAACACCATCACTGGATAGTAAATGTATAGAAGAAAATATCACCTGAGCTGATGAACTATGGCACTTTTTTTTGTGCCTTGTGAAGCTGCAATGCAGTGCCACTGCCACCAGGGCAAAAAAGGGAAGGAAGATGGATTATGCAGAACTTGGTTAGTACATTAGATTCAATTGCTCACAAGTGTGTATATCATTATTGCAACTGATCTAAATAGCTTGTCTGTGTATGTGAAGTTGGATATGGGTGTGTGTGCGAGTGTATACCTGTCCTTTTTTCCCCCTAAGGTAAGTCTTTCCGGTCCTGGGATTGGAATGACTCCTTACCCTCTCCCTTAAAACCCACATCCTTTCATCTTTCCCTCTCCTTCCCTCCTTCCTGACGAAGCAACCGTTGGTTGCAAAAGCTAGAATTTTGTGTGTATGATTGTGTTTGTTTGTGTGTCTATCGACCTGCCAGCGCTTTCGTATGGTAAGTCACATCATCTTTGTTTTTAGATATATAAATATAATAAGAGTAATATCTTTAGTGTCCCCCGACTGTTTTTCAAAACACAAGTTAAGCAGCAGTGGTTTTAAGCTGCAATTCTGTCAAACATCATTTCTAAACTGAAGTAGTGTTTAACAAACTTCTGGCACCTAAGTCGCATTCTTGTGAATTTGTAGAAGCTTGAACCTGCAAATCATTGGCTACTTTATTTTTAACATTATTTAAAAAAATATCTTTCGCCTTCTCACAAGGACACTCAATCTTCTGAAAAACTATAAATTTTCTTCATCTGCTTCATTCACTGTGATTTTATTTCTCTACATTTGTTATTAATTATCACTTTAACTGATCTATATTGTGGGCTGTAGGGCAGAAATGTATGAGATCTAATGGTGACAAACAGACCTGACCTCTTTGGGATGACCATACTGAAATTGGTGTAAGTGTCATTAAGGCAGTTGTAGCAGTAAAGACTCCTCCTTCAGTGACACTGCCATAATGTAGCACTATTCACATGGGTGAAGAGCTTTGCAAGCTCTGGATCTGGAGGGATATGTTGGTGGTAGCTTAGCTACCAGAAGGGTCACCGAAGCTGGATGGGCCCAATGGGAGGAGCCAGCCAAAGTGTGTGTCGCAAAGGCCCATTGTCACTTTTCTCCTGTCCTAAGCTTTCCTTACCCTGTCCTTTTTCTGTCATCTCCAATCATAAATGAAAGGTAGAAAGGGGGGCTCTTACTGTAGGGAAGCCAGCCATCATATGGAAGCTAATCCTTAAAAGAAAATCAGGCAAGTTTGGAGGCTCTGAGGTTGCAGTCCCATCACTGGATTAGGGAGCTGTGGGTCAGTCATTGGAACTTCCAAAAATACATGATTAAAGAAACAGCAGGAAAAGACAGACTCAAAGTTGATGAACTTTGTCATGAAAAGGACAAAAAATAAATAGGTTACTGGCATGTCAGAACACTGAGAGCAGCCAGTAGATTGTAACAGGCTACAAAGGATTGTTCAGGCACCAACTGGAGATTCTTGGACTTAGTGAGGTGAGATGAGATGAGACGAGAGAAGAGCAACATTGCTTCAGAACAGGAAGTTCCATGGTGGATCTAATTTTTGCTGTAAGACAACTGCAGGAACAGCACTATGAGCATGGAATAGATCTACTAATGACCTTACTGGACATTGAAAACACGTATGATAGTGTACATAGAAGCAACATGGAAAGCCCTGGAGAACAGAGGAAAACAGATTATTTGGAGGATAAGGGAAATGTACCATGGAAGTGTGAGCTGTGTGAAAGTGGAAAGAGAGGGATCAGCTTGGATTGAACAGAAAAATGGCTTGAGGCAGGGAAGTGCACTTTCACCATTTATCTTCATTGTAGTGATGGATGATATAATGAGTACAGTAGCAGAAATAGTTGGTGAAAGGAAAATGAAAGCTATGGTGTTTACATGTGATCTGATGATTTGGGGGAATAAGGAGGAGGAAGTACAAAAGTGGGAACAAACAGTACAAGAATATGGGATGAAATTTAGTATAAATAAGAGTGAAATGATTATCACAACAAGAAAGAAGGAGAGAGGAACAACTGGAATAACAATTGGTGGGGAACGATTGAGGAGAGTGGAGAGTTTCAAGTACCTAGGAAGCCTGATGCAGGAAGATGGAAAAAACGACAGAGAAATAAATGAGCGGGGGAGAAAGGGAAGCTGAAATATTTCGGAAGAGAGTCAGGAGTCTGATATGGAGCAAGGATGTATACCCCAAATCAGTAAAAAGGTTATATACTGGTCGTACTATGTCCCAATCCTGACATATGTGTCAGAAACCTGGGTTATGAAAGGAAGAGAGAAAAGCAATGTAGAAACTAGTGTGATGAAATTCTTGAGAAACAGTATTGGAGTGATAGACAGGTTAAGAAATGAAATGATAGACAGATCAAGAAATGAAAGGCTCAGAGAGTTAATGAAGGTGGAACCAATACAAAAGGAGATAGAGAAATCAAGGCTGAGATGGTATGGACACATTAAGAGAATGGAGGAAATGAGGATACCCAGGAGGATACACAAGATGAAACTGGAAGGAAAGAGACCAAGAGGAAGACTGAGAGATGGGTGGCTGAAAGGAACAGAGGAATGTGTCTGTAAGAAAGGATAAGACTGGACAAAGGTGAAGATGGAGAGATGGTGGCAAGACAGAAGACAATGGAGAGGTCTATGTTCCATACAGACCTGGACAGAGGCTGGAAACAGTCCAAGATGACGACGATGAGTGAGGTGAGATCGCTTGATTTTAAAAAAATCCAATCACAAGATGGATATACCTTTTTTTTTTTTTACTCTGGACCTACAGGAGAAGATGGAGAGCACAGAAATGGGGTTAGATTTTCATTAACCAAAGGAACAAGAAGGAGCCTTATGGAATGGAAACTGGATTCAGAAAGAATACTGATAACACACTTTACGACAAACATTCATAATGTCACACAGTGGTGACTCTACATTGGAATAACACAATATAAGGAAAAGTTAAATTGCTATTTACCATAAAGAAGACATGCTAAGCTGCAGATAGGCTCAATGGAAAGACACTTGCACATTAATTTTTGGCCAAAACCTTCATCAGAAAAGGAAACACATACATTCAATCACACAAGCAAGCACACCTCATGCACAGATGACTGCAATCTCCAGCAGCTCTGTCTGATGGCAGTCATACTTGTATGAATGAATGTGTGTATGTTTCTGATGAAGGCTTTGGTGAAAAGCAAATTTGTAAATGTCTTTCCTTTGTGCCTGTCCGCAACTTAATGTATCACCATTATAGTTATTAGCAAGGTATCTTTTATTTATATTGTTGTTATACGTAATGTCACAGTTATCCAAGACTATTCTCTTACAGAAGCCTCAGAAGTTCAACAGAAAGAAAAGTTAACTGACAGCACTAAAGTAACCAGTAAGAGAAACATCTTTATTATCGGAGACCTACCTGAAAAGCCACCCCTCCCCCCCTTGCCACCATGAACCATAGACCTTGCCATTGGTGGGGAGGCTTGCGCGTGCCAGAGCAATACAGATAGCCGTACCATAGGTGCAACCACAACAGAGGGGTACCTGTTGAGAGGCCAGACAAACATGTGGTTCCTGAAGAGGGGCAGCAGCCTTTTCAGTAGCTGCAGGGGCAACAGTCTGGATGATTGACTGATCTGGCCTTGTAACACTAACAAAAACGGCCTTGCTGTGCTGGTACTGTGAACGGCTGAAAGCAAGGGAAAACTACGGCCGTAATTTTTCCTGAGGGCATGCAGTTTTATGTATGGTTAAATGATGATGGTGTCCTCCTGAGTTAGTATTCTGGAGGTAAAATAGTCCCCCATTCGGATCTCCGGGCGGGGACTACTCAAGACAACATTGTTATCAGGAGAAATAAAACTAACGTTATACAGATCGGAGTGTGGAATGTCAGATCCCTTAATCAGGTAGGTTAGAAAATTTAAAAAGGGAAATGGATAGGTTAAAGTTAGATGTAGTGGGAATTAGTGAAGTTTGGTGGCAGGAGGAACAAGACATTTGGTCAGGTGAATACAGGCTTATAAATGCAAAATCAAATAGGGGTAATGCAGGAGTAGGTTCAATAATGAATTAAAAAAATATGAGTGCGCGGAAGCTACTACAAACAGCACAGTGAAGGCCCATGCCTACTACAGTAGTACAAGTTTATATGCCAACTAGCTCTGCAGATGACGAAGAAATTGAAGAAATGTATGATGACATAAAAGAAATTATTCAGGTAGTGAAGGGAGACGAAAATTTAATAGTCACGGGTGACTGGAATTCAATAGTAGGTAAAGGAAGAGAAGGAAATGTAGTAGGTGAATATGGATGGCAGATGTGGACTCTGGCCACAATCTATTGGTTATGAACTGTAGATTAAAACTGAAGAAACTGCAGAAAGGTGGGAATTTAAGGAGATGGGACCTAGATAAACAAAACCAGAGGTTGTACAGAGTTTCAGAGAGATCACAAGGGAACAATTGACAGGAATGGGTGAAAGAAATAAAGTAGAAGAAGAATGGGTAGCTTTGAGGGATGAATTAATGAAAGCAGCAGAGGATCAAGTAGGTAAAAAGACGAGGGCTAGTAGAAATCCTTGGGTAACAGATGAAATATTGAATTTAATTGATGAAAGGAGAAAATATAAAAATGCAGCAAATGAAGCAGGCAAAAAGGAATACAAACGTCTCAAAAATGAGAATGGCAGGAAGTGCAAAATGGCTAAGCAGGCATGGTGAGAGGACAAATGTAAGGATGTAGAGGCTTATCTCACTAGGGGTAAGATAGATACTGCCTACAGGAAAATTAAAGAGACGTTTGGAGAAAAGAGAACCACTTGCATGAATATCAAGAGCTCAAGTGGAAACCCAGTTGTAAGCAAAGAAAGGAAAGCAGAAAGGTGGAAGGAGTATATAGAGGGTCTATACAAGGGTGATATACTTGAGGGCAATATTATGGAAATGGAAGAGGATGTAGATGAAGATGAAATGGAAGATATGATAACAAAGCCCCGGGAGTAGACAACATTACATTAGAACTACTGACATCCTTGGGAGAGCCGGTCCTGCCAAAACTCCACCATCTGGTGAGCAAAATGTATGGGACAGATCAAATACCCTCAGACTTCAAGAAGAATATAATAATTCCAATCCCAAAGAAAGCAGGTGTTGACACATGTGAAAATTACTGAACTATCAGTTTAATATGTCATGGCTGCAAAATACTAACACAAATTCTTTAAAGGTGAATGGAAAAACTGGTAGAAGCCGACCTCGGGGATGATCAGTTCAGATACCATAGAAATACTGGAACACGTGAGGCAATACTGACCCTTAGAAGCTGGGTTAAGAAAAGGCAAACCTACATTTCTAGCATTTCTAGACTTAGAGAAAGCTTTTGATAATGCTGACTGGAATACTCTCTTGCAAATTCTGAAGGTGGTAGGGGTAAAATACATGGAGCGAAAGGCTATTTACAATTTGTACAGAAACCAGATGGGGGTTATAAGAGTCGAGGCACATGAAAGGGAAGCAGTGGTTGCGAAGGGAGTGAGACAGGGTTCTAGCCTATCCCCAATGCTGTCGTTGTTGTTGTGGTCTTCAGTCCTGAGACTGGTTTGATGCAGCTCTCCATGCTACTCTATCCTGTGCAAGCTTTTTCATCTTCCAGTACCTACTGCAACCTACATCCTTCTGAATCTGCTTAGTGTATTCATCTCTTGGTCTCCCTCTACAATTTTTACCCTCCACGCTGCCCTCCAATACTAAATTGGTGATCCCTTGATGCCTCAGAACATGTCCTACCAACCGATCTCTTCTTCTGGTCAAGTTGTGCCACAAACTTCTCTTCTCCCCAATCCTATTCAATACTTCCTCATTAGTTATGTGATCTACCCATCTCATCTTCAGCATTCTTCTGTAGCACCACATTTCGAAAGCTTCTATTCTCTTCTTGTCCAAACTATTTATCGTCCATGTTTCACTTCCATACATGGCTACACTCCATACAAATACTTTCAGAAATGACTTCCTGACACTTAAATCTATACTCGATGTTAACAAATTTCTCTTCTTCAGAAACGCTTTCCTTGCCATTGCCAGTCTACATTTTATATCCTCTCTACTTCGACCATCATCAGTTATTTTGCTCCACAAATAGCAAAACTCCTTTACTACTTTAAGTGTCTCATTTCCTAATCTAATTCCCTCAGCATCACCCGACTTAATTCGACTGCATTCGAATATCCTTGTTTTGCTTTTGTTGATGTTCATCTTATATCCTCCTTTGAAGACACTGTCCATTCCATTCAACTGCTCTTCCAAGTCCTTTGCTGTCTCTGACAGAATTACAATGTCATCGGCAAACCTCAAAGTTTTTATTTCTTCTCCATGAATTTTAATACCTACTCCGAATTTTTCTTTTGTTTCCTTTACTGCTTGCTCAATATACAGATTGAACAACATCGGGGAGAGGCTACAACCCTGTGTTACTCCCTTCCCAACCACTGCTTCCCTTTCATGTCCCTCGACTCTTATAACTGCCATCTGGTTTCTGTACAAATTGTAAATAGCCTTTCGCTCCCTGTATTTTACCCCTGCCACCTTTAGAATTTGAAAGAGAGTATTCCAGTCAACATTGTCAAAAGCTTTCTCTAAGTCTAGAAATGCTAGAAACGTAGGTTTGCCTTTTCTTAATCCAGCTTCTAAGGGTCAGTATTGCCTCACGTGTTCCAGTATTTCTATGGTATCTGAACTGATCATCCCCGAGGTCGGCTTCTACCAGTTTTTCCATTCACCTTTAAAGAATTTGTGTTAGTATTTTGCAGCCGTGACATATTAAACAACACAACAACAACAACAACAACAACCTGAAAAGCTTGAAACAAGAATTAAGGCCCAGAGCATGTAATGAGGGTATTGGAGAAGTGAATGAAAATAGGAAAACATTTTAAAAATTCTGTGCTAGTCATGATTTGGTGATTGGAGTCACAACATTTCTATACAAGAATTGCCATAAAGTTACATGGGTATCCTCTTAACACAAAACAGAAAATAAAATTGATCGTATAGTGCTGAGCACAAAATGTAGAAGGTCACTTATGGTTGTAAGAAATAAACATGGAACTAATGTTGGCAGTGATCATCATCTCATTGTGCAAATTTTAGACTAAAAATCATAGCTACAAACAGAAAGTTCAAACACTGGAACAGAAAATAAGGTGTATGAAAATTTAAAATAACAGCAAAACAAGAAGAATTCTATATTGAGCTAAGGAACCACGGTGAAGCACTTCAAGAAGCACAGCAAACGATGAAAATAATGTTACTGATACATGGACCCAGGTTAGGACATCTGTTTTAATATGAGTGAACAGGTCATTGGCTTTAAAAACCATTTGAACAAAGATTAGATGTCTGAAAGTGGAATTTGATCATCTGTAGAAAGGAGATTAAGGGAACATTAAATATGAGTGAACAAGGCAACAGAAAATTTGAATACAAGCTCAATACACTGCTACTGCTTCTCTAGTAGAGAGGTGTGTAAGTAATGATAAGAGAAAGTGGATGGATGAACAAGCTCTGAGGTCAGAGACAGCTATGGCAAGGTGTTATGCTAAAGAACTATACAGTACCACTACAGCACTGTAAAAAAAAATAAAAAAAAATCAACAAGAACAGATCTGTGAAAAATAAGGAGGATTGATTGTTAACAACAGAAGAAGACCAACTTAAAAAACAGAAAGAATATTTTTCTGGTGTCCTGAACAGAGAGCACCCTGAAGAGGGAATGAGATGTTGATATATGCTAAATTAAAATGAGATAATCAGTATAAACATCAAAACTAAGCTAAAATCAAAACAGCCTTCAAACAGATAAACTACAGAAAGGCTCCAGAAATGGATAATATTGCACCTGAGGTGATTAAAACAGAAATTGGTACCACCACAAAACTACTGCATCCATTGTTTGAGAAGATATGGAGAGAAGGGAAATTACCGAAGGGTTAGAAAGAAGTACTGGTTATTAGGTTGCCAAAGATAGGGGATACTACCAACTGTAATAACTGCCAGGTTTTTATCCTCCTATCTGTATCAGGTAAAGCATTCAGAAATTTAATGCTAAATCATATTAAGGACACTGTGGAGGTATGGCTAAGAAAACAGCAAGCTGGGTTCAGAGAACACCAAAGGTGTGTCAATCTCATCAACACTCTAACTATGATATGTAAGTGCAGAATAGCAAAACATACTCTACCTTACATTTATTGACTTTAAGAAGGTAATTGACTTTCTTAATATGAGAGTTAGGTGGCTTACCTTTGGAAGAATGTGGAACACCATCAAACATTATTAATGTTATTAAAACAGTCTTTGAAGCTTATGAATGTAGTGTGCTTCAAAACAGTAAACTTACTGAACCTATCTAAATAAATTCTGAGGTGAGGCAGGGATGTATTCTGTCAACTACTTTGCTCTTGTTGGTGCTGGACAGCATAATGAAAAGTGTTGTTGATGTTAGGAGAAGAGGTATTCAGCAAGGAGTGCAAGAGAGGCTTGAAGATCATGGTTTTGCTGATTATATCTACCTGATTTTGTAAAGTATCATGACATGGAAGAAAAGCTGGTAAGATCACAAGAGTAGCAGAAATTGCATGATTATGAGAGCTTTTTAAAAAGAATCTGACCTTATTCTTTATTGTTGAAATGAACAAGGATATCAGGACATGTGCATACTCTATGCTTGTAGGCATTTGTAGTGCACGTCCCAGATTTTTTTCATGACTGCGGAAACAAACTGTTGCTAACTAGCCACTGGCAAGTAAACATGTGTTGGTCATCACTGGATTTTGTGTTGTGTGCAAAATGACAGAAAAGTGTAACAATATTATTACATCAAATTTTATTTCAAGTTGAAACAGTCTGCAAGATCTGACAAGTGTTTGGGGATGAAGCAATGGGTACCAAACAGACAAAGCTGTGGTACAACCACTTCAAAGATGGGCACTCATCAGTGAAGGGTGAAGAACATTCAGGTAGGCCCTCAACATCCACAATTGAGGTTGTTATTGATCACATAAGGGGTCTGGTGATGCAGTATAGATGAATCACGACCAGAGAACTTGCAGATGAGGTTCAAATTAGTACTGGACCCATCCATTCTATTTTAACACAACATTTGGATCTCAGGAGGATCCCAGCAAAATTTGTGCCAAATTGCTAACAAATGAGCAGAAGCAACTTCATTCAGAGATCATACAGGACATGCTGGATACTGTGAACAGTTATCCCAACTTTCTTAACACAGTGGCCATTGGTGATGAGTCCTGGGTTTATGGGCGTGACCCAGTAACATTGTTACAATCATCACAATGGAAGCATTCTCATCTCCAAATCCCATAAATAGTGAGGCAGGTGCACAACAATGAATAGTCTTGCTGACCATCTTTTTTTTTACTACACTGGCATGATCCATTAAGAGTACACCCTAGAAGGTACTAATGTCAATAAGGAGTACCACCAAGAGTTTCTGCATCACCTTTGGAAAGCAGTAAGTTGCAAATGACTAGACATTTGGGCAGTTGGCACCTTCACCATGGCAATGTATCTGCTCATTGTTCTCAATTAACTCAGAATTTTTTGGCCAAACACAACACAACTGCAGTTTTTCACCCTCCCTATTCCTCTTACCTATCACCAGGTGACTTCTGGCTTTCCCCTAAACTGAGAAACACTCTGAAAAGACCAGATTTCAAAACAGCGAAGATGCAGAATTTGATGAAGCCGCTGTGCACCATACCAAAAGAGGTTTCCTCTCGATGCTTCCAGCAGTGACAGCAGCTTTGGGAGAGATGTGTAGAAGGTGAAGGGGACTGCTTTGAAGGTGACTAGTCTCAGACAATTGTATCATACTTCTTGAACAGCCTTCATAAAAGTAAATGTTTAGAAAACAAAGGAAATGAGAATTTGATCTGAAAAACAGGAGAAGCTAATGGCATATAGAGTGGAATGGGAACACGTAGAGTCCTTGTGTATCTAGGAAGTACCATCTATAAAGATAGCATGGGAGAGATTGATGTAAAGAGTCAGATATGGAAGGCAAAGGGAAATTTTGTCCTATTAAACACTGTCTGGCATAATACAAATGTCTCAAGCCAAACCGAGATGTGACTGTTCAATAGCAATGTAAAGTCAGTCCTCCCATATAGTTGCAAAACATGGAAGGTAACAAAAACTGTAAACCAGCTGCATATCTTCATTAACCAGGGTCTTCAGCAAATTATACCCTGAGGCATCCAAGAAACTGGTATAGGCATGTGTATTCAAATACAGAGATATGTAAACAGGCAGAATACGGCACTGCAATCGGCAATGCCTATATCAGACAACAAGTGTCTGGCGCTGTTGTTAGAATGGTTACTGCTGCAGCAATGGCAGGCTATCAAGATTTAAGTGAGTTTTAACATCGTGTTATAGTTGATGCACGAGCAATGGGACACAGCATCTCCAAGGTAGTGAGGATGTAGATTTTTCCATATGACCATTTCACAAGTATACCATGAATATCTGGAATCTGGTAAAATATCAAATCTCTGACATTGAGATGGCCTGAAAAAGATCTTGCAAGAACAGGAGCAATAGCAACACATCATGACAGAAGTGCTACCCTTCTGTAAATTGCTGCAGATTTCAATGCTGGGGCTGGGCAGAGTGGCCAAGCAGTTCTAGGTGTTTCAGCCCGGAACCAAGTGGCTGCTACGGTTGCAGGTTCAAATCATGCCTTGGGCATGGATGCGTGTGATGTCCTTAGGTTAGTTAGGTTTAAGTAGTTCTAAGTCTAGGGGACTGATGACATCAGATGTTAAGTCCCATAGTACTCAGAGCCATTTGAATAATTTTTTCAATGCTGGGCCATCAACAAGTGTCAGGATATGAACCATTCAATCAGACATCATCAATATGGGCTTTTGGAGCTGAAGGCCTACTCGTATACCCTTGATCACCGCACGACACAAAGCTGGGCCTCTCAACATCGATGTTGGACTGTTGATGACTGGAAACATGTTACCTGGTCAGACGAGTCTCGTTTCAAATTGTATCGAGTGGATAGACAGGTACGGGTATGGAGACAACCTAAGGAATCTGTGGATCCTGCATGTCAGTAGGGGACTTGGAGGCTCTGTGATGGTGTGGGGTGTGTGCAGTTGGAGTGATACGGGACCACTGATACATCTAGATATGACTCTGACAGGTGACACACACATAAGCATCCTGTCTATTTACATGTATCCATTCATGTTCATTGTGCATTCCGACGGACTTGGGCAATTCCAGCAGGACAATGTGACACCCCACACATCCAGAATCACTTCAGAGTGGCTCCAGGAACACTGTTCTGAGTTTAAACATTTCCTTTGGCCACCAAACTCCCCAGACATGAAAATTATTGAGCATATCTGGGATGCCTTGAAATGTGCTGCTCAGAAGAAATCTCGACCCCCTTGTACTCTTATGGATTTATGGACAGCACTGCAGGAATCATGGTGTTAATTCCTTCCAGCACTACTTGAGTTATTAGTTGAGTCCATGCCACGTCATGCTGTGGCACTTCTGCGTGCTCGCGAGGGCCCTACATGTTGTCAGGCAGGTGTACCAGTTTCTTTGGCTATTTTCATTCAGTGATGTGCTATGGAATAATCTTTTGGGGCAATTCACAACTTTCAAAAAAATTTTTGTAAGCCAGAAAAAAGCAGTCCGAATTATGTGTAGTGTTCCTCCAAGAACCGCATGTTGCAATCTTTTTAAACAGTTAGGTATATTAACCACTACCTTACAATATCTCCTCTCACTCATGACTTTCACAGTTCTCAATTCCTCTGAATATGAAACAAATGAAGCATATCATCATTATAACACAAGACAGACAGGTGATATGCACTGTGAATGGAAAAATCTCTCTCTGGTACAAAAAGGGGTAAAGTACACAAGTACAAAAATCTTTAATGCACTCCTGAGTAATATAAAGTGTCTAAAAGAAAAGAAAATGCTATTAAAAAAAAGCTAAAGGAATTCCTACTGGAAACATGTTTCTACTCTTTAGATGTATCCTTCAGCAGAGATAAATAATTTGAGTAGTAATTCAGATTATTTATTTGTCATTGTTATCTGTATTGTTTTTTACCACTATTGTATTTTTGTATTGTCTTATTTATTATCTTGATTATATTATTGTATTGTACCAGTTTTGAATCATTCATCTACCATGTGTAACATACCAGTATGTATTGTATTGTATGATATCTATATTGTATCTGCTTTGACTTGTTCCACATCCATGTGTAATCACACCATACTGGATCTATGGAATATGTATCTCAGTGTATGTGTTAGGAGGCAACATGTAATATTAAATGACAAATTATGGGAGGTAACAAACCAGCAACCAATTGTGAGCAAATAAAGGAAAGAAAATGGAGGTGAATTCTGCTGCCCTGGGACCCAGCGCCAAAAAAGTCAAGTCAGGCAACAATGACTACCAAATTAGAAGAGGCAAAGAGCAACTAAAGCAATTAGAAAGAGTTATGCCTTCAGTAAAGAAGATAAAGAGACAGCTATACCATATCTCAAGCACAAATGCACTCATAACTCAGCACTGAGCAGAAATGCAATGAGGAAATTCGGTTGAAGTTTAGAAGAATAAATAATTAATCAGTCAATGGAAAATTATTTATCATGTACAGTACTTTGTGATTGGATGGATCTTCTGTGGTATACAGTCCCTGTAAATAAAATGCTAAAAATACTGTGACTAGTGCATGGTATGTGTAAAGCAAAGTGTAGTGCTATAGATGGAGAGAACTTCAACAAGTATCATAACAAAGTATAACTGAAAGACCTCACACAAAGGCCCAAACAAAATCCAGCCATATGTAAAGGTTGTTGGTTTCACCAAAGATACTATCAAGGCACTCGAGGGTAACAGGGGAGCTGAAATTGAGGATAGCAAAAAAAAGCAGCACTGTTGAACTACATTTTCAGTTTTACTTGGAGCCACAAGAGTACTGCCCCCACCCCCATTTAACTTGAGCACCACTGTAAAAATCAGCAACTCAAATATTAGTGTGATTGTTGTTGAGGAACAGCTGAAGCTGAATTTTCTATGATAAAATTTGGCCCCAGGGCCCAGTGGAATCCTGATCAGATTCTACACAGAAACTATAACTAAGTCATCCCTCCTGTAAGCATAATATATTGCTGGTCCCTCAAACTTAAAACTGTGCCCAATGCCTGGAAAAAAGCACTAGTCTACAAAAAGGGTAGTAGTATCAGTCAATAGGACCATAGTCCAATATCATTGGCACCCATATGTTGCAGAATTTTGAAATGGATTCTGAAGTCAAACATAATGAGGTAATGAACAATAAGAAAGGGATAGTTGCTACTCACCAAATTACAGAGATGCTGAGTTGCAAATAGGCAGAACAAAAAAACTGTCTCAAAATAAGCTTTCAGACAGCAAGGCTTTCTCAAAAGTAGACAACACACACACACACACACACACACACACACACACAGACAGAGAGAGAGAGAGAGAGAGAGAGAGAGAGAGAGAAAGAGAGAGAGAGATGCAACTCACACACAAACACACACTTGACACTTGACTACAGATTTGTTGACTTCAGAAAATCTTTCGACTCAGTATCACACTAACACTTACTAGTGAAGGCATGATTATAAGTGTTATCAAACAAAACATTACTCCATCAAGAATTATTGGTAAGGAGGATGCAGCCTGTTATTTTGAATGGAAGTTTATCTGCAGAGGCAGAAGTAACTTCGGGCATGACTCAGAAAAATGTGATGTGATCCTTACTGTTGATGTTGAGGATTAATATCCTGGTAAATAAATGGTAGCCTCAGACTTTTTGCAGATGATGCAGTTATCTATAATGAAGTAGGAAATGAAAAAAATATTCTCAAAGGTTCGGCACATATCGATAAGATTTCGAAGTGATGCAAAGATTGGCAACTTGCATTAAAGATTTTGAAATGTAGAAGTGTGCACTTCACAGACCACAAAAACATATCATATTACTAAAATATCAGTAAGTCACAACTAAAATCAGGCAACTCATGAAAATAACTGGCAGTAAAAAATTGTGAAGATGAAGTATTTGATGACCACACAGGCTCAGCAGTAAGTATAACAGGTGATACACTTCACTTCATAGATAGAATAATGGAAAAATCCAGTCAGACGACAAAAGAGTCTGTACACAAAATACTTGCACAAGGCATCCTAGGATATTTCACAGTTTTGTGGGATTCATTCCAAACAGGTCTGATTAGGAATATTAAACACATACAAGGAAGGGAAGCACAAATGTTGATAGGTTTGTATGACCCATAGGAGAGTGTAACACAAATGCTAACAAACCAGAACTGGCAGATGTTTAGAAATTGATGCCAGTTATCCCAAGAAAGCCCCCTTGCTATCTTTCAGTCAGCATTAAATTAGGAATGTAGAAGTATTACAGCTTCCTGCATATTGCTTATGTAGTTACACAGATTATTGGAGATGGGTGTGCTAAGTCAACATACGGTCCTGATACTCTGTAGAACCAGTTTTATTGAAGAAATGAACATTCAAAATACAGCATCCAAACACAGTGAAGTCCTCTGACCAACTCATCTCAAAGAGTTTCTTGCATCAGAGCCAAGTTGACTGCTAGCAATATTCCTTCACACTGGGAGAGACAGCATCTCACTGCATGGGTGTTTAGCAGGTAATGCTCCAATATCATGTTTGTATGCTGAACAGACTCTGAGAGGGATCCAATGGTGCGCCTCTGACCTAAGTCCACCATGGAACATGAGAACAGCTTTTAATGTGCAGAGTCATCACTCTACTGGTCCATTACTTTGAGGATGATATGTAGTGGTTCTGAATTGTCACCATTTGGAGAATAGTGCTGACTCAAACTGCCTGCCCCACTGGTGGTTATGTGTAGTATGAAACTTTACTTTGTTGGCAGGATATGCATGAGTGAGCTGAGCGTTTGCACTCTTTTTTTAACATTAGTCCAAATAAATCTGTCCACAACTATGCAGATGGTAGGGTGAATGCCTGAATATGCCACATTGTGAAGCTGTTCACAGGTGGCTCGACAAAAGTGTTCAGGTGTGAGAGGGTGTATCCTGTATCACAAAGCATGGAGAAGGTACTGGCTGGGATATGAAGAAGTTAGTTCTAAGATTCATGTTCAGATTGTGGTTGAGAGCTTGTAATTGATGATCATTTTGTTGTGCCTTGGCCAACTGCTGATAATAATTGATAGTGGAACTGAACACTATACTGACATGTGAAAAAGAATCTGCTACAATGTTCTGTACACATCAGAGGTCCTATTTAGTCCAAGTGTCAACACCGTCAGGAACAAGAATCTTACAGTGTGTTGTGGACAGAGTCCATGAGAGGATGATGATTGACATAAATAATCAGGGATATCCTTAAATGATTGTCATGACTAATCAGAGGGTATCCTTAAATGTCCTGCTTGAAATATCATGCTCCCTCACAGAGTGTCCGGAGCTCCCTGTCATAAGCTGACCACTTGCTTTGCGATGGTGTGAGTTTATAAAGAAGAACCAGAGAAGCTGCAGTACACCTCCTGCCTCCCATTGCAACACATCCCTGATAGAAGAGTGACTAACATCTGCTGTTATGATGAGCTGTGGGTCTGTGAGGAGTTGTGCTAAGGTGACAGCTCATGTAAGGTAATCTTTGGTGTGCTCACATGCTGTCTTCATCTGGGCCATCCATGTGAGTTTAAGTTTGCAGTGCAAGGCTTGTGTTAGGATCATTATCAGGCATATGAATCTGTGTAATTCCTTATAGTCTTGTGGTGGAGGGAGTTGATGGATGATCAACATGTTGTGGTGTGGGCTTAATTCTCAATGTATTTATGAGTTGTCTGAGAAAGATGACTTGTTTGCAATGAAATTGCCATTTATATTCATCTATTATGACAGCATTATGAGAGAGGATGTAAAAAAATCGTTTGAGGTGGTTGTTGTATGATTCCTCATTGGATGAGAAAATTAAGATGTCAGCTAGGTAGGCATAAAAAAATTGGAGCTTGAAGAGTAGTCCATCAATGAAGCACTGCCAAGTTTGAACCGCATTTTTAAGTCTGTTCAGCATGAATATAAATTCAAATAGACTGAATGGCATGATTATGGCTGTTTTTGGAATGCCATCATGGTGCACAGGTATTTGTAGATACACCATTTTTCAATTGATGACTCAGAAAATGGAGGCATTTATGAAATAGTGGGTAAAATCCTGTATGGTTGGAGCATGGTAACTGTCTATGATGGAGTGAGCATTAAGAATTCTGTAGTCACCAAATAATCTGACAGAACCATCTTCCTTTGTGCCAGTTTTATGGATGAAGCTGAGGAACTGCTTCTTTGTAAGGGCTTGTCCACTGATGCTTTGGCAAGCCCTAGTAAGTCAGATGGCAGTCAATGTGTCAGTGACATACCGTGACCAGGTGTGGTGATGATTTTATGGACTGTTCTGTTCATAATAGCACACTGTCTAACACACAGCTGTGGAAGATACACAAAAACTTGGCATGAAATAAGTGAGCAAGGTGTGCTGCACTAACCTTTGAAGTGACAGCTGGAAGTGATATTGTTCGTGTCTCCTTGGATGGTGATAGAGGTACCACTTCAGCTTGTTGTGTGTGAGGCAGCGAGAAGGTAGTGATGAGAGGAGGTGCTTGGCAAAGATGGTGGAAGTGCTGCCATAGCATGAGGAGTTCATGTCTGATGATGTTAATCTAATCCTTGATGGTATCATGTGAGATAACTGAAGATTTGATTCATGCTGTCAGAATAATATTGGTGGATGTGTTGCAACTACTCAGTTGTACTGATGCCCTTTTCAAGTTTTTGATGGTTGATGGGAGTGCTGTTGTGTGAAGGAGGTCAGGGTTTATGTTAAGCATGGCTGAAGACATCGTAGATGGAGCAGCACTGACTATGTGGATGAGCCTGTCACTGGAGAGATATGGAATAAAGTTGAAATACCATAGACAATTTGTGCTGATAAAAGATTCTGCCATGACCATGATGAGAAATACCAAGGTGAATTTTTCGGTGAGGCCAAGGTTGTGTGTGTGAACCTGTGAGCTGTAAACATGGATTGTTGAATTGTTTGCCACATGCAGATGAATAGGTATGAAGACAAGTGAATAGGTATGAAGACAAGTGAAGATGGTGGCTTAGTGCTGACCTCAGAACCTCTGTCAATCAGGTATGGTCGACTACTAATGTTGTTATGCACAAAAAGTCTGTTATTATGAAGTAGGCATGACGAGCGTGATCCAGTACCAGCTCTGTGTGTGTCAAAGCATGTTAATGCCCAGCACTTTCCAATACGTCTTTGGTGAACAGTGTGTTTAGTTTGGGAAATTGCATGGTTGTTGGCAGTTGCAGGCAGCAGCAGTGTATGTTGCATGATACCAGCAGAAAGGGTTCTGCTCGGATGCAGTGTGGTTGGCTGCATGTGCAGCTGTGACACAGTTGGTGGTGTTCTGTTCAGATGCAGGCACAGCAAGGTCAGTGGGTGTCACAGCTGCACAGACATGGCATGGTTGGTGGTGTTTTATGTGCCCACACGGGAGTGGCGTGGATGATAGGCAGGTGAGGGTTTGTTGATAACACAGAGGTCATCATTCCAGCATGGTACATCAGAGCTGGTGGAAACTGAGTGGAGTCAGCTCAGCTTGTGTTCGGATGGCCATTGTATATGCAATTGTATAAACTGCACTTCATGCCCACCACCATTGTTGTCTGTTTACTGATGCACAGTTTATGTTGCATAATCAAATGCATTTGATCTGTAAGATGAGTGTCCAGAGGTTCACACTCATGGGCAACCACAGCCACTAGCACTTGCAGAAGAAGTTACACAACCCATAGAGTCCATAGTATGTTATCAGCCATGAGATGAATCTCAAACTGTGTATGAAGATTGCACCATAATTGAGATGGTGTTTTATCACTAAGTACTTTATCGTAAATGACTTGGTGAATTTATTCATCTGCAGAGTGGCTGAAGTGCCAAAACAGAGCAGCTTTCACAGTTTTGTGTTTATTGTCTGTTGGTGACATGAGAATTAGATCAATTACTGTGTCTATATTTTCTCATAAGTGGTTTAGGAATGTAATGAACTTGGTGGATCACTGATTGCAATGTTTGAAGCAAAGATATTATCCACAGTCATGAACCACAACAGCACTGACTGGTCTGCTCTGAAAGCCAGTAAATTGAGATGGTCGTGTAGTTGATGGGTTGCCATGATGATGTTCATGCTTGGATACATCTAGGCACATACTCTCTGACAGCAGCAGATGAGATGTGTGATAGATGGTGTGATATGGGACTCAGCTGCATAAGTTATGGCATGGTCACATTTAAGTGTGGCACTGTACAGATGCCCTCAACATTCATTATTAGATTTGTTGCAGCCTCCATCACAGCAAGAGAAGAAAAAGGAGAAGAAAAATCAACTAGGGATCACCATATGAGCGCACATACTTGGATATATGCCTGGCTGTATATATGGCTCCTGGTTGTCACAGCTAAAAGCACCTTTCATCAAAACCAGAACCAACTCAGTTAGCACCATCTGTGGAAAGCTCTGCCTCCTGATCCAATACTCCAGCTGGACAGCTTGCCCCACCCACAAATGCAAATGTAGGGCCCAGTTTGAAGACAACATCTCAGGTGGTGGATGCCTGGCATTCCCAGTTCTCCAGCTGTCATTCATCACCACAATCTACCTGGACCTGGACGACACACATGAGTATATTCAATCTGTGCCTGGTCTGATGTCAGATCAACAGGCCACTCAGGAACCAGTACCAAGCTGCAAGTCTGACCCACTATCATCTTTTGCACCTCAGCACAGGACCCAAGACTGGCTCTTCTATCGCCAACAGCATCAGGAGCTGCACCCCAGCCTTTGCAGCAGGCTGCACTCATTCATCTTCCCCTGCACTGGCAGGATGGCTCCATCTATACTGGCTGATTCAAGGATGGAGGGATCTTGCAATCCTGTCATAGATATTGATGAATCAGTTGATATAATTATGCACATGTCTGGTGAGGTCACTGGCACATCACTGGATCAGTGGATAAAAAACAGTGCCAGAGTTAAGGATTGCTACAGACCATTTATGCCTCACACGTCTCAGCTTGCTGATGTGTTGTACATGTTGTCCGGTGAAGTTGTTTACAATGACCTTGTGATACTAGACTATTTTCTGGACACTGATGTAGACTTTGTTATTTCCTGCTGTCAACAGCTGCATACAGCCACGTCTATTTTTCTAATAAGGTGTTGTCTCCATTATCTAGCATCTCCATTATCCAGCACTAATATTTGAGTTATTCAGCATGAGTCCAGAATACTTTAATGAACAAGAGGTATCTCTTCCCAAAAGTATTTGTTACTGTTTCATTCAAGAAGAGTCAGGATCTGTATATTCTTGATTCATATGTATTTAATTGGTGTTCAATAAAACCTATTTTGCTGAAGAAGTAGACTTACAACAGAACTGAACAAAATTTGTGATTGGATTGATGAGTTCCTGATAGAGAGGAGGCAGCATGTTATCTTGGAGTGGAAGTCACTGACAGAAGTAGAAAGAACTTCAGGCATGCCCAGGGAAGTGCATTGGTACTTTTGCTATTCCTGTTGTTTATTAGTGATCTCGAAGGTAATAATAATCATAATCTCAAAACTTTTGCTGATGATGCAGTTGTTTATAATGAAGTACTGCCTAAAAAAACCTGCATAAATATCCATGAAGACCTCAATAAGATTTCAAATCGATGCAAAGATTAGCAACTTGTTCAGGAATGTAAAATTGTGCACTTCACAAAATGCATAAAATATTACACTGTGACTACAATATCAGTGAGAGAGATATAGATTCAGTCAGCTCATAAAAATACTGGGTGCAACAATTTGTATGAAATGACCACACAGGCCCTATTGTAAGTAAAGTAGATGGATGGATGCTGAGAAAATGCAGTTGATTTAGTAAGGAGACTGCTTACAAAGTACTTGTGTATCCTAACTTAGAAAATTACTCAGATGTATGCAATCCATCCCAATATGACTAACAGAGTATACTGAATCTGTACAAAGGAGAACAGTATGAAGAGTCAAAGGTTCATTGACTAATGGGAAAGCGTCACGTAAATGTTGAAAAATCAGAGTTGGCAGACACTTGAACATAGGCTCAATTATTCCACAACAGCCTGCTTTCAAAAGTTTCAAAACCAAGCAGTAAGTGAAGAATCTGGCACTATGTTTGAGCTTCCAATGTATTGCTCCTATACCTACAGGAACCACAAAGACATCAGTACTGTAGTTGGTGCAGGAAGAAACTTCAGTGTGGTTTCCAGGGCATGTGCACTATGTGATCAAAAGTATCTAGACACCCCCCAAAACATATGTTTTTCATATTAGGTGCATTGTGTGCCACCTACTTCCAGCAACCTCAGTAGTCATTAGACACAGTGAGAGAGCAAAATGGGGCACTCAACGGAAGTCACGGAATTCGAACATCGTTAAGTGATGAGGTGTCACTTGTGTCATACGTCTGTACACAAGATTTCCACACTCCTTAACATCCCTAGGTCCACTGTTTCCATTGTGATAGTGAAGTGGAAATGTGAAGGGACATGTACAGCACAAAAACAAACTGTCTTTGACTGACAGAGACTGCCAACAGTTGAAGAGGGTCGTAACGTGTAATAGGCAGATATCTATTCAGACCATCACACAGGAATTCGAAACCACATCAGGATCCACTGTAAGTGCTATGGACGGTTAGGCGGGAGGTGAGAAAACTTGGATTTCATGGTCGAGCAGCTGCTCATAAGTCACACATCATGCTGGTAAATGACAAACGACACCTCACCAGGGGGAGGAGTGTAAGCATTGGACGATTTAACATTTGACGATTGAACAGTGGAAAAATGTTGTGTGGAGTGATGAATCATTGTACACAATGTGGCAATCCAATGGCAGGGTGTGAGTGTGGCAAATGCCTGGTGAACATCATCTGCCAGCATGTGTAGTGCCAACAGTAAAATTTGGAGGCAGTGGTGTTATGGTGTGGTCATGTTTTTCATGGAGTGGGCATGTGCTCCTTATTGTTTTGCATGGCACTTTCACAGCACAGGCCTACATTGAAGTTTTAAGCATCTTCTTGCTTTCCACTGTTGAAGCGCAATTCTGGGATGGAAATTGCATCTTTCAACATGATTGAGCACTTGTTCAAAATGCACGGCCTGTGGCAGAGTGGTTACATGACAATAACATCTATGTAATGGACTGGCCTGCACAGAGTCCTGACCTAAATCCTACAGAACACCTTTGAAATGTTTTGGAATGCTGACTTTGTGCCAGGCCTCACCAACCAACATCGATAGCTCTCCTCAGTGCAGCACTCCATGAAGAATGGGCTGCCATTCTCCAAGAAACCTTCCAGCACCTGACTGAACATATGCCAGCTATAGTGGAAGCTGACATGAAGGCTAAGGGTGAACCCTCACTTACTGTTGCAGCTGAGAGACAGCAAGCATGCATGCAAGTACATTTGGGCACAGTGACAAGAAATGCTAAACTGAAATGAAGGAAGATGTGGGTCAATGATGAGATCATTATAGTTGGAGAAAAATATTGGATTGGAGAAATATGGGGTAAGAAGGTAAAAGCACAAGTGAACCTTGGAGGAAGCACTTGGGGAGGAAATACATCAGTTCTCTGTGGAGGATCCCTTGCATTGGTATGCTCTACAGCAGAATATTGTGCATTAGTTTGACTCCGCAATGCTTAAGTGAAGAAAGCTGACAACAATCATCCCAGAATTCACCCAAATCAATTTAGAGTAACAGCAGAAAACCTAAATTAGGTTGCCATGATGGGGAAATCATCCATACACCTCCCTCATGTGAGTACAATGTCTTAATCACTGCTTCCACAACATTTGGTATTCAGATGGAAAATCAGCCATAGCATTCAACACTCCATTTCTTAAAATTTGTATGTTATACACTGAGGTGACAAAAGTCATGGGATAGTGATATGCAGATAGACAGATGGTGGTAGTACAGAGTACACAAGATATAAAGGATAGTGCATTGGTGGAACTGTCATTTGTACACAGACGATTCATGAAAAAAAGTTTCTGTGCTTTGGCCTCATGATGGTAATATACAGACTTTGAAGGTTGAATGGCAGTTAGGGTTAGACACATGGAACATTCCATTTTTGAAATAGTAAAGGAACTCAGTATTATGAGAACCACAGTATCAAGAGTGTGCCAAGAATACCAAATTTCAGACATTACCTATCATCACAGATGATGCAGTCACTCACAGCCTTCACTTAACAACCAAGAGGTGTGGCATTTGCATAGAGTTGTCAGTGCTAACAGGTAAGCAACACTGGGTAAAATAATCACAGAAATCAATGTGTGATGTATGATGAACGTATCCATTAGGACAGTGTGGCAAAATTTGGTGTTAATGGACTATGGCAGCAGACGAACCACACAAGTACCTTTGCTAACAGCATGACATCACTTGCAGCTCCTCTCCTGGTCATAGGGCCATATTGTCTGGACCCTAAATGACTGGCAAACCATGCCCTGATCAGAAGAGTCCCAATTTCAGTAGATGATAGGGTTTGAGCGTGGCTCAGACCCAATGAAGTCATCAACCCAAAGTTGTCAACAAGGCACTGTGCAAGCTCGTAGTGGCTCCATAGAAGTGTGGGCCATGTTTACATGGAACAGACTGGGTCCTCTGGTCTGACTGAACCAATCAGTGACTGGAAATGGTTATGTTCAGCTACCTGGAGACAATTTGCAGCCATTTCATCTCCAAACAACATGGACTTTGTATGAATGACAATGTGTTGTGTCACTATTGGTCTGACAAACATTCTGGACAATTTGAGTAAATGATTTGGCCACCCAGATGCCTAACATGAATCCTGTTGAACACTTATGGCACATAATCGAGAGGTCAGCTGTGCACAAAATCTTGTACTGGCAACACTTTGGTAATTATGGATGCCTATGGAGACAGCATGACTCAGTATTTCTGCAAGAGACTTCCAATAACTTGTTGAGTCCATGCCACTACTATGCTGGCCAAAAGTAGGTCTGACACAGTATTGAGAGGTATCCCATGATTTCTGTCACCTCAGTGTACAACACACTTTAGTTGCTGGGGGTTCTCATTCCCTGCATCAATGTCATAATTCAGTTTGAAGACAGACCAAAAGTAGAGAGAATCTAGGCTGAAAATAAAAGTTTCAACCAAATATCTTTCTACTTACTTCTCTGCTGTCTCTAAATTTTTCATTCTCTCTCTTCCCTTTCGTTATTAGTCTTACTTATACTCTCCATTTTTTCTAATTTATATTTTATCATCTCTTATCCTTCTCTGGTCATTGCCACATTTTCCTTCTGTGAAGTACCAAATAAACTGTCTTTAATTATTTTAAAGCTTTTTCTATAGTTTCATATCACCTGTTTTATTTTATTTCTCTTTGCATGTCCTTATAATGAACTCTTACCCCCTAGTATGATCTCATATCTAACATTTATAAGCACGAACTCCTGACCTTCTTAAATGTTTATTGCTGAAGACACTCATATTATATCTATTGAGCATTAATCCATTTTAGCACTTTGGTCATATGACCTGTCTTTTAGATATTACTTCATCTGTGGCAGTACATCCTATTTTACTTGGTAGGTCTTGTTAGAACAGAATTATGTGCAACCAACACATTTGCCCATTCTTATCTTGTCTCTCATTCAGTCCCAGACAAAATATCCAGTACTCTTTTGGGGATTTCATCATATTAAGTAAGTTCACACATTTGTTCTGCATTTTTTCATAACAAAAGGCTCCTATAAAACACATGAACAATATGTAAAGGATTGACCACTACCCACCATACACAGTAGGCATTGAGTCTCACATAGGTATGCTCAGAAACTGCTAAATATTTAAGCTTTCATACAAAAAAGACCTCCTTTTGAAACAGAAAACACACACACACACACACACACACACACACACAAGCTTGCACAAGCGAAATTCACAAACATATGGCCAATGTCTCTGGGTGCTGAGGCCTGTGTGACTGAATATTTCAGAAGAAGGACTTTTTATTCAAAAGTTGAAATGTTTGTGTTTTTTTTTTTCTTTTTTTTTTTTTTCTCTCTCCATTGTGCCTCTCTGTGACTCAGCACTCCCTCAACATGGTGAGCAGCAGCCTATCTTTCCCATGCTGTTGTCATTCCATCCCAACATATTTAAAATCCTACTGTACATATTTATTTCTTTTTGTAATATTTCTACTAAGCCACCTTGAGGTAACAACAAAATTTAAGTGAACATTGCAGCTACATGCTTTTTAAATATGCATTTTCACAGAACAGTGAGTAGAGTAATTAGTAGTAGTAAAAAGCATGCTGCCTCACTTACAATTACCAATGTGAATGGAAAAGTACATACAATTTTCTTACCTCATTGACTGTAATAAACAATACCTACAATCTACAAACATTTGAAGTTTTTTTATGACTGAGCATGAAAAGGTTTAAAAGAAAATTTTCGAAACAAGTCTGTGTTACATTTATATAAGGTTTAAGATTTGGGGACAATGTAGTAAATTTAAATGGATGTAGTATTTATCACAACCATGATACAGTACACTAAGTCATCTAAAATCAAGTCATGACAAAAATATACTAAAAGCTCCACATTTTAGTTATAAAAAATCATATTACTCATCACATCAGGAATCTGAACTCATCTTTAATGATGTATTGTGTAGCCACATTACTAGAGTATGCTGGTAATAACTTCTTAATCATCTTCAAAACAGATATGATAACAAAGACACTACAACTGGAAAAGTGTGGAACACAGAAATTTACATGCAGATTTTAGCATAAAATTCTATTGTTTTCAAAGGACAGCAACATCAAAAACATTTGCCATTACTGGTGTGTTGCTAGGCTTAGTGCCAGACCAAAACTTCAATGCTCTTCCCTATAAATAGTTATTAAGGTGATGGTAAGCATAAACATGAGTATATCTTCAGTTACTAGTCATGAAGGATTCTGTGCACCACCATTTCTATTTCTTACTTCTTCAAGAGCATTAGAAATCTGAAAACTTAAATTTTGCTTTTTGTTCACTATTTGTAGTTTAGTTACCTCCTTGGTCCATGAATTATAATTGTGTCCTCTTGCTATAATGTGAAACAAGTTAGTTTTACAATTTACTACCTACACTTTCTCAATAAACAATATGCCAACATGCTGACCATTTACCTGATTATCTTTGGGTACATTTCTTTCTCCATTTAGTGACCTGAACTATGTAAATCTTTCTCATCTCTCCCTCCTCTCACTCGTAAAACACCCACATCAACCTCTTCCCAAAAGTCACACACAATAGAACGCGTTGTCACACATATATGATATCAGTTATGAGTGAAGTTGATTTTATTAATATTATTAAATTATTTACATTATACTGTATATCATCAAAGAAAACACACACACAAGAAATAGATGTTGTCACACAGATATGATATCAGTTATGACTGATTAATACTATTAAATTATTTACATCATGTTGTAAACAGTCAAAGATTTTTATGGTTGAATACATCACATCTTTCTGTGCCACACTACAGGTGAGTGATGGATAGTGTAAATAATTTCTCCTTTTAGCATTATATTTTTCAATGTTTCTGTTGCTTTCAAACTGTAATTCATTTTTTAAGATAAATTTCATGAGGGAGTAAATTAACCACAAAGAGCTGTCTACAATAGGCTATAGAGTGAAAACTGCATATTATTTTTATTACACACTTCTGTGACAGAATCACTTTTTTCCTTAGTGATAAATTAACCCAGAATATGATGTCATAAGACACTAGTGAATGCAACTGCAAAACCTAAGTCCACTTTTTGACATATCCATCTCCAAAATCTGATATTATTCTCATGCATGATCGCTAATGAAGTAGTCAGAACTTGTACAGTTGGAATTGTATAGACTGTGTTTCAATTAGGTTCAGAGTGTGCATTTGCAGAGAACCAGTTTGTGGTCTCATAAATTATCCACTTAAATAATGGCATGTAGTCCCAGAACATAGAGAATTACTTCTATTAGTAATTATGGATGCTACAAATCAATGAGTGTATTGAAAACTAAAAATCAACACACACAACTCATAATAAAATGGCAATGTTCACAACAGAAGACATGTCAGAGAGTTTACTTGTGCCACCTGCTATTATTCTGCTTCACAAGTACAAAAAAAATAGGTGTCACTGCCACACAGCCCCCCCCCCCCCCCCACCTTACCTAGAGTATGTAGCACCTAGGACGTGTTGGTATTTGAGCATGATCCACCAGTCAGCTCTTGCATAGGCTGGACGTCATGATGGCGGAGAAACTTCAGCTGCTGTGCTGGTATGTTCATCAGCTGTGGAGAGGGGTCAGCTGGTATTTGAGAAGCGAGATTCATCTGCTCTGAACTGGTTGTGGCTTGACATGCTGGCAAGGTGTCTGAAGTTGTGGCAGGTAGAATCCACACCAGTTGGTGTGGCATTGCACAGTATGTCTATGGTAGCAACAGCTCTACTCAACACTGGAAAAGGGGTAACAGACCATGACTGTAGGGATGGCATCACTGCATCCATTCACAGCATCACATGTGAGCAGCTCTGCAAATTTTTGTGTATGAACCTGATGGTTGTCAGAGCAAAGATAGGGCAGACAACGTATATTGGTGCAGCGGTGCTTTAACTGCTATACCAACTGTGAAATTTCCTCTGTATCTGGCAGTGATGCTGGCACTAAATAGCCCACTAGGATCTGTAGAGGTTCACCATAAACCATTTCGGCCATGGACAACCTAATGTGAAATTTTTATGCTGTTTGAAGGCCTAATAGCACTAAGGGTAGTATGACTGTCCATCTTTCTTGGTGAGATATTAGTGACACTTTCTGTGCCAACATTCTGTCATACCATTACTGGTGTGGTGGTAGCTGACTGTGTGGTGTCACTGTAAACTGCATGACCTGGACAGCTCCAGGAACAGTGTGAATTCAGACTGGCACCTGTAGTGTGCAATTCTTGTACACATAAATTTTTTGGTATAGTTTCAGCTGTTATACTAGCTACTGGTGTTGCCTCTGCTCATACTGTACACCTCTCTATGGCAATGAATCTGTATCCTTCTGATGGCAGAAGAGAGCCTATCAGGTCAACATGAACAAGAGTAAATGTAGCTGGTGCACCTTGGACATTACTGATATCAGCATGTAGATGATAGCCCACTTTTATCTGTTGACACACCACATAGGAATGTTTGCACCCTAATGCATATTTCTTCATAGAAGTCTAGTCTGTAAGTAATCTGATTGTAGTGCTGGCACCATAATGAGGTAGGCCATGAATGCTGTTGAAAGATGTCTTTTAGACCTTTTTTGAAATGTGTGGCCATGCTTTGTCTAAAAAAATGTTGCACCACAGCTTCAACTTAGAGTTGAGTACTGGAATTTATATGAGTTTTAGTCCTCTAGATGAGTCATTTAATAGTTGTTGTAACTGGGTGTCCTGGTTTACTCCACAGCAAATTCTCTACAGTCTATAATATCTGACACCCTACAAGGGGAAAAGGATCACAAGTGCAAGTTTTCTGTCAATTTTACCTGCAAACATCTGTCATAAGCTGGCTTACAATTTTAGAATACTGAAACTGTCTTGATGAGCATCTGTCGCTGACATTTTTGAATGCAGAGGTAAGGGGCTTATGTTCTGTAAAAAGAGTCACCAATTGAGCTTCTATTTGCTGATGAAAGGATCTGACTGCCTCATAGATTGCCAACAGTTTCCTATTATATATGCTCCACTTCTGTTGGGCCAATTGGAACTTGCCAGACACAAATTGCAGTGGTCACCAGTGTTCATCTATTTGTTGGTCGAGTGCATAGGCAACTAGATGAGCGAGTAATACTCCCTGGCTTAAACTCGCTTGGACATTGCAAATGCCTTGTTCATTTCTGTTGTCCACTTAAGTGGTCAGGGTGCCACGGCATCACATTCTGCAAGTGCTTCCATGAGCAGTGTTTGCACATCCACCATTTCTGAAAGATAATGTTGACAAAATTTTATCTTTCCCAAGAAATGTCTCAATTACTGCTAATTTGCTGGTCCTGACAGAAATTGTAATATCATACCTTTTTCAGCCAATGGACATGAGCTGAAATAACATGGCCAAGGAAGGAGACCAGAGTCTTCTTCATAACATGTTTGTTTTCATATAACAGCCCTTCATGATCAGTCATTTTCATACTATGAAAAGGTGTTGTTCATGCACTTGGGCTTTAGGGGAGAGCACTAAACTATATTCTAAGTAAGCAAAACAAAATGGAATTCCATTAAGTACTTCATGGTTGAAACATTATCACATTGGGGCAGTGTTCTTTAGGCCAAACAGCATGAATAAAATTTCGAAGAAACCAAAAGGCATGATCACTGTCATCTGCAGAATATCAATAGTGGCTACTGGTACCTTATATATGCTTCTTCACCCTCTAGAATGCTAAAACCCTGTATGCCAGGCAGTGAGCAAGTGGGACTCTTCTCGTGTTTAAGGCCCAGTAATACCCACATGGCCTCCATGAGCCATGTTTCTTGGGAACTAGGTATACGGGCTAACACCATGAGCTCTCTGACCGATGAATAATTCCTGCCTGTAACATTTCCTTGATGATTGTCATTACTGTCAGCCTTTCAGTACAGTTCTATGCAGATGAGCTGTCCTGGTGTCACACAGATGTAGTGAATCATATTATGTTTGACTTTAGCAATGCTCTTGCAAAACATTTGCTAATTATCGTGAATGATCATCTGAAGGTTCCTGTGTGTCTTTGAAGGGAACATGTAGTCGATTCTCTGTAGTACTCCATAAGCTGAATGACCTTTAGTTCCTAACACTGTGCTGATGTCCAGTAAGCTGAATAACTGAGCCCCATGTAAGTAAACTACTAAAGCAAAATCTGCTAGGAAGTCAGTGCCTAATATGGGTTCTGTGATATTGACCACATTGGTAGTGCACACTTTTAGTCTGTAAGTGTTGGCTCATGAGTTATGAACTCCATTACTTTGTGGGTGAACATCCTGTTTGTTGTGTGGTGTATTGTTGGCATGGAGCATGCAGATATTTGAGGCCAGTATCTCTCAGGGACATTGTGCCAGTACGTTTGTTTGATACATACAGTCTTTTCGACACGGTAGAATATGTGCAGAAGGCAGCTGTTACCGATGGCATGTAGACACTGTACTGTTAGTGTAGAACACTGACCCTTTACTGGGGGATGTAAGTAAAAGTGACCAAAATTGTGAAAAATTTTTTGTTAGATCTACATTTACCACAAGGTAGTGAAATTTCAGTTCCTCAATGTTACATTCCAATTCCACTCCTAAGTATGATAAAAATGATAATCAACAAAAGCTTTCATGGGGCCATGGCTCTTTGTTGTTCTGTATTTCCTCATATTATTTATTCCTGTGGTGTTCTCTTCCAGTTTCATGCAGTCACAATGTGGGGAATACTTCTGTGTTTAGCATGGAAAAACTCAAAATCCTAATGAAAGTTACAACTCCCTGATAAGAAAACCATGCCCACAACTGCTGATGAAGGTTCAGCATATGATGCTTGTTTGGGTTTTAAAGGTGCTAATTTCAGCAGAAAACAGAATCTACGGGGGCTAGGATTTGATCCAGGAGCTTCTGCACTTTTAATATTGAAGGAAATCAATAACAGGAGAATTGATGCAGCTGACTTTACTCTTATTCAGTTTGAAAATCAGTTTAATCTAAGAGGACAAGCAAAGGAAAGATTGCTTTGATGATGAAGAGGAGAATGCACATGGTTTGCACTATTTCACCCAGATAAGGTAAGGCCAATTACAAACACTGCCAAATCTGTGATTCAGGTTTACCACAACTTAAATTTTGGCAAATTTATGTACCTTTTCCTCACAAACCACTGACGTTATAGTACTAAAATTTGGCATGCAATTAATCAGTACTATAGCAAAACATTCTGTGGAAGGAATTTTCATTTAGTGCAATAGTTAGGCATTTATGTATGAGAAATGCCCTAAGATTTGGTATGTATTTTTCACAGAAATTTGGAGAGATGTAAAAAATCTAGCAATAGAAGATACCAATATTCTCTGCCACAGATACTTGTTATAATGGCATATCAAACTTTGTACAAAAATATATTAATCTCGTCATGACAGATTTTTCAGAAAAAGGAACATTTATACTCACCTTGTTGAAAAAATTTCAGTTATTTATAATTAAAAATTTACAAGTTAAATAAGCATCAAGGCTTGTGTGTATATCCATGTAACATTCCTTAACATTGTCCAAATTTAGTTATATTGCCTTGGAAATTTTGGATTTTATTAGGTCTTTCAAACTATTGCAACTTCACATATGTCCCCCTTTAAGCAAGCACATGATGATGTGCATTTTGTGGAATCTTAGCCAAAATGTTTATGTACCAGCACACTTTATGCGAGTCCTTCTGTTGACAGTGTGTTTCATGTGATGGTGCCACTTGTTTAAACATATCTTGGTTTTTATTACTGCCACCTTGTTGTCACTGCTGCATGTGCAAATGCATGTCATTGCCTTTACCATGGCTTTTTAATGTCCTGATACTGTCTGAAATGCTCGATGGACATGGCAGCATGATGTCTGTGCAGTTGAGCATTGTAGTTTCAGTTGTATTTGGCTGACCATGGTTGGTTTTGTTCAGCAGGTGCTACGATGCCATTGCAACTTTTGCAGTTGACTTGAGTGTTAATATCTGCAGCCTGCATTAATTTATTAAATGGTCTCTAATCATATACAACCAACACTATCTGCACTTTAACTGGAAGTTGATGCTGCCAAATGTGTAACAACATACTATCAGATACCTCTGAACTGTCTACTAAGTTTCGCAGGTGCTGCCAGAGCTCTGATGGTGTCCTGTTGTCTTGATACAATAGCAGCCTGCTATGTACTGAATGTGAGGTCAATAGACTTTGTGCAGCGGGAGATTACCTCTTCTTTCAGCTTGTTTTAAGCTCTGTCTGCTCATGGGTTCACTATAAAGTCCAGTATCAACTTGGTAGTTTGCTGGTCTAAGTTGCTCATAACCATCATGAATTGCTCATCATTGTTGGCCACCTTCTGCTGTTGGAATATGTTTACCACCACTGCAAATAACATGCATGGTGGAGAGAGGGTCCAATGTGCTGTGATTCATATGTAGTGTTGAATTAATGCTGTCCTTGTTGTCTTGTATAGGTCTAATGCTTGTATTTAGTACAATGGGAAGCTCCAGAGCCTTTGTTTTATTCCAGAGCCTACTATTTTCATCAGTGATAGTGTGGAATAGCTTGTCATTGTCACTACTTATGCCATTTGCTGAAAGGTACAAAAACTTTTGGGCAGGAACAGCAATTATGTGGCCTTGTAAATTATCTGCATAGATAATGGCAGGCAGTTCCAGAATGTACAGAATTACTTTTATTACTGATCGCAAAAGTTCCAATTGATCAGAATAAGGGAAACTAAGAGTCAGCACACTGAACTCACAAAAAGTGGCACAGATCAACACAAAATGCCAGTGAGTCTACTTGTGCAAACAGCTGTTTTTATGACACACAAGTACACAAAAAGGTATCACTGCCAAATTTTCAAGGAAATTTTATTTACATGTTATGACATTGCAGATTGCCCTCTAAGCTTCAGTATAATATATGAACAATCAGAAAATAGAATCACCTTGAATATATGATGGTAGATAATTTATATATAACAAAAACAAGAGTTATCCAATACCAATCTCTGTGGTAAATCTGTAGTGGTTAATTGCCTTTCTGTAACTGCCATATACAGCAACCCCAAAGCCACTTTTATGTAAACTCAAGCAAACATTAACAAAAAGTTGGTCAATTTAACAACTGCATTGTATCACATTTTTTTCTGCAGATCCTGTAGGCTTCTAAAAGAAAGCTCCATAGAAATGAAAAATGTGATGTCTTTAATAAATGCAGAAAGTCTTCTGGAAAATTATATATTTACAAAATCTCAATATTTATGTCTGTAGCCATACATATACTGACTTTTATCTTATATAATCTTTCAGACATGTGTCAGCATCAGATGTGATGCTCCATCTGCTAAATCTAGCCTCACTTAATCTGTGTGTGTCTAACCTGATTACAGGTATTTTAAACAGTCAATTTAATCAGAACTGCCATACTATTGCCGTTAATAGTTTATCTGATACAAGCTGTAGGTACTTTCTGTTGGCAAATTCAGAGAACATATGACTGATCATAGCCAATAATCTCAAATTTCATGGCTACAAACCTGCTTTTCATGCCAGAAATAACACTCCCCTTATGCTTTTGAACAGCAAGGACATAATTCAATCCCTGGAAAAGAGGGATCTATGTGAGATTACAGTAAAGCTACATATAGATAAACTAGAAGAGTCATAGCTACACTGCTAGCTTACTATGAAACAAGTGAGGGAATTTGAAGTACAGGAGCAGAATCTTCTGGCCATCTTATTATGTTCAATAAGTGACACTTTTAGAACCACATCTTAAAAAGCTGCATACAAATTATTTATCATTGTGTTCTGGACTAGTCAATCATCACAAATCTGACAGTATACAATAAACAAAATTTTGTAGTCATAATCACAGTTGTTATTTCAGATAGTAAAAAGGAATTATAGAAAACAAGAATACACACATCTTACACTGGCAATAACCACATTTAAATTGGCACTATGTATACTGCCGAAGAACTGTAATTGGTACTTTTGTCTTCAGGAAAATTGGGACAATGTACACTTGACAGCAGTAAAGATGGTAGCGGCTGACCACTGAATTGCATGCAATATTATACATGAGCCAATCATATTACCAAGTGTACATTACTGCTTGTATACATAATGAACACTTGTAATAAATTATGAGTGTAATTGAGGGAGTTAAACTTTATTGACACTTATCACAAAACAAGCGCCTTCTAGAAATGCACAAAAAACCTGCCCCGTTTCATTCATAGTATTTTTGAGTTTAAAGTATTTGAAGTTGTGATGTAGACACAGGGGCAGAACAGCAGTAATAGATACCTGAATAATACAGCAGTTAATATAATGACCTTGCATAAATGTGGCATAGTCGACAGACTGATAAGTAACTACATGACAGCAGGATTCAGGTTGTATTCTAATTTCAGCCTCTATCTTTTGTTCTACTGTGTTAATTTGTTAAACCATACAAAACAAAAAACAAAAAATTAACAGAACAAACAGTATGGCTCTCATATTTACAGTTTCCACTCAGATTTTTTCAGCCCTCAAAAGAACACAGCATTGGTTTCTTTACCACTTAATACCTGATCCAAAGGCCTTCCATTTATGTGACCATCTGTATCCTGTGAGGAAGGGAATCTGTGAGATAAGCAATAAATCTTTCAAACTGAATTTCGGACTTCAAAGTATTTGAAGTTAAGAGGTGGACATGGGGGCAGAACAGCAGTAATAAATTGCCCCGCCAGCCAGGGCAATGTTCCAAAGTCATTGTGGGTTCGAGGTGTGGGGGGTCAGACTAGTCTTCTAATATGGTCTGTATCATGTCTGCCTATTTATTTTCAATTGGACTGAGGTCTAGTGCAGGAGAAGGCCATCCGACAAGAGAAATCTCACTATGTTCTTCAAACTACTCCTGCACTATGGCTGACGTATGTGCAGGAGATTTTTGGTGCACTAATGAGATCATAACATTATCCAGAATATGAATATACTGGGCAGCATTAAGTTGGCCATCTATCCTGTGACTATGCCAACTCCATGGGTAAACATATGGCCCCAAACCGCCAGTCAAAATGCAATATAAGATTACTCACAGATGTATCTGGAGTTGAAATGGATATTGTGGTACAGATCCATCATTTGCTGTGAAAAGTGCTAATCCACTGGAAAATATTACAGTCTGCTACCCACAATAGTTATCTTCCTCATCAAACACTAATTGGCGTAGCTGATGGCCACCATGGAGGTTCCTCTTGATGATCACATATTTGTTTTGTAGTCCAGCCTCTTGAAGCAGACAATGAACCATGTCAGCTGACATGAGAAATGCACAAATATACATGGTGAACATTAACAAAACTGTCACATTGCAGGGATGAATTCCTGACTGTAAATGGAGGAAGAAAGGTCCTATGAACATGTGTCTGGAAATGGACAGTATGTGTGCAATGACAACTGTGGTGTCATTGCCAGACACCACACTTGCTAGGTGGTAGCTTAAATCGGCCGCGGTCCATTACTACATGTCAGACCCGCGTGTCGCCACTGTGTGATCGCAGACCGAGCGTCACCACATGGCAGGTCTCGAGAGACGTACTAGCACTCGCCCCAGTTGTACGACGACTTTGCTAGCGATTACACGTACGAAGCTTTTCTCTCAATTGCCGAGAGACAGTTAGAATAGCCTTCAGCTAAGTCCATGGCTACGATCTAGCAAGGCGCCAATTGTAACAGTGCATGTATCTTACGAGTCTCATTTGTATAGTCAAGAGAGATGTATCACAAGGAGTGATTAAAAGTTAAGTATATTCCAAAGCTACGTATTTTCTTTATAGCAGTCATAACGTATCCTGTTCCAGACTTGACGCCAGTCGGCGTGTGTGTACGCGTGCCTTTCGGCTCCCTTCTCAGTGTGGCGTAGCTAGCTTGTTACGCCACAACAGATTGACGAAGAGGATTAAAGGATCGTGTTCTTTTTCCTTGCTTTGCACTAATTTGCTTGTGTCATGTCTTCGCCACATTCTCCACATGTACTGTCCGAATTTTATCGCTTGCAGAATCAGCAGACGCAGGCCTTATTGGATGCCCTTGGACAGCTCGTCCAGGGTCAACGTGCGCTGCAGAACGATGCGGCCGCTGCCGCTTCATCGCTACTGCAGCCACAAAACGCAGTTGCACCACCGTTTCATCCGTTTCACGCGGACGACGAGACCTGGCCGGAATGGTCTCGACAATTTGGCTTCCATCTCGCCGCCTACAGAATTCAAGGTAATGAGCGGCAGCCGTTTTTGCTTTCTTGTGTCGGTGTGTCCACCTACCGTGTGATAGTGAAATTGTTTCCCCGACGCGACATAGCAACTCCGTCCTACGAAGAAATTTTGTCTGCTTTAGATGCCTATTTCAGGGTGCATTCTTCGCTGCCTCGGCCGCGCGATGTATTTGGTTTTGGGGGCCTCTGGTGACGTGCATTGGCATCTCAATCAGCTGCGCCTCTGCCGTCACCTGGGTTCTGCCGCTCCCCGTCTGCTTTCAGCGACGGTTTCGTCCGGTCTGCACCCTGGGGACCCATCTACTGGCTCGCCTCATCCCCAGGTGTTACCGACGCTGCCTTCCATTTTGCCCCATGGCGTCGCGCCGCCGCCGCAGCCGCCGCCCGCAGTGGACGCTTCGCTGCAGCCGCCAAGCGCCTCCCTGGGTCACGCGCCGCCGCTCGCTTCCCGTGACCAGCTGTCCTCCGCCATGGATCTCTTGCCCGCTCCGGACCACATGGCGTCATCGCGCGTCGGATGCCCCGACGCAATGGAGGTCGACCCTTCGGCCCCTCCTGTCACATTACGGGCGCATACACCGCATGTTGACGTGCACCCTGGACTAGGTTTTCAGGCGTTTCCTAGCTCCCCTCGGACCGAATGGCCGGGTGCGGGTGGCACAGCCTCGCCTGTTGTTAGGCTCCCCACCTCATCGCATATGTCAACATGGGGTCCTCCCCACGGCGGGCGGAAGCCTTATCACACGACCGTTTGCCGATTTGCGGGGGAGGAATGTCGTGTCACCGCCAGACACAACACTTG
Organism: Schistocerca nitens; assembly: GCF_023898315.1. Classification (NCBI taxonomy): domain Eukaryota; kingdom Metazoa; phylum Arthropoda; class Insecta; order Orthoptera; family Acrididae; genus Schistocerca; species Schistocerca nitens. The sequence continues at coordinate 46,933,495 of NC_064617.1, read as the reverse complement.
CTAGGTGGTAGCTCAAATCGGCCGCGGTCCATTAGTACATGTCGGACCCGCGTGTCGCCACTGTGTGATCGCAGACCGAGCGCCACCACATGGCAGGTCTCGAGAGACGTACTAGCACTCGCCCCAGTTGTACGACGACGTTGCTAGCGATTACACGTATGAAGCTTTTCTCTCAATTGCCGAGAGACAGTTAGAATAGCCCTCAGCTAAGTCCATGGCTACGATCTAGCAAGGCGCCAATTGTAACAGTGCATGTATCTTACGAGTCTCATTTGTATAGTCAAGAGAGATGTATCACAAGGAGTGATTAAAAGTTAAGTATATTCCAAAGCTACGTATTTTCTTTATAGCAGTCATAACGTATCCTGTTCCAGACTTGACGCCAGTCGGCGTGTGTGTACGCGTGCCTTTCGGCTCCCTTCTCAGTTTGGTGTAGCTAGCTTGTTACGCCACAACAACAACAATTTGTACTGGAACACAGTATAGAGCTGCTTCATATCCATGCCACAGGGGATGTTCAAGGTGGCCTCCATGGGACTGCAGTTGATAGGGATGGTAGCAGTTGTCGTTCAGGATACACATACCATCATCTGTGGTGAGACTGACCCTCTTTTTGACGTTTTTGTAAAATATCACTTGCATATATCAATTTCTATCCATGATGATTTTTGTTATTGTACATTATTTCTATACAAACATTAATAGTGCACTGTGTGTATTATATTTTTCATAGGTTAGTAGAAAAAAATTATTAAAAGGAGTTAATATTACCCATTTTTATGGGGTTACATAGACCCCTCAAATTTGGTTTATTAAAGCATATGCACAATATTCCTGGGATAAATGTTTGTGTAGTGCAGTATGAGTATGACCACTGCGAAGGGATCTCAGTGATTCCCATTGAATACTGGATATTTTGTAAAATGTTGATAAGTTTGTTAATGGAAAAACAAACATTTTATGAATATAATTACCAGTCCTTAATTTAAAACTTCTAGTGACAAAAAACATTTAACTTCTTTTACTGAAATCCTCCCTGAAAATTTATACAGAATTCTATACCATCAATCTGTAGCTCTTGTGGAGGCAGCTTGCCAATCACATAACAGAATTGGGCAATGAATATATCATGTTCTTGTGGAACAAATGTAGTTTTAATTGAATCAGTGGAGTGAAGCCCCCTTACTTCATCTATCTTTTCTTCCATTTATTGCAATTTCTTGAATAATGAAGCACAGTGAAAAGTTTGCCTCGCCCTATTTCTCCAAACTACTTTCACTGTAACAAAGCCATTTGGAAAAAGATGTTGACACCGTCTCTTAGTAACCAGCAAATCTTCAACAACATAATCATCTGAAGGATGAAAATCACTTTCATTAGTTTCCAGAGTCTCTGGCAATTTCATTAGATCAATCTCATTTTCTGATGAAGAATTATCACTCTTTTGAATGAGATTTTTCTTGGCCTTTGAGAGTTCTTTATTAGCTGTGGATGACTTATAGTTGGAGGATAGTTTGTGTCATTTGTAACTGCAGGCAATTAGAACTTTTAATGTATTGCAGACACATCATCATTTGATGGCCTACTGAATGATTCTGAACCAATGTTCAATGCATGAACAGCTAAAACAGCTTTACCAGGGCTCAAATTAATTTTCTATCTTTTTGTATTTGAAAGGGCAATTGGTTTTTTTCTTTTCATATGGAGACTTTTAAGTAAGAAACCAGAGATTCAGCTACAGCTTCCTTTTTCGCCTGCACATTCTGTTCACCTGGAAGTTTAGAGAGAAGAGCTTCTTTTTAATCAACAAGATCACTTTTTCCAATTTTTCCTTATCCACATCTAGGTACATCTTGTACCTGGAGACCTTCAGTACATACTAGGCATTGTAATACAGTTTTTAATTTAGTTATGGTTTTACTTTGTGTATTCAGGCTTGCACTTTATTCTTTAACTTCACTATATAATACAGTTACAACCTATTGTGCCCATGCTTCACAATTAAAACAAAACATGAATCTCAGTCTAAAAGTTCTGAAGTAAACAAAACACTTGTAACAACAGATACCGACCAAGACTAACAATGAATTTAAATTCACTGTTGTGTCAGTCTTAATTTGTAGACAATGATTATACATTACAGTTTTCTTTAATGCCATATTTTGGAAAATTTATATGGATTAACTGAAATTTACTGATAATATTTAGGGGGTCAATGTTACCTCTGACGGAAAAATTTAGGGGTCCAATGCTACCCTTTTTTGAAGAAATGTGAATTTTGAATTGCTTAAATTGTTTGTACAGGTAACAAGGCCAGACAACTTCATTAGTCTGTGTGAATTTCATTACACAAGAACCTGATGATGATAGAATTAACAATTTCTTTGGGGCCAAGAAAGTTTTTACAATTGAATTTATAAACAGATATGTACAGCTTGCTCAAAGACTTTTTTAAAATTATAATATGTTTTTAAAACTTTATTTTAAAGTGTGTGAATTCAAATTAATAAATTCCATTGTATTATAAGGTACTTTTTATTTTCAAGAAGATGGATCATCCTCCAAATCTGGTGCACCACAGTCAACTGCCTCCCTGTGTGCTGAAAAAGTGCTGGAAATGTTGTGTGATGTGGTTGGCCTCTCTGAGGGTATTTGTTTTGTGTTAGTTGTACTGCATCAACTGTTTGCATCTGCTTGGCTGTACACAAACACTATCTTGGTTTATTCCCGGCATTAATACTGGACCATTTTGCTGATTACAGTATGCTGTGTCAATTACACTGCCTGCAACACACAAGGAACCCACAGCATGTGATCAGAGGAACTGTCATTTTTCAGCATCGTATCAGCATCATCTACAGTAGCAATGATGCATTTCTGGACACATGTTAATAGTACCTTGTTTCCTCCATTTCCACTCAGGAATCCGTCCCTGCAACTTGCCAATTTTGTTAGTGTTCACCCTGTATTTCAACTGCACTGTGTTTTGTTAAGAGTTTTACAAGTTCATTATTCTGGACTGATGCTACATGCCAACGTCCAGTTCACACAAAGCTATGGGATTCTCAAACATCACAATATCAGTTTATTTGTTATTATGCAAGGCACTCAGGAACACAATACCATTTCCCAATGATTTTCAATTCCCTTTGTCCACAAGAACAATCATATGGTCATGAATACTCTGTTGACAATGAGGCATGGCTCATGGATGAGGTGGCTTGGCTGAAAGCTAAGTAGTTGGAATATATGACCCTGAAAAGTGTATTATCACTGGCCATAGAACAAATGATGCGATGACAGACATAATTTGCCACATTGGACTGTCACTCACTACCACCACTTGAGGTGATAACATATAACAGAACAAATTACTCCACAATGAAATTCCCCCTCAAGCAAGATGACCAAACACAGACTAGGTCCAGTGCTTTAGTGCCCCACCACAGACTGTTAACGAAGGTATGAGCATACAGGTTAGATTCTCAGATATGTAAGTGGCTCAAAGACTTCTTAAGTAATAGAGCCTAGAACACTGTCCTCGGCTGTGAGTGTTGATCAGAGACAAGGATATCACTCAGCCTGCAAGATCTGGACAGTCACAGAGGGTGAGATTATTGATAGTTGGGAGGTCCAACATTAGGTGCATTATGGGGCTCCTTAGGGACAAGTCTGCCAAAAAGGGGAAGAAAGCCAATGTGCACTTCATGTGCATACCGGGTGGAGTCATTCCAGATGTGGAACAGGTCCTCTCGGATGCCATGAAGAACACAGGGTGCAGCCAACTACAAGTGGTGGCTCATGTCGGTACCAATGATCAGAAGAGATTCTCTCTGGTTTTAATCAGCTAACAGATGTGGTAAAGGCTGCCAATCTTGCTTGTGAGATGAAAGCAGAGCTGACCAGCATAATCGACAGCACCAATTGCAGAGCTGTGGTACAGAGCTGAGAGGAGGGTCTGAATCAGAGGCTCAGACAGTTCTGTGATCATGTAGGCTGTAGGTTGCAGATTCCTCGACTTGCACCAAAGGGTGGTAGGGTTTCAGGTTGTGCTGAATAGGGCAGGAGTCCACTACATGCAGTAGGCAGCTGCACGGGTAGCAGGGGCTGTGTGGCATGGACTGAGCGGTTTTTTAGGTTAGAGCATCTCGGGAAAACACAAGAAGGGTTTGAGTCACAAAGGGTGCAGGCTGAACACAGGAAGAACGTAGATACAGGAATCATTGGTACAACAGTTGTAAATTGTCGTAGCTGTGTTGGGAAAGTACCAGAGCTCCAAGTGCTAATAGAAGCATAGATGCTCCAATTGTTATAGGCGCTGAAAGCTGGCTAAAGCCAGAGATAAGCTCAGTGAAAATTTTTGCGAAGGATCTAACGGTGTTTCAAAAGGATAGGCTAAACACTGTTGGCAGTGGCGTGTTTGCTGCTGTTAGAAGTATTTTACCTTGTCGCAAAATTAAAGTAGATAGTTCCTGTGAGTTAGTATGGACAGAGGTCATTGTTGGCAACTGGAACAAGATAATAATTGGATATTTTTACCGGCCTCCCAATTCAGATGATACAATTGCTGAAAGGTTCAAAGAAAACCTGACTTTGATTTCAAACACGTACCTGACTCATACAATTATAGTTGGTGGTAATTTTAATTTACCTTCAATATGTTGGCAAAAATACATATTTAATTCTGGAGGTATGCACAAGACAACATCTGAAATTGTGCTAAATGCATTCTCTGAAAATTATTTCAAGCACTTAGTTCATGAGTCCATGTGAATAGTAAACAGTTGTGAAAACATACTTGACCGCTTAGATACAAATAATCCTGAGTTAATAATGAGCATCAAAACAGATACAGGGACTAGTGAACACAGGGTTGTAGTAGTGAGACTGAATATTGTAACCCTAAATCCTTCAAAAAACGAACAAAAATATACCTATCCAAAAAAGCAGATAAAAATTCATTTGATGCCTTCCTGAGAGACAATCTCCACTCCTTCCAAATTAACAATATAAGTATAGACTGGATGTAACTTCAATTCACAGAAATAGTATCAGCAGCAATTGAGAGATTTATACCAAATAAATTAACAAACAACTGAGATGATCCTTCTTGGTACACAAAACGGGTCAGAGCACTGTTGCAGAAACAAATACGCCAAATTTAAACAGACACCAAATCACCAAGACTGGTAATCTTTTACAGAAGCTAGAAATTGAGTGCAGACTTCAATGCGAAATGCTTACAATAGTTTCCACAATGAAACTTTGACTCAAAACCTGGCAGAAAATCCAAGGAGATTCTGGTCGTATGTGAAGTATGCTAGTGGAAAGACACAATCAGTGCCTTCTCTGTGTGACAGCAATGGCAATACTATCAAAGACAGTTCTGCCAAAACAGAGTTACTAAACACAGCCTTCCGAAATGCTTCCACAAAAGAAGACGAAGTAAATATTCCAAAATTCGAATCAACGGCAGCTGCCAACATGAGTAATGTAGAAGTAAATATCCTCAGAGTACTGAAGCAAGTTAAATAACTTAATAAAAGCAAGTCTTCTGGTCCAGACTGTATACTAATTAGGTTGTTTTCAGAGTATGCTGATGCAGTAGCTCCATACTTAATCACATACAACCGTTTTCTCGACAAAAGATCCATACCAAAGACTGCATGTTGCACAGGTCACACCAATATTGAACAAAGGTAGTAGGAGTAATCCACTAAATTACAGGCCCATATCATTAACATCGATATGCAGCAGGATTTTGGAACATACATTGTGTTCAAACATTATGAATTACCTCGAATAAAACGGCCTACTGACACACAATCAAAATGAATTTTGAAAAAATCATTCTTGTGAAACACAACTAGCTCTTTATTTGCATGAAATATTGAGTGCTATTGACAAGAGATTTCAGACTGATTCCATATTTCTGGATTTCCAGAACTCTTTCGACACTATACAATACAAGCGGCTTGTAGTAAATTTGCGGGGTTATGGAATATCCTCTGTTATGTGACTGGATTTGTGATTTCCTATGAGAGAGGTCACAGTTCATAGTAATTGATGGAAAGTCATCAAGTAAAATAAAAGTGATTTCTGGTGTTCCCCAAAATAGTGTTACAGGCCCTTTGTTGTTCCTTATCTACATAAACTATTTGAGGGACAATCTGAGTAGCCATCTTAGGTTGTTTGTAGATAATGCTGTTGTTTATCGACTGATAAAGTCATCAGAAGATCAAAACAAATTGCAAAATGATTTAGAAAAGATATCTGTATGGTGCAAAAATTGGCAATTGACCATAATAATGGAAAGTGTGACATCATACACGTGAGTGATAAAAGGAATCCGTTAAATTTCAGTTATATGGTAAATCAGTCAAATCTAAAGGCTGTAAATTCAACTAAATACCAAGGAATTGCGATTACAAACAACTGAAATTGGAAGGAACACATAGTAAATGTTTTGGGGAAGGCTAACCAAAGACTGCATTTTATTGACAGGACATTTAGAAAGTCCAACAGATCTACTATGGAGACTGCCTACACACCATTTGTCCTCCTCTTTTAGAATACTGCTGCATGGTGTGGGATCCTTAGCTGGCAGGATCGATGGAGTGCATTGAAAAAGTTCAAAGAAGGGCAGTACATTTTGTATTATCACGAAATAGGTGCGAGAGTGTCACTGAAATGATACAGGATTTGGGGTGGACATCATTAAAACAAAGGCATTTTTCATTGGGGTGGAATCTTCTCAGGAAATTATAATCACCAACTTTCTCCTCCAAAAGCAAAAATATTTTGTTGACACCAGCCTACACAGGGAGAATCTATCACCATGATAAAATAGGGGAAATCAGAGCTCATATGGAAATATATAGGTGTTCGTTCTTTCCACACGCTATATGAGATTGGAATAATTGAGAATTGCGAAGCTGGTTCACTGAACCCCTGCCAGGCACTTAAATGTGACTTGCAGAGTATCCATGTAGATGCAGATGTAGATAAGTGCTGCAGGGAAGTGTGATAGGGCCGCTCTTAGACGCTAGATACACAAATTATGTGATTGATAGGGCGAGCAGCAGTCTGTGGCTGTTTGCTGATGATGTTGCAGTGTACTGATAGGTGTCATGTTTGAGTGACTCTCTGCTTAGAAAAAAATTCAAGTTGTTGTGATAAATGGCAGCTGAAAATGTGCAGATGAGTAGTAAAAACAATCACATAATGTTCAAATTTGGCATTAGTAGTGGGCTGCTTGACACACTCATACTGAGTAAATATCTTGGCATAATGAAACTCAATCAACATGTAAGGATGGTAGTAGGGAAGGCAATGGTCGCCTTCAGTATATTGGGAAAATTTAGGGAAAGTGTAGTTTATCTATAAAGGTGACTGCATGTAAAACACTAGTGAAGCCAGTTCTTGAGTACTGCTTGAGTATTTTGGACCCCAACCAAGTTGGATTAAAGGAAGACGTTGAAGTAATGCAGAGGTGGGCTTACCAGTCAGTGTGATCTACATGTGAGTATTACGGAGAAGCTTAGTGAACTCAAATGGGAATCCCTCAAGGAAGGAAAATGTCCTTTTCACAAAACATTATTTCGAAAATTTACAGGAATGGCATTTGAAGCTGACTGCAGAATAATTCTACTGGTGCCAACATACATTTCACATAAGGGCCACAAAGGAGAGATAAGAGAAATTAGGGCTCAAATGGAGGCATATAGAGAGTCGATTTTCCCTTGGTCGGTCTGGTAGGAAATGGAATGACTAATGACAGTACAAAGTTCCCACTGCTATGCACAACAGGGTGGCTTGTGGAGTGTACATGTATGCAGAAATGCAGTGACCTTCCTGTAAATGTCTGACCTCATGTCTGACAAGTTGTGCTATTAATGGTTTCAACTTAATAATAAATCATCATCAAATAATTTGAATGTGTCACATAGTACCTTGTCAGCTGAAGAGGCCCAGAGATGTGCTTACAATGCAAACATATCTGCACTCTGATGAATCAGATATGTTTGTTTTGTAAGTGGTTCTTCAGGCCTCTCAAGTTGACAAGATACCACAAAATGTATTCCCATCTTCTGATGACTTGATAATAATCTAGTAAAGCGGTCAAACTCACATTAGCATATAACATGAACCTGCAGCAAGCTGAACACAGAAATCTATGTCTCAGCTTTTTTTACCATGGACTAAGATCAACTTACCATATTTACTCGAATCTAAGACGCACTTTTTTTCCAGTTTTTGCAATCCAAAAACCCGCCTGCGGCTTAGAATCGAGTGTAAAGCAAGCGGAAGTTCTGAAAAATGTTGATAGGTGCCGCCACAACTAGCTTTTGCCGTCGAATATACACTCCTGGAAATTGAAATAAGAACACTGTGAATTCATTGTCCCAGGAAGGGGAAACTTTATTGACACATTCCTGGGGTCAGATACATCACATGATCACACTGACAGAACCACAGGCACATAGACACAGGCAACAGAGCATGCACAATGTCGGCACTAGTACAGTGTATATCCACCTTTCGCAGCAATGCAGGCTGCTATTCTCCCATGGAGACGATCGTAGAGATGCTGGATGTAGTCCTGTGGAACGGCTTGCCATGCCATTTCCACCTGGCGCCTCAGTTGGACCAGCGTTCGTGCTGGACGTGCAGACCGCGTGAGACGACGCTTCATCCAGTCCCAAACATGCTCAATGGGGGACAGATCCGGAGATCTTGCTGGCCAGGGTAGTTGACTTACACCTTCTAGAGCACGTTGGGTGGCACGGGATACATGCGGACGTGCATTGTCCTGTTGGAACAGCAAGTTCCCTTGCCGGTCTAGGAATGGTAGAACGATGGGTTCGATGACAGTTTGGATGTACCGTGCACTATTCAGTGTCCCCTCGACGATCACCAGTGGTGTACGGCCAGTGTAGGAGATCGCTCCCCACACCATGATGCCGGGTGTTGGCCCTGTGTGCCTCGGTCATATGCAGTCCTGATTGTGGCGCTCACCTGCACGGCGCTAAACACGCATACGACCATCATTGGCACCAAGGCAGAAGCGACTCTCATCGCTGAAGACGACACGTCTCCATTCGTCCCTCCATTCACACCTGTCGCGACACCACTGGAGGCGGGCTGCACGATGTTGGGGCGTGAGCGGAAGACGGCCTAACGGTGTGCGGGACCGTAGCCCAGCTTCATGGAGACGGTTGCGAATGGTCCTCGCCGATACTCCAGGAGCAACAGTGTCCCTAATTTGCTGGGAAGTGGCGGTGCGGTCCCCTACGGCACTGCGTAGGATTCTACGGTCTTGGCGTGCATCCGTGCGTTGCTGCGGTCCGGTCCCAGGTCGACGGGCACGTGCACCTTCCGCCGACCACTGGCGACAACATCGATGTACTGTGGAGACCTCACGCCCCACGTGTTGAGCAATTCGGCGGTACGTCCACCCGGCCTCCCGCATGCCCACTATACGCCCTCGCTCAAAGTCCGTCAACTGCACATACGGTTCACGTCCACGCTGTCGTGGCATGCTACCAGTGTTAAAGACTGCGATGGAGCTCCGTATGCCACGGCAAACTGGCTGACACTGACGGTGGCGGCGCACAAATGCTGCGCAGCTAGCGCCATTCGACGGCCAACACCGCGGTTCCTGGTGTGTCCGCTGTGCCGTGCGTGTGATCATTGCTTGTAAGCCCTCTCGCAGTGTCCGGAGCAAGTATGGTGGGTCTGACACACCGGTGTCAATGTGTTCTTTTTTCCATTTCCAGGAGTGTATGTAGCGTTACACAAGCATGCTTTGTGGGCACAAAGATAAATACTGGCGCCAAAACTTCTGCATCAGTAAATAAATTAAAAAAAAAAGGTAGAAGACGAGCTTTTTTTTTCTCCGCCCCGAGTTTCGACCACTGCATTTTCATACATTATCCAACGAAGTAAGTACAAATTCCGTATTGTTCATCTTCGAATGTAGCACAATTTCAATGTACTACGAAAATCCGACTGGCAAGACTGTTAGGGATGTTTGTCAATATGGCCAACTCTATGTTCCGAGTTTTTTCCTACCTGTGAGAAGAGATGGTTGCTAATAGGAACCTGATGAAATGTGAATCACATGCAGTATTCTCTTCACCATAAGAATAATACGAATATAAACATTTTGCCATGTATTCTTTCGTGTTTGCTGCTATCTCATTTAAATCCTGTCTGCGTAATAAACTATGAAACTAGAGTGAGACAACAGCAAACGCGGAAGAATATACGTATCGTGTCATGTTTATATTCGTATTATTCTTATGCCTAATAGTGACACAGTCAGAAATGAACCACGGCAACTGACTAGATTTTAAATGTAAGATGACTAATTTCTGTGCAGAATTTGATGTACTAAAGAAGCAGCCGCAAAGATTTTCAAACGGAGGAGCAAAACTCTCGTTCAGAACATGTTCTATCATACGAATGTTCTATCATACGCATCTGGTTCTTTTTGATCATTATCAAAGAAAGCAGCAGTGTAAGTAACAACAAATAGCAGTCTCTTGCCATTGTTTCGCTAATGAGACGATTCCTCTTTTTTTTTTTAAGCGGCGGTAGTGCGCACAAAAGCAAGTCATGCCGCGAGCGGCGACAGGCCGTAAACACGCACTATCAAAATGCGACAAACAATGCCTTACACAGTACAGTAATGCATTTTCAGCTTAGAGTGACGTAAACACCTATAACAAAGAAAACGGCACTTATCAGATCAAAGCAGAATAATCAATCGATTCAAACCAGACAAAGCACGTGAAAAAGGAAGGGTACCCGTATAAATACGGACGGAGCGCCTGACGCATAGCAATGGCTACCTGGTAAAGCTTAACTGCTAAGCTTACGACTCGAACCAAACTACTGTAGCTGTATCGTCTTTCATTCGACCTAAATTGTGTCTCATATTACAATGGACCAACTTTGTTTCGGTTTGGAGGTGCGGCCTAAAACTTTTCTCTCCCCTTGAATTTCGAGTCTCAAATTTCAGGTGCGGCTTAGATTCGGGATTTTTTTTTTTTTTCCTTTATTTCGAGTCTCATTTTTCAGGTGCGGCTTAGATTCGAGTGCGGCTTAGATTCGAGTAAATACGGTAGATTATCAAAATTTAGCAGATCAAGTGAAGTTCATTTGCATTTGTCAGCTCACAACCTAGTGACACTATAAAAGAACGGCTTTTGTTTTGCACCAATACAAGTTCAAAATAAATGAGTAATAAACAACTGTTTTTAAATCTCATGTACTGCTGAAGTTCAAAACGTTTTCTTTTAATCTGTAAGGTCTGGTTAAGAAGAATATTGGCCATGTAAGTAATGAAGTCAGATAATTGCTACCAAAAGAATTCTTGTAAATGACTCATAATTAACATGAAAAAGTTTAAAGGTATTTCAAGACACTTAGCAGATGAGTAAGAAAGTAAATCTGAACCACCTGCAGTGAATAATAAAGTAGTGTTCGACAGCAGCCAATAATGACTGAAAATCTCTTACAAAAATGCTCTCTAGGTTCGAAATTTTTAACTACCAAAAATATGTTTATACTGTGGTGATATTTGCAAGAACGTTGATAAAACGAAAGTAAAAATTTTAAGAGGGTAGGGGATCAAACTGGCTGACAGGGAGCAGGAGAGACACCACAGGATGTTCTACTTTTCAGTGTCACTGAGTGAGGTGGCGCAGTGGTTAGCACACCGGACTCGCATTCGGGAGGACAGTGGTTCAAACTCATGTCTGGCCACCGTGATTTAGATTTTCTACTATTTCCCTGACTCACTTCAGGTAAATACTGGGATGGTTCCTTTGAATGAGCAAAGCCAGCTTCCTTCCCCAATCCGATGGGACTGATGACCCCACTGCTTGATCTCATCCCCAAACTAACCAACCAATTTCCACTGTCAACAACAACAACAACAACAACAACAACAACAACAACAACTCAGGCAGCACAAGCTGTGCCCCAGTGAGTTGACATCAGGCATGCCTAGGAGGCAGTTCCCGGTCTACGCTATGTGAAGTGCAATGAAAAACGTGAACCGTGTTACTAAACAATTGGCGATGAGTAGGGTCGTGCTTTCGTGTGTTGCGTCGTTGTTCCAGTTTCGCAGCTTATCCACGGCATGGAGGATTTAGTGCGAGTTTTGGTTGAGCAGCAGACAGATCTCATGGCCACCATGAAACAAGTGCTTCCAGCGTTGCTCTCCGCACTGTCTGCTCCAGTGCCGTTCCCTCCTCCCTTTCCCCCGTATGACGAGACGGCGGAGGATTGGGACACATATGAACATCGCCTTCGGCAGCATTTCCAGGAATTTCATGTTGCCGATGCGGAGGTATGTCGTGTTCTTTTCTTGTCTTGGATATCTCCCTCGCTGTATCAAGTTTTGCGGCAGCTAGCGCCGTTGCAGGAACCCTCGTCCTTGTCTTTTGACGCATTGTGTTCATTGCTGTCTTCATATTATCGCCATCGCATGCATGTTGTGGCGGCTAGGGTCGAGTTCTATCAATGCAAGAAGCAGCCCCATCAGTCTTAACGGGCGTGGGCTGCTAACCTGCACGGTCTTATTCGCAAGTGTCATTTTGTGATGGAGCAGTCGCGAGAGTCGTATGCCCACGTTATGGTGCGCGACGTCATTGTTCATTCGGCCCCTGATAGGGAGGTCCAGCAACAGGCCCTGCAGTTAGAAGACCCTTCCCTTGAGGAAGTCCTGTCCATTGCTCAATCGTATGAAGTCTCTCACGCAGCAGGTCAACAGCTGGAAGCGTGGTGCGACGTCGCGGAGGTTCAGGGCGGCGCGGCCGCGTCCACTGTGTCCGGGGTGGACGATGTGTGAGCGGTGCAATCCGGCCGTTACTGCCGCTCCAAAACGGCGCGTAAACAGACTTCTGGCCGCCGGCCCCTGTTACCGTCCTGTGTGTCGTGCTGTATACACCATGATCGGTCAGAGTGTCCCCAGCGTTGGGCCGTTTGTCGCAAATGTAATAAAAAAGGACACATTGCTAAAGTTTGCCGCTCAGCCTAAAAAGAATCGAAGGAAGCAGGTACAGAGGACATGGACGTTGACATTCATGAAGTTTCATTGGACCAGGCTCCCGACGCATCGGCACACAAACTCTTTATCGAGGTGTTGGTTCGGTTGCACCAATTACAACTGCAAGTAGATACGGGCGCAGCAGTTTCTTTGTTGAATGCACAAACTTACTCCAACCTTGGGTCGCCCTTGTTGGCGCCAGTTTACCGGCATCTACGCGGTTATGATAAACAATTCATTCCCCTACTGGGTCAATTCACTACCGACGTGACTTACAAATCAGTCACCTGGCCTATTACTTTTATTGTTGTCAGTGATGCGAGCTCCGCTAACCTTTTTGGCTTGGATGCCTTTCAGGCTTTCGGTTTTTCTATCGCTGACACCATACAGTTGGTCTCCGAAGACGTTCCCTATCAATCATTGGAATCTTTGATCTTTGACTTTCTGGATATCTTTGAGGAGGGCCTAGGGCGTGTTTCAGACTTTGAAGCCCACTTAACGTTGAAGGCATCGGCTTGCCCGCATTTTCTACGCACGAGGCAGGTCCCCTTGGCTCTCTGCCCTCAGGTAAAAGAAGAGCTAGACTGGCTGACAACCCTAGGGGTCATTCTTCCCAGTTCTTCTAGTGAGTGGGCTTCATCCCTCGTTATTGTCAGGAAACTCTGGCGAAAATTATGTCTTTGTGGCGATTTCAAGGCCACCATTAATTCCCAATTGGTGGTGGACACCTATTCTCTGCATCGTGCTGAGGAATTGTTCTCCGCCATGGCGGGAGGCCAATATTTTTCGAAAATCGATCTTTCGGAGGCTTATCATCAGATACCATTTGATGAAGACTCCAAATGGCTGGTGGTCGTCAACACCACGGGTGGCCTTTACCAATACCAATGGTTGGCCTTCGGAATATCCAGTGCCCCAGCGATATTCCAGCGTTATCTTGAGCATGTCACGTTGACAATCCCTCATCGTATTAATTAGCTGGACGACATAATTGTCACAGTCCGCAACACGAAGGAACACTTGCACAACCTTCACACCCTCTTTCTCAAATTCAGGTCCGTGGGCTTGCGTTGCAACCTGCGTAAGTCAAACTTCTTCCAACCGTCCATTGAGTATGTAGGCTACACCATCTCTCGGCACGGCGTCCAGCCGCTAGGAAGATTGGTCCAAGGTATCGTCGACCTTCCGCGGCCCGCTTCGCTGAAGGAGTTACAAGCTCTTTTAGGCAAGATGGCCTATTACCATCGGTTCATCCCCAGGGCTTCCACCATAGCCCGCCCCCTGTACTGCCTTCTGTGCAAGAGTGTTCCTTTTGATTGGTCACCTGTATGCGAGCGAACGTTCACCTCATTGAAGGGCCTCCTCACGTCAGCACCTTGTTTGGCTACTTTTGACCCCCATGAGCCGTTGGTCCTGACTACAGATGCTTCGCAGTATGGGGTGGGGACGGTCCTGGCCCATTGCAATGCGGATGGTTCCGAGCAGCCACTGGCATTTGCGTCTAAAACTCTTAGTCCCGTGCATGCCCATTACTCCCAGGTGGAAAAAGAGGCTTTGGCCATTGACTTTGCTGTTACCAAGTTTTACCCTTTCTTGTACGGCACGAAGTTTCAGTTAATCACTAACCATAAGCCGTTAATATCGTTATTTGGCCCCACCTCTCAGATTCCGGATTGGGTGGCCCACAGACTACAGTGCTGGGCCTTGTTCCTCTCTAAGTACCATTATGAAGGTTTACCAGAAGATGCATTATGACATTCATTTTTGCCCTACCGGACAGCATGCCAACGCAGACGCTCTTTCCCATCTTCCGGTGGGCCCGGATCCTAAGTTCGATTGAGAGGAGATTATGTGTTTTCATTTGCATGTGGCATCCTGCCAAGCGGTTGATGGCTTCCCAATCACTAGTTCTAGAATCACCAGGGACACGGCAGCTGACCCGGTTCTCTGGCAAGTAGTTCGCCTCCTTCAGCAGGGGTGGTCATCCCGACCTCCAGGCCGGGCCTCGGACCCTCTTCGTAATTATTTTGTTCTACGAGACCGCCTCTCCGTCTTGGAAGGAGTTCTTCTTCTAGCTGCTGATGATACAGCTCCTCATGTGGTTGTTCCTGCAAGTTTGCGAAGGGAAGTCCTCACGTTATTACATGAGGGGTACTGAGGTGTTTCCCGTACTAAAACCTTGGTGGTGGTGGTGGTTAATGTTTAACGTCCTGTCGACAACGAGGTCATTAGAGACGGAGCGCAAGCTCAGGTTAGGGAAGGATTGGGAAGGAAATCGGCCGTGCCCTTTCAAAGGAACCATCCCGGCATTTGCCTGAAACGATTTAGGGAAATCACGGAAAACCTAAATCAGGATGGCCGGAGACGGGATTGAACCGTCGTCCTCCCGAATGCGAGTCCAGTGTGCTAACCACTGCGCCACCTCGCTCGGTACTAAAACCTTGACTCACAGACATGTGTAATGGCCCAGTATTGACAGAGAAATTGAGCACTTGGTGGCCGCCTGTTCCCAGTGTGTGAGCCAACAGGCATCTCCCAGGTCAGCGTTCTCTTCATGGCCGCCTGCAACCCACGCATGGGAACATGTTCACATCGATTTTGCGGGCCCGTTTCTCAATGGCTTTTGGCTCATTGTCATTGATGCTTATTCCCGATTCCCATATGTGGTTCGCTGCTCCTCAACCACTTCAGAAGTTGCAATCCAGGCACTAGCAAAAATCTTTTCTGTGGAAGGTCTGCCAGTCACCCTGGTCTCAGACAATGGACCTCAGTTTATTTTGCAGACCTTCCAGGATTTTTGTAGGCACTTCGGTATTTGGCACGTTTTCTCTCCCCCCTTTCATCCACAATCGAATGGGGAAGCCGAGCACATGGTGCGCACATTTAAGATACAGATGAAAAAGTATGTGCACGAATTTCCCGCGGAGGAGGCATTGACATTTTTCCCGACGGCATACCGGACCACACCAATGGGAGAACGCAGCCCTGCAGAGCTCCTCCACGGGCGCCAACCTAGGACTGAGCTGCACCTCCTCCGGCCTGGTCCTCACCAGTCTTTGCAAAACGAAGTACCCGGCTTTCCACCCACGTTGGATACCGGTGGTGGTCTTGCGCTGAAATGGCCGCCGGCTCTATACCTTGCAGGCGGGGGACCGGAGTGTATGTCGTCACAAAAATCAGCTACGTCCATGTTTGGGTACCCACCCTCCGACCCCTCGGGCACCGGCTTCCCTATTGCCGGCACCCGTGTTGGTTTCTCAAGGGACACTACCGCCCCTCCCCCCTGTGACTCCGCCACACTGTGACAGTTCTCAGCCAGTAGCTCCAGCACCGGCATCGCCATCGTTAGAGATGCCCCAGCGAGAGCCGGACCCCCTCGCAGGCCCGGTTTCTCAGGAGGCTGGTTCACCAGTGGTCGTCCCTTCCCCATCGTCCCCACTAGTGGGTCTTGCCCCTCCCGAGGTGGACCAGGATCCGGAGTTCGACGGCTTGTCTCCCGTTCTGTCCCGGGCTCCAGTGGTGGGACGACAGGTGCCTCTTCGTGTGGGTCACTTCCAGCCGTATTCGAAGGTTCTGGCTCGAGGGTTGGCAGATCCCCTCGAATCCAGCCTTCCAATAGAAGTGGAGGTCATCACTCCTGCACGATGCTCCACCTTCTGACGCAGTGGATCACAGTGGCTTCACCCTCCGAAGGAGGAGGAGTGCAGTAGCCACCAGAAAGATCGCGGGAGGCGCACATCGGCACGGCGAGTCCCCGTCAGTAGTTGCCGCAAGTAGAGTCCCGTCCACCAGAGACCAGAGGGCACGCGAGAATTCGGCCGCGACCTCTGCCAGTGGAACAACAACAACTCCGGCAGCATGGGCCGTGCCCCAGTGAGTTTACATCGGGCATGCCAAGGAGACAGTTCCCGGTCTACACTATGTGAAGTGCGACGAAAAATGTGAAACGTGTTACTACAGCACCTGTTGATGTAGGTACACTTTTCTTCATAAGTAAGAGAGGTTCTTCCATTAATTTTACACAGCATACAACAAACATGTGCAGATGTTTGAAACTCTATAATTTATTTAATTGATAAAAATGTGAATGAGCACTTACATTTTGAACTTCATGTTTGAAAAAAACTTAAAATTTGTACTTAATTCTGTCAATTTGTACCACATTTTTAATAGATTTGAAAAATCCTAGTCTTCCACTGAGAAGGTTGACTTTTATAAGCATATCAAGTTAGAAAGTAATAGGTCTTTTACTTTGGGTGTTACATTTACCTACATACACAAATTTGTGGAAAATGTCCAATAAAGTTTCTGTTTGTATTTGACATTCTTTTACAATTGTACAGCACCATAAACAGGTTCTTTTCCATTTTCTACATCAATTTCCTTCCTTTCACATTCCTATGATGCACTCTTCTTGAATTTTGTCACCTCCAAAATGATTTATCCACTCTCATTTCATGCTTTCTGTCTATCTCATACAAAGCTTTTACGCAGTTTACTCCTGTTGTAATTAGCTGTAAGTAGCATTAACAACTGGAACACATTATTTAAGTAACACTTAGCAGGAACCAATTATGTACATGAAGATCTGTAGCAATACACATAGAGAACTGAGACCAAGAGTAGTTCAGCTAGCCTTAAATAGACTGGTCTCTGACAGTGATTCCCCTATCCTCCTCTCTCTCTCTCTCTCTCTCTCTCTCTCTCTCTCTCTCTCTCTCTCTCTCTCTCTCTCACACACACACACACACACACACACACACACACACACACACACACACACACACACACACACATATGCCTGAGGCACCCTCTGCAGATGACCTAGTGCTGTTGCAAGTGCGGTCTTTTCAAAGTAGGCACATGCGTTGCTGCAAACCCAAGTTTGGTTTGTATTTTCTTTAAAACATATTTCCCGCTTAACACACCACTACTAAAATATAAAACAGCATCATAAACCCAAAAACTCCAAATCGGAATGTCTTATGAAATAGAAAATAAGTGAGTAAAATTTTTAGGTATTTACATTGACTCCAGACCCTGCTGGGAGGATGTGAAAAAATATCACAGGTGCCATACCTCAGTTCGTAAACTTGGATTATGTTAGGGTGACATTTCTTGGACTATTCCAGTCACATATATCATATGTGTGATTGTATGGGGACTCACCCTACCACATCAAAAATATTTTAAAAATACAAATAAGTCCTATGTATAATGTGTAAAACAGGATGCATGGAGCAGTGTTACCCTCTTTTCCCAGGCTTAGAATACTCACAATTATAAATTTATACCTATATGTGTCTGTGTTCTATGTTAAAAATAATATTTCAGAATTTGATATTAAGGGAGAAACTCATGAAAACAACATCAGAGTAAAGGCTAATTTAGATATACTGATGCATAAGTTAGCAAGAACTGGAAATTCCCACAAAATGAACACACTCAAAATTTTTAACAATTACCAGTTTATGTTTGGTCCATGGATCTAATATTAGTATGTAACAAATTTTCCTATAGTCTACTGTATCATAATGTGGTATGTTATGCTTAGTCTTCAGTCCTGAGACTGGTTTGATGCAGCTCTCCATGCTACTCTATCCTGTGCAAGCTTCTTCATCTCCCAGTACCTACTGCAACCTACATCCTTCTGAATATGCTTAGTGTATTCATCTCTTGGTCTCCCCCTACGATTTTTACCCTCCACGCTGCCCTCCAATACTAAATTGGTGATCCCTTGATGCCTCAGAACATGTCCTACCAACTGATCCCTTCTTCTGGTCAAGTTGTGCCACAAACTCCTCTTCTCCCAATCCTACTCAGTACCTCCTCATTAGTTATGTGATCTACCCATCTAATCTTCAGCATTCTTCTGTAGAACCACATTTCGAAAGCTTCTCTTCTTGTCCAAACTATTTACCGTCCATGTTTCACTTCCATACATGGCTACACTCCATACAAATACTTTCAGAAATGACTTCCTGACACTTAAATCTATACTCGATGTTAACAAATTTCTCTTCTTCAGAAACGCTTTCCTTGCCATTGCCAGTCTACATTTTATATCCTCTCTACTTCGACCATCATCAGTTATTTTGCTCCCCAAATAGCAAAACTCCTTTACTACTGTAAGTGTCTCATTTCCTAATCTAATTCCCTCAGCATCACCCGACTTAATTCGACTACATTCCATTATCCTCGTTTTGCTATTGTTGATGTTCATCTTATATCCTCCCTTTAAGACACCGAGCGAGGTGGCGCAGTGGTTAGACACTGGACTCGCATTCGGGAGGACGACGGTTCAATCCCGCGTCCGGCCATCCTGATTTAGGTTTTCCGTGATTTCCGTAAATCGCTCCAGGCAAATGCCGGGATCGTTCCTTTCAAAGGGCACGGCCGACTTCCTTCCCTGTCCTTCCCTAATCCGATGAGACTGATGACCACGCTGTCTGGTCTCCTTCCCCAACCAACCAACCAACCTTTACGACACCATCCATTCCGTTCAACTGCTCTTCCAAGTCCTTTGCTGTCTCTGACAGAATTACAATGTCATCGGCGAACCTCAAAGTTTTTATTTCTTCTCCATGGATTTTAATACCTACTCCGAATTTTTCTTTTGTTTCCTTTACTGCTTGCTCAATATACAGATTGAATAACATCGGGGAGAGGCTACAACCCTGTCTCACTCCCTTCCCAACCACTGCTTCCCTTTCATGTCCCTCGACTCGTATAACTGCCATCTGGTTTCTGTACAAATTGTAAATAGCCTTTCGCTTCCTGTATTTTACCCCTGCCACCTTCAGAATTTGAAAGAGAGTATTCCAGTCAACATTGTCAAAAGCTTTCTCTAAGTCTACAAATGCTAGAAACGTAGGTTTGCCTTTCCTTAATCTTTCTTCTAAGATAAGTCGTAAGGTCAGTATTGCCTCACGTGTTCCAGTATTTCTACGGAATCCAAACTGATCTTCCACGAGGTCCGCTTCTACTATTTTTTCCATTCGTCTGTAAAGAATTCGTGTTAGTATTTTGCAGCTGTGGCTTATTAAACTGATTGTTCGGTAATTCTCACATCTGTCAACACCTGCTTTCTTTGGGACTGGAATTATTATATTCTTCTTGAAGTCTGAGGGTATTTCGCCTGTTTCATACATCTTGCTCACCAGATGATAGAGTTTTGTCAGGACTGGCTCTCCCAAGGCCGTCAGTAGTTCCGATGGAATGTTGTCTACTCCGGGGGCCTTGTTTCGACTCAGGTCTTCAGTGCTCTGTCAAACTCTTCACGCAGTATCGTATCTCCCATTTCATCTTCATCTACATCCTCTTCCATTTCCATAATACTGTCCTCAAGTACATCGCCCTTGTATAGACCCTCTATATACTCCTTCCACCTTTCTGCTTTCCCTTCTTTGCTTAGAACTGGGTTTCCATCTGAGCTCTTGATGTTCACAAAAGTGGTTCTCTTATCTCCAAAGGTATCTTTAATTTTCCTGTAGGCAGTATCTATCTTACCCCTAGTGAGATAAGCCTCTACATCCTTACATTTGTCCTCTAGCCATCCCTGCTTAGCCATTTTGCACTTCCTGTCAATCTCATTTTTGAGATGTTTGTATTCCTTTTTGCCTGCTTCATTTACTGCATTTTTATATTTTCTCCTTTCATCAATTAAATTCAATATTTCTTCTGTTACCCAAGGATTTCTACTAGCCCTCATCTTTTTACCTACTTGATCCTCTACTGCCTTCCCTACTTCATCCCTCAAAGCTATCCATTCTTCTTCTACTGTATTTCTTTCCCCCATTCCTGTCACGTGTTCCCTTATGCTCTCCCTGAAACTCTGTACAACCTCTGGTTCTTTCAGTTTATCCAGGTCCCATCTCCTTAAATTCCTTTGATTAAAACTCAAATTTGGGTTTTGGATTCTGCCATGAAGACATTCCTTCAGTAAGGTCCCATTTGTAAAGTCCATGAATGTAAATTTGATGGCTTCAGTTGCAGCGATTGGTAGAAAATTCCAGTGATGATATTCTTCACCATCAACAATTGGCTTTTGGTAGCCACATCATGAGGCACACCATGATTTACTTTCTTTTAGGCACATGTCGTGGATAGGGTTTTGTCTGTGGACATTTTGTGGAAGTATAACACCCAAGCTCCTTGCTTTATGTTTTTCAAGTCCCTTATACTCTTTCTTATTGCCAAGCTGTAGCTTATCAATTTCTGCACCAGTCAGTCACCCTCTCCCTTTTATTCTCTTTCCATCAGATATTTTTTTTCTGGCAAATCTTGTCTCAGTTTTTTTACACCTAGTCATTTCTGTACATGCCCCACACATTCTAATGCTTGGTTGTCTCCATTACCAAGGTACTTCACATATTGCAGGCCACAGCAGGCAACTGATCTGATAGCTGACAACTCCCTGCACTCCTACATCTGCATCTACATCTACACCTACACTGATGCTCTGCAAGCCATCAAATGGCATGTGGTGGTGAGTACTCTGTATTACTACTAGTCATTTCCTTTCCTGTTTCACTCTCAAATAGAGTGAGGGAAAAATGACTGTCTATATACCTTTGTATGAGCTCTAATTTCTTGTATCTTATATTTGTGGTCCTTATGCACAATATATGTTGATGGCAGTAAAATCGTTTGGCAGTCAGCTTCCATATTCCCACTTGAGCCCTTATGGTTCATATTACATTCATGATCTGGAGTGCCTTTCACACAACTATGACAAAATTTTGCTCAAAATTTCAACATCTTGTACTTTGTCAGTGTCAACGGATGTTGCCATAAAAACTCCGGTCAACAAAGTGTGCCCTCTTTCTTGCCATGTATCATCAAAAGTGACCACTCTATCCATGTCACTATCATGTTTGGCAACAGATTCTTCAGCAGCACTTTTCATTGATGATTCTGTAACTTTTTTTACTCCACCATGCAGTAAGCTGTAATATCCCTCAAATTTTGTTGGAGAACATGGAAGATTCATCACAGCATAAAATGTTCTTGCTGCCTTCTGTCCCCTTCCAATACAGTGCATGCCATACACTACCCTCACATTCACATCATATCCTTTGTTTATGATTGTAGATGTCATGCAAGATGTACTAAGGTTGCATTTGCTGCAGAGCAGTGATACGTTTGTAGCAAGGCCTTTCCTGGCATTCTCATCTTCTACCACAGAAACACACGGCAAACCAACATAATACTTGCACATAAGACTGTCCATTATTAACTGTGACAGTATATTAATATCAATTATAATATTGCATGAACCCTCACATTCACAGCCTCCCCTTTCATTAGCACTGAAAACAAGTTTCCTTCTTGAAGCACTTCATTTACCTGCACTGAAAGGTTGTAGTCTTTTGCCACTGGCATAACATTTGTTGAAGCATGCTTTACCATGTTTCTATTGCCCTGGTGACATTGTTTACATCTGAAGCAACAAGTTCTACAAACCTTGCATGATAATACGCCACAAACAAGCACAGTGAACAAAACAATGCACGTTGATAGCAGTGGAAAAAGTGTCAATATCAGTTTCAGGTATGACAATGCCAGGCTAAAGAACACATGTTTGAATTCCACAGAGCAAAATACAGTAACGTGTGACAGAACAATGTTGTCTGAAGAGGTGTGCTCTGCACTTTGATACACATAAGACAAATGAGATGTCTTACAATATGTTTTATATATATCAAACTCTTCAGGAAAATGTGTGCTACAAATTGAGCATAAAATGTTTTTTAAATGTCCTACCCCCTTGATTTGATGGTGGCTATTGGACCAGTCTTAAAAATATTTCTGTCTAAGGGGCTTATTGGTAGCATGCTGAACTTGTTCACTGAAGGTCTGTACTAATTATATCAAATAAAAAATTTCTTTGTTGTGTGCAGTTGCACTCGCTAGAGTGAGTGGTGGTGATCATAAGCCAGGGGGCCCAGTTGACACACTGCTAACTGGAAGAAAGGCATTTATTCAGCTGTAATTGCACATTAGTCATTAGCTCAGCAAGGTAAACATGCCCCACTAGCTGTGACCCTAGAGACTGTTTCTGTCCAGTGAGAAGATGCTTGTGTAGGTGCCCCACAATGCTGGAAATGCACTGAAGGATGGCTGGCATCCTCCTGGCCATGGTCATGATGTCAATGGCACTGCTTGTTGTACTGTGAAAGCGTTCCTCAGGGGAACAGCCTATCTTTGGAACTCAGCCCATGCATTCACCATCACGATGTGTGGAGACTTCTGGCAGGAATTTGACAGTGGTTAGCTCAGATGGCAGATCCTGCAAGGAACTCAGAACGGACAGTGAATTGCTCAAACCAGACTCAAACTCTCAGTGGCTACTGATGATGCCCAGTTGGCTCATCGTCTCTCATGGTCCTGTGGTCATGATGGTGCTGCTGGACTCTGAAGTGCCTCAGCCTCAAAATTCTGACATATGCGTATGGCTCTGGCAAGTATTTCTTATACTAAAACCTGACACCCAGTCATGTAATCCTTAAAAGACATCTTGCCCTGGTGTAGTGAAACTGAACTGCCCGTTACAGCTATTAATGCCATGTGATGCAATTTTCCGCAGAGTACAGCTATCCTGTCTGACAATGCTATTACATACATATTATTCTGACACACATGTCACTCTACTGCAACTACCAGCGCATGGCTGCTATTGCAATACTTCACAGTGGCTTCCTTACAACTTCTTATTAATTTCACTAAAACCCATGGAATAAGTACATGTTACTTGACTAGATATTCTCAAATGCTGTACCATTACTACAATAATTTTTAGAAACTACATAAATTTATTTCTCATCTCTTGCTCATATTACTTGATCTCAAAACATATCTCAAGGGTCCCTTGCCCTGCTCAATAGCTTAAATTTTACAAAACATATTTCAACGCTAGGCTCTTGCCATGCTTATGCACAAAGAAATTCTAACCATCCATTCCACACTTACAAACTAAAATGGACACCCTTTCTTTCTCAACAAATTATCCTTAACATGTAAACATCAACAAAACATTAACTAGCTCCATTGAACTCTTGAACCTGGCATCCTGTCTGTTTGCCTGGTGGTTTTTAACCCTTTATTTTGGAACAACTTTCAGAACATTGCCCTTGTAACAATAATTCCTCTTATGATTCACATGAAAAGGTACTCGTAAAACTATCCTCATGAGGAAACCAACTGTTGTGTCCATTACAAACTGAATTCTTGTCAACAAGCTTCATTTTCTGGTACTCCTGCGCACCCAAAACAACTTCCTAGTCCCTGGTGGAAATATATCATGCAAATTACTCCTTAATGCCTCTGTCCATTGTTTAACTGTTTTTTTTTTTTTTTTTTTTTTTTTTTTTTGTACTACATGCATCTCAAGACATCTGTACACTGGTAACATCATTCTGCCACTGAAGGTTAACTTTAGCAAGATTTTCAGTCAGGATGTTTACTTTCAGGCTCAGTTTACATACTTCACCCAGTTCACACTTATCAACGCCTCAGACTTTGACTGTGCTATAAACAGTTTGCTGTGCATGTCAGCTGCTTGTTCTGCAAAGCTGTGGGCCAATATTTGCAACCACACTTCATCCTAAACCCTTGGCATTCACTCTGCAATAGTGACCCTGTCACCTTGATCACCCACCTACACACTCATTTCTTCCTCCTTTCCCTCCATTCACTCTGCTTCTGAGGAAATATATGAGCCTGCACCATTTCTGTCACAACATCTGAAGTACAACTCTTAACCACTCCATGTGCAACTACCTTGTTTGCAGTTACACTCTGCTTGACACAAAAATCATCAGCACATGCACTTCCCTGTGCATTTGGCTCAGGCCTCCATCCTCAGCATAATACCCATTATGACCCAATGGGGCACATACTACTGCACTTAAATCACCAACGTTTCTCTCCTCATATTTAATCACTTTGGTACAGCCAACACTCATTCCTATTACCTCAAACACTGGAATTCTGCTGGATATCAGAGCCAGTACTTCTCACTGCCCCATGCTTAAATACTGTGGCATATTCCTTGCTCTTCACAAAAGAAAATGAATTTACAAGAAGAATTAACCATAACACCATAGTTACTGTCATTTAATTACTCTCACCTGACTGGTTGCTCATAATTACTAGTACACTGAAACAATGACTAAACTTAGCTGCTTCTCCTCCTGAATCACTACTCATGGTTAACAGTTTGTGCTACTAGACAATTAGTCACACCTGCTGCTCCTGACACCAATATTACCTATATCAACCAGTTGAAAACTAACACTGACTTGCCATGACACTGCAGTAAAAGAAAAAAACAACTGCACTCACCTCACCATATGTTGACAAAACTTTACCGCTGGATGGTGGTTATAGGTATCATCTGCTGTCACCAAATGGTGTGGTGACGTGCTCAGATATCTCCTGCTGACACCACTATGTAGAATCCAGTTGCACCCAGTACAGTGAGTGGTGATGACAAATGGGTCATGAGACCCAGTGGATACACTGCTGCCCAAAAGAAAGGCGTTCATTTAACTTTAATTATAATTTGCATCAGTAGCTCAGAGAGGCAAACAGGCCTCACTCTGCTGACACTGGCTGATGCTGTCTCATGGATGGCTGCTTCTCTCTGGCAAGGACATGCTCAAATAGGTGCCCTGTGATGCTGACAACAGGTCAGAGGATGGCTAGCTACCTCAGTAGGCCATGGCTGTGAACTCAGTACTGTTGTGACAGCATTCCTCTACAGAATGGCCTCTCATCATGTCTCAGCCACATATGCGTTGATCACGGCAGTGCATGGAGACAGCTGTGTATGGAACATGATCTGCTGCCCTTTGGCAGGATGACAGGCTAGGGGCACTGTGGCACCAAGTCCTGCAAGGAACTCAGTACTGGCAGTGGCTGGCCCAACGCAGACTTGAACCTGTGGCTGCTACTGGCAATGTCCAGCTGTCTCATCATCCAGCATATTCCTGGCATTGTGGTGGTGGTGGTGCTGAACTCTGAAGCGTCTCTGCTTCAAACTTCAGATGTATTTATATGACTCTGGTATGCATTTGTTACACCAAAACCTGGCACACAGCTACTTAACACCCCAAGAATCTTACCCTGATGCGGTGATATTGACCGGCCCACTATGGGTGTTACCATTGCACAGTACTATTTTCCAATTAATCGGTGATATTGACCGGCCCACTATGGGTGTTACCATTGCACAGTACTATTTTCCAATTAATCGGTGATATTGACCGGCCCACTATGGGTGTTACCATTGCACAGTACTATTTTCCAATTAATATGTCTAGCCCATCTCAAGATCCTTGTATATACATGTAATTCTGGCCCACTTATGACCACACTGCAACTACCAGCCCACAACTGCTATTGCAATGTTTCACAGTGATTGAAGAAATTACCACGTCTTATTAATTTCACTAAAAACTTGGTATTGACATTACGTCTTATAGGATCACTTTGTTGCCAATCTGTCTCTCTGCCTGATTGTTAAGAGCCCTTTTTCTCAGGAATAAGTTGAGGTATCAAGTTGAAATTTATGTCTCATACTAAGATAAGTCAGTGCAGTCAAAAGATATGACCATTTATGTCACATATTTCAATAGTCACAAACTCACTTTTCAAATCCTATACGCTATTTCTCACTGACCTAAAATCATACAATTTGGCAAGAAACATTGTGTCATGTAAAGTAAAGGAAAAAAAATTAAAAATTGTTAACTTGTGTATATATATATATATATATATATATATATATATATATATATATATATATATATATATATATATATACACAAGTTTCCTGATGAGGCAACAGTTTGTTGCGAAAGCTTGAATTTTGTGTGTATGTTTGTGTGTCTATCGACCTGCCAGCACTTTCGTTCGGTAAGTCACATCATATATATATATATATATATATATATATATATATATATATATATATATATATATATAGAGGGAAACATTCCACGTGGGAAAAATATATCTAAAAACAAAGATGATGTGACTTACCAAACGAAAGCGCTGGCACGTCGATAGACACACAAACAAACACAAACATACACACAAAATTCAAGCTTTCGCAACAAACTGTTGCCTCATCAGGAAAGAGGGAAGGAGAGGGAAAGACGAAAGGATGTGGGTTTTAAGGGAGAGGGTAAGGAGTCATTCCAATCCCGGGAGCGGAAAGACTTACCTTAGGGGGAAAAAAGGACAGGTATACACTCGCACACACACACACATATCCATCCACACATTACAGACACAAGCAGACATATTTAAAGTTTGGGCAGAGATGTCAGTCGATGCGGAAGTGAAGAGGCAAAGATGATGTTGAATGACAGGTGAGGTATGAGTGGCGGCAACTTGAAATTAGCGGAGATTGAGGCCTGGTGGGTAACGGGAAGAGAGGATATATTGAAGAGCAAGTTCCCATCTCCGGAGTTCGGATAGGTTGGTGTTGGTGGGAAGTATCCAGATAACCCGGACGGTGTAACACTGCGCCAAGATGTGCTGGCCGTGCACCAAGGCGTGTTTAGCCACAGGGTGATCCTCATTACCAACAAACACTGTCTGCCTGTGTCCATTCATGCAAATGGACAGTTTGTTGCTGGTCATTCCCACATAGAATGCATCACAGTGCAGGCAGGTCAGTTGGTAGATCACGTGGGTGCTTTCACACGTGGCTCTGCCTTTGATCGTGTACACCCTCCGGGTTACAGGACTGGAGTAGGTGGTGGTGGGAGGGTGCATGGGACAGGTTTTACACCGGGGGTGGTTACAAGGGTAGGAGCCAGAGGGTAGGGAAGGTGGTTTGGGGATTTCATAGGGATGAACTAAGAGGTTACGAAGGTTAGGTGGACGGCGGAAAGACACTCTTGGTGGAGTGGGGAGGATTTCATGAAGGATGGATCTCATTTCAGGGCAGGATTTGAGGAAGTCGTATCCCTGCTGGAGAGCCACATTCAGAATCTGATCCAGTCCCGGAAAGTATCCTGTCACAAGTGGGGCACTTTTATGGTTCTTCTGTGGGAGGTTCTGGGTTTGAGAGGATGAGGAAGTGGCTCTGGTTATTTGCTTCTGTACCAGGTCGGGAGGGTAGTTGCGGGATGCGAAAGCTGTTGTCAGGTTGTTGGTGTAAGGCTTCAGGGATTCCGGACTGGAGCAGATTCGTTTGCCACGAAGACCTAGGCTGTAGGGAAGGGACCGTTTGATGTGGAATGGATGGCAGCTGTCGTAATGGAGGTACTGTTGCTTGTTGGTGGGTTTGATGTGGACGGACGTGTGAAGCTGGCCATTGGACAGGTGGAGGTCAACATCAAGGAAAGTGGCATGGGATTTGGAGTAGGACCAGGTGAATCTGATGGAACCAAAGGAGTTGAGGTTGGAGAGGAAATTCTGGAGTTCTTCTTCACTGTGAGTCCAGATCATGAAGATGTCATCAATAAATCTGTACCAAACTTTGGGTTGGCAGGCCTGGGTAACCAAGAAGGCTTCCTCTAAGCGACCCATGAATAGGTTGGCGTATGAGGGGGCCATCCTGGTACCCATGGCTGTTCCCTTTAATTGTTGGTATGTCTGGCCTTCAAAAGTGAAGAAGTTGTGGGTCAGGATGAAGCTGGCTAAGGTAATGAGGAAAGAGGTTTTAGGTAGGGTGGCAGTTGATCGGCGTGAAAGGAAGTGCTCCATCACAGCGAGGCCCTGGACGTGCGGGATATTTGTGTATAAGGAAGTGGCATCAATGGTTACAAGGATGGTTTCCGGGGGTAACGGATTGGGTAGGGATTCCAGGCGTTCGAGGAAGTGGTTGGTGTCTTTGATGAAGGATGGGAGACTGCATGTAATGGGTTGAAGGTGTTGATCTACGTAGGCAGAGATACGTTCGGTGGGGGCTTGGTAACCAGCTACAATGGGGCGGCCAGGATGACTGGGTTTGTGAATTTTAGGAAGAAGGTAGAAGGTAGGGGTGCGGGGTGTCGGTGGGGTCAGGAGGTTGATGGAGTCAGGTGAAAGGTTTTGTAGGGGGCCTAAGGTTCTGAGGATTCCTTGAAGCTCTGCCTGGACATCAGGAATGGGATTACCTTGGCAAACTTTGTATGTGGTGTTGTCTGAAAGCTGGCGCAGTCCCTCAGCCACATACTCCCGACGATCAAGTACCACGGTCGTGGAACCCTTGTCCGCCGGAAGGATGACGATGGACCGGTCAGCCTTCAGATCACGGATAGCCTGGGCTTCAGCAGTGGTGATGTTGGGAGTAGGATTAAGGTTTTTTAAGAAGGATTGAGAGGCAAGGCTGGAAGTCAGAAATTCCTGGAAGGTTTGGAGAGGGTGATTTTGAGGAAGAGGAGGTGGGTCCCGCTGTGACGGAGGACGGAACTGTTCCAGGCAGGGTTCAATTTGGATAGTGTCTTGGGGAGTTGGATCATTAGGAGTAGGATTAGGATCATTTTTCTTCGTGGCAAAGTGATACTTCCAGCAGAGAGTACGAGTGTAGGACAGTAAATCTTTGACGAGGGCTGTTTGGTTGAATCTGGGAGTGGGGCTGAAGGTGAGGCCTTTGGATAGGACAGAGGTTTCGGATTGGGAGAGAGGTTTGGAGGAAAGGTTAACTACTGAATTAGGGTGTTGTGGTTCCAGATTGTGTTGATTGGAATTTTGAGGTTTTGGAGGGAGTGGAGCTGGAAGTGGGAGGTTGAGTAGATGGGAGAGACTGGGTTTGTGTGCAATGAGAGGAGGTTGAGGTTTGCTGGAAAGGTTGTGAAGGGTGAGTGAGTTGCCTTTCCGGAGGTGGGAAACCAGGAGATTGGATAGTTTTTTGAGGTGAAGGGTGGCATGTTGTTCTAATTTGCGGTTGGCCTGTAGGAGGATGCTCTGAACAGCCGGTGTGGAACTGGGAGAGGAAAGATTGAGGACTTTTATTAGGGATAGGAGTTGACAGGTGTGTTCATTGGCTGAGTTGATGTGTAGGTGAAGGATTAGGTGGGTGAGGGCAATGGATTGTTCAGTTTGGAACTGGTATAAGGACTGATGGAAAGAAGGGTTGCAGCCAGAGATGGGAACTTTAAGTGTGAGGCCTTTGGGGGTAATGCCAAATGTCAGACAAGCCTGAGAAAATAAAATATGTGAGCGTAATCTGGCTAGGGTGAAGGCATGTTTGCGGAGGGAATGTAAATAAAACTTAATGGGGTCGTTGTGGGGGTGTTGTGAGGGTGCCATGGTATTAGAAGGTGGAAAGTGTAACATGAGGTTGAGATGAAAATGAAAATAACTGGAGAAAGTAACTGGAGATCTGTTGTGAAAAAAGGCGAAAAAGTGTTGGTTAAAGTTGGGCTGTGTTGATCCTGTGGTGAATAGAGAACGATGTGCACATAGGTTAGGTGGTTGTGTTGCCGCCAAAACACGTTAAAGGATGGAGAGATTCGGGAAAATTTCGAAAAAACGGCGTGTAAATGTGTTAAAAGAGTGGTTTTGTGGTGGCAGATTATGAAAATGAGGCTAACAATAGTCTGGCGAAGAAATAATGACGTGAAAACCTGTGGGAAGCGGCTAAAAATTATCAGTGATGTGGGAAGAACGGAAATGGAAATAAAGCGAAAGTTATCAGAACTAGACGAAAAGGTTGTTTAATAGCTGAAATGAACTGTTTGTGGACTAGAAACGGTGGATTTCATAGCTGCGGTAGTGTTGAAAGCGGAAAAAAATTTTTGGTTATGCTTTGGAAGTGGGTGACGTATTATTGAGTCTATATAGGCGGGATAAAATTGTATAGTAGATTACGGTAAAAAGGAGAAGGTGAATACAAAGTGAAACTACTGGCGCAAACAAAAAGAGAAAGTAAGATGACAGAAAAGATTTCGAAATACAACAGTGACAATAACAAACGTAATTGTTGGGTTCAAATTAATGATATAAATTAATAGAGGGAAACATTCCACGTGGGAAAAATATATCTAAAAACAAAGATGATGTGACTTACCAAACGAAAGCGCTGGCACGTCGATAGACACACAAACAAACACAAACATGCACGGCCAGCACATCTTGGCGCAGTGTTACACCGTCCGGGTTATCTGGATACTTCCCACCAACACCAACCTATCCGAACTCCGGAGATGGGAACTTGCTCTTCAATATATCCTCTCTTCCCGTTACCCACCAGGCCTCAATCTCCACTAATTTCAAGTTGCCGCCACTCATACCTCACCTGTCATTCAACATCATCTTTGCCTCTTCACTTCCGCCTCGACTGACATCTCTGCCCAAACTTTAAATATGTCTGCTTGTGTCTGTAATGTGTGGATGGATATGTGTATGTGTGCGAGTGTATACCTGTCCTTTTTTCCCCCTAAGGTAAGTCTTTCCGCTCCCGGGATTGGAATGACTCCTTACCCTCTCCCTTAAAACCCACATCCTTTCGTCTTTCCCTCTCCTTCCCTCTTTCCTGATGAGGCAACAGTTTGTTGCGAAAGCTTGAATTTTGTGTGTATGTTTGTGTTTGTTTGTGTGTCTATCGACGTGCCAGCGCTTTCGTTTGGTAAGTCACATCATCTTTGTTTTTAGATATATTTTTCCCACGTGGAATGTTTCCCTCTATTAATTTATATCATTAATTTGAACCCAACAATTACGTTTGTTATTGTCACTGTTGTATTTCGAAATCTTTTCTGTCATCTTACTTTCTCTTTTTGTTTGCGCCAGTAGTTTCACTTTGTATTCACCTTCTCCTTTTTACCGTAATCTACTATACAATTTTATCCCGCCTATATAGACTCAATAATACGTCACCCACTTCCAAAGCATAACCAAAAATTTTTTTCCGCTTTCAACACTACCGCAGCTATGAAATCCACCGTTTCTAGTCCACAAACAGTTCATTTCAGCTATTAAACAACCTTTTCGTCTAGTTCTGATAACTTTCGCTTTATTTCCATTTCCGTTCTTCCCACATCACTGATAATTTTTAGCCGCTTCCCACAGGTTTTCACATCATTATTTCTTCGCCAGACTATTGTTAGCCTCATTTTCATAATCTGCCACCACAAAACCACTCTTTTAACACATTTACACGCCGTTTTTTCGAAATTTTCCCGAATCTCTCCATCCTTTAACGTGTTTTGGCGGCAACACAACCACCTAACCTATGTGCACATCGTTCTCTATTCACCACAGGATCAACACAGCCCAACTTTAACCAACACTTTTTCGCCTTTTTTCACAACAGATCTCCAGTTACTTTCTCCAGTTATTTTCATTTTCATCCCAACCTCATGTTACACTTTCCACCTTCTAATACCATGGCACCCTCACAACACCCCCACAACGACCCCATTAAGTTTTATTTACATTCCCTCCGCAAACATGCCTTCACCCTAGCCAGATTACGCTCACATATTTTATTTTCTCAGGCTTGTCTGACATTTGGCATTACCCCCAAAGGCCTCACACTTAAAGTTCCCATCTCTGGCTGCAACCCTTCTTTCCATCAGTCCTTATACCAGTTCCAAACTGAACAATCCATTGCCCTCACCCACCTAATCCTTCACCTACACATCAACTCAGCCAATGAACACACCTGTCAACTCCTATCCCTAATAAAAGTCCTCAATCTTTCCTCTCCCAGTTCCACACCGGCTGTTCAGAGCATCCTCCTACAGGCCAACCGCAAATTAGAACAACATGCCACCCTTCACCTCAAAAAACTATCCAATCTCCTGGTTTCCCACCTCCGGAAAGGCAACTCACTCACCCTTCACAACCTTTCCAGCAAACCTCAACCTCCTCTCATTGCACACAAACCCAGTCTCTCCCATCTACTCAACCTCCCACTTCCAGCTCCACTCCCTCCAAAACCTCAAAATTCCAATCAACACAATCTGGAACCACAACACCCTAATTCAGTAGTTAACCTTTCCTCCAAACCTCTCTCCCAATCCGAAACCTCTGTCCTATCCAAAGGCCTCACCTTCAGCCCCACTCCCAGATTCAACCAAACAGCCCTCGTCAAAGATTTACTGTCCTACACTCGTACTCTCTGCTGGAAGTATCACTTTGCCACGAAGAAAAATGATCCTAATCCTACTCCTAATGATCC
Organism: Schistocerca nitens; assembly: GCF_023898315.1. Classification (NCBI taxonomy): domain Eukaryota; kingdom Metazoa; phylum Arthropoda; class Insecta; order Orthoptera; family Acrididae; genus Schistocerca; species Schistocerca nitens. Next base: position 46,900,310 of record NC_064617.1, on the reverse strand, counting down.
AACTCCCCAAGACACTATCCAAATTGAACCCTGCCTGGAACAGTTCCGTCCTCCGTCACAGCGGGACCCACCTCCTCTTCCTCAAAATCACCCTCTCCAAACCTTCCAGGAATTTCTGACTTCCAGCCTTGCCTCTCAATCCTTCTTAAAAAACCTTAATCCTACTCCCAACATCACCACTGCTGAAGCCCAGGCTATCCGTGATCTGAAGGCTGACTGGTCCATCGTCATCCTTCCGGCGGACAAGGGTTCCACGACCGTGGTACTTGATCGTCGGGAGTATGTGGCTGAGGGACTGCGCCAGCTTTCAGACAACACCACATACAAAGTTTGCCAAGGTAATCCCATTCCTGATGTCCAGGCAGAGCTTCAAGGAATCCTCAGAACCTTAGGCCCCCTACAAAACCTTTCACCTGACTCCATCAACCTCCTGACCCCACCGACACCCCGCACCCCTACCTTCTACCTTCTTCCTAAAATTCACAAACCCAGTCATCCTGGCCGCCCCATTGTAGCTGGTTACCAAGCCCCCACCGAACGTATCTCTGCCTACGTAGATCAACACCTTCAACCCATTACATGCAGTCTCCCATCCTTCATCAAAGACACCAACCACTTCCTCGAACGCCTGGAATCCCTACCCAATCCGTTACCCCCAGAAACCATCCTTGTAACCATTGATACCACTTCCTTATACACAAATATCCCGCACGTCCAGGGCCTCGCTGCGATGGAGCACTTCCTTTCACGCCGATCAACTGCCACCCTACCTAAAACCTCTTTCCTCATTACCTTAGCCAGCTTCATCCTGACCCACAACTTCTTCACTTTTGAAGGCCAGACATACCAACAATTAAAGGGAACAGCCATGGGTACCAGGATGGCCCCCTCATACGCCAACCTATTCATGGGTCGCTTAGAGGAAGCCTTCTTGGTTACCCAGGCCTGCCAACCCAAAGTTTGGTACAGATTTATTGATGACATCTTCATGATCTGGACTCACAGTGAAGAAGAACTCCAGAATTTCCTCTCCAACCTCAACTCCTTTGGTTCCATCAGATTCACCTGGTCCTACTCCAAATCCCATGCCACTTTCCTTGATGTTGACCTCCACCTGTCCAATGGCCAGCTTCACACGTCCGTCCACATCAAACCCACCAACAAGCAACAGTACCTCCATTACGACAGCTGCCATCCATTCCACATCAAACGGTCCCTTCCCTACAGCCTAGGTCTTCGTGGCAAACGAATCTGCTCCAGTCCGGAATCCCTGAAGCATTACACCAACAACCTGACAACAGCTTTCGCATCCCGCAACTACCCTCCCGACCTGGTACAGAAGCAAATAACCAGAGCCACTTCCTCATCCTCTCAAACCCAGAACCTCCCACAGAAGAACCATAAAAGTGCCCCACTTGTGACAGGATACTTTCCGGGACTGGATCAGATTCTGAATGTGGCTCTCCAGCAGGGATACGACTTCCTCAAATCCTGCCCTGAAATGAGATCCATCCTTCATGAAATCCTCCCCACTCCACCAAGAGTGTCTTTCCGCCGTCCACCTAACCTTCGTAACCTCTTAGTTCATCCCTATGAAATCCCCAAACCACCTTCCCTACCCTCTGGCTCCTACCCTTGTAACCGCCCCCGGTGTAAAACCTGTCCCATGCACCCTCCCACCACCACCTACTCCAGTCCTGTAACCCGGAGGGTGTACACGATCAAAGGCAGAGCCACGTGTGAAAGCACCCACGTGATCTACCAACTGACCTGCCTGCACTGTGATGCATTCTATGTGGGAATGACCAGCAACAAACTGTCCATTCGCATGAATGGACACAGGCAGACAGTGTTTGTTGGTAATGAGGATCACCCTGTGGCTAAACACGCCTTGGTGCACGGCCAGCACATCTTGGCGCAGTGTTACACCGTCCAGGTTATCTGGATACTTCCCACCAACACCAACCTATCCGAACTCCGGAGATGGGAACTTGCTCTTCAATATATCCTCTCTTCCCGTTACCCACCAGGCCTCAATCTCCGCTAATTTCAAGTTGCCGCCACTCATACCTCACCTGTCATTCAACATCATCTTTGCCTCTTCACTTCCGCATCGACTGACATCTCTGCCCAAACTTTAAATATGTCTGCTTGTGTCTGTAATGTGTGGATGGATATGTGTGTGTGTGTGCGAGTGTATACCTGTCCTTTTTTCCCCCTAAGGTAAGTCTTTCCGCTCCCGGGATTGGAATGACTCCTTACCCTCTCCCTTAAAACCCACATCCTTTCGTCTTTCCCTCTCCTTCCCTCTTTCCTGATGAGGCAACAGTTTGTTGCGAAAGCTTGAATTTTGTGTGTATGTTTGTGTTTGTTTGTGTGTCTATCGACGTGCCAGCGCTTTCGTTTGGTAAGTCACATCATCTTTGTTTATATATATATATATATATATATATATATATATATATATATATATATATATATATATATATATATATATGATGTGACTTACTGAACGAAAGTGCTGGCAGGTCGATAGACACACAAACAAACACAAACATACACACAAAATTCAAGCTTTCGCAACAAACTGTTGCCTCATCAGGAAAGAGGGAAAGGCGAAAGGATGTGGGTTTTAAGGGAGAGTGTAGGAGGATCCTCCTACAGGCCAATCGCAAATTAGAACAGCATGCCACCCTCCACCTCAAAAAACTGTCCAATCTCCTGGTTTCCCACCTCCGGAAAGGCAACTCACTCACCCTTCACAACCTTTCCAGCAAACCTCAACCTCCTCTCATTGCAGACAGACCCAGTCTCTCCCATCTACTCAATCTCCCACTTCCAGCTCCACTCCCCCCAAAACCTCAAAATTCCAATCAACACAATCTGGAACCACAACACCCTAATTCAATAGTTAACCTTTCCTCCAAACCTCTCTCCCAATCCGAAACTTCTGTCCTATCCAAAGGCCACACCTTCAGCCCCACTCCCAGATTCAACCAAACAGCCCTTGTCAAAGATTTACTGTCCTACACCCGTACTCTCTGCTGGAAATATCACTTTGCCACGAAGAAACATGATCCTAATCCTACTCCAAATGGTCCAACTCCCCAATACACCATCCAAATTGAACCCTGCCTGGAACAGTTCCGTCCTCCGTCACAGAGGGACCCACCTCCTCTTCCTCAAAATCACCCTCTCCAAACTTTCCAGGAATTTCTGACTTCCAGCCTTGCCTCTCAATCCTTCTTAAAAAACCTTAATCCTACTCCCAACATCACCACTGCTGAAGCCCAGGCTATCCGTGATCTGAAGGCTGACCGATCCATCGTCATTCTTCCGGCGGACAAGGGTTCCACAACCGTGGTACTTGATCGTCGGGAGTATGTGGCTGAGGGACTGCGTTAGCTTTCAGATAACACTACATACAAAGTTTGCGAAGGTAATCCCATTCCTGATGTCCAGGCGGAGCTTCAAGGAATCCTCAGAACCTTAGGCCCCCTACAAAACCTTTCACCTGACTCCATCAACCTCCTGACCACAGCTACACCCCGCACCCCTACCTTCTACCTTCTTCCTAAAATTCACAAACCCAATCATCCTGGCCGTCCCATTGTAGCTGGCTACCAAGCCCCCACAGAACGTATCTGTGCCTACGTAGATCAACACCTTCAACCCATCACATGCAGTCTCCCATCCTTCATCAAAGACACCAACCACTTTCTCGAACGCCTGGAATCCCTACCCAGTCTGTTACCCCCGGAAACCATCCTTGTAACCATTGATGCCACTTCCATATACACAAATATTCTGCACGTCCAGGGCCTCGCTGCGATGGAACACTTCCTTTCACGCCGATCACATGCCACCCTACCAAAAACCTCTTTCCTCATTACCTTAGCCAGCTTCATCCTGACCCACAACTTCTTCACTTTCGAAGGCCAGACATACCAACAATTAAAGGAACAGCCATGGGCACCAGGATGGCCCCCTCATATGCCAACCTATTCATGGATCGCTTAGAGGAAGCCTTCTTGGTTACCCAGGCCTGCCAACCCAAGGTTTGGTACAGATTTATTGATGACATCTTCATGATGTGGACTCACAGTGAAGAAGAACTCCAGAATTTCCTCTCCAACCTCAACTCCTTTGGTTCCATCAGATTCACCTGGTCCTACTCCAAATCCCATGCCACTTTCCTTGACGTTGACCTCCACCTGTCCAATGGCCAGCTTCACACGTCCGTCCACATCAAACCCACCAACAAGCAACAGTACCTCCATTATGACAGCTGCCACCCATTCCACATCAAACGGTCCCTTCCCTACAGCCTAGGTCTTCGTGGCAAACGAATCTGCTCCTGTCCGGAATCCCTGAACCATTACACCAACAACCTGAAAACAGCTTTCGCATCCCGCAACTACCCTCCCGACCTGGTAAAGAAGCAAATAACCAGAGCCACTTCCTCATCTCCTCAAACCCAGAACCTCGCACAGAAGAACCCCAAAAGTGCCCCACTTGTGACGGGATACTTTCCGGGACTGGATCAGACTCTGAATGTGGCTCTCCAGCAGGGATACAACTTCCTCAAATCCTGCCCTGAAATGAGATCCATCCTTCATGAAATCCTCCCCACTCCACCAAGAGTGTCTTTCCGCCGTCCACCTAACCTGCGTAACCTCTTAGTTCATTCCTATGAAATCCCCAAACCACCTTCCCTACCCTCTGGCTCCTACCCTTGTAACCGCCCCCGATGTAAAACCTGTCCCATGCACCCTCCCACCACCACCTACTCCAGTTCTGTAACCCGGAAGGTGTACACGATCGAAGGCAGAGCCACGTGTGAAAGCACCCACATGATTTACCAACTGACCTGCCTACACTGTGAAGCTTTCTATGTGGGAATGACCAGCAACAAACTGTCCATTCGCATGAATGGACACAGGCAGACAGTGTTTGTTGGTAATGAGGATCACCCTGTGGCTAAACATGCCTTGGTGCACGGCCAGCACATCTTGGCACAGTGTTACACCGTCCGGGTTATCTGGATACTTCCCACTAACACCAACCTGTCAGAACTCCGGAGATGGGAACTTGCCCTTCAGTATATCCTCTCTTCTCGTTACCCACCAGGCCTCAATCTCCGCTAATTTCAAGTTGCCGCCACTCATACCTCACCTGTCATTCAACAACATCTTTGCCTCTGCACTTCTACCTCGACTGACATCCCTGCCCAAACGCTTTGCCTCTGTATATGTCTGCTTGTGTCTGTATATGTGTGGATGGATATGTGTGTGTGTGCGCGCAAGTGTATACCCGTCCTTTTTCCCCCTAAGGTAAGTCTTTCCGCTCCCGGGATTGGAATGACTCCTTAGCCTCTCCCTTAAAACCCAAATCCTTTTGTCTTTCCCTCTCCTTCCCTCTTTCCTGACGAGGCAACCGTTGGTTGCGAAAGCTAGAATTTTGTGTGTATGTTTGTGTTTGTTTGTGTGTCTATCGACGTGCCAGCGCTTTCGTTTGAGGGTGTATCTGAAATGAATGTAGAAAATTGGAGGGTTGGTACAGTTGGTCATAACAAGCATCCCTTAGCGTATGGCAGTAGGCGTCATTGAACAGTGTCGGGCACCACCAAGAGGGTAGACACACAACATGCCATCTGATGGTGGTGGTGGTGGTGGTTAGTGTTTAACGTCCCGTCGACAACGAGGTCATTAGAGACGGAGCGCAAGCTCGGGTTAGGGAAGGATTGGAAAGGAAATCAGCCGTGCCCTTTCAAAGGAACCATCCCGGCATTTGCCTGAAACGATTTAGGGAAATCACGGAAAACCTAAATCAGGATGGCCGGAGACGGGATTGAACCGTCGTCCTCCCGAATGCGAGTCCAGTGTGCTAACCACTGCACCACCTCGCTCAGTGCCATCTGAGCCATCATGGTAGCAGGTCTGCAGGGCAATGTTTAGAATGTATTTGTGGCATCAACGTTAATCAGAAGTTGAGGTGAAGTTTTATGGCCTTTATTTGAAAGCAGTTACAACAAGGGCTTGAAATTATTCCCTCTTACTTGAATGTACACTGTGCAACAACACTGGAGTGACTGTCACACTCTTTCAAACACTCTTGGCAAAGTGGAAATTTCATTGGAGTCTGACATAATGTGTGCTATCAGCTCTTAAACAGTCTCAAGGGATGTTTCGTAGACAACAGATTTCAGGTGGCTCCAGAAGAAAAAATCAATGTACGTCCAGTCGAGGGAACGTGCAGGCCATGCCACCAGCCCATTGCACCATATCTAGTTCTCACCAAAGATTTCATTCAAATGTATTTGCACTGCTTGTGCAAAGTGTGCAGGTGCACCATCATGTCGGTACCACATTTGCTGTCACACATTGAGTGGAACATGTTCCAACAACTCTGGCAGAGTTTCTCATAAAAATATGAAGTATCTGTTTGCTTTGTCACTGGGGCAAAATGTAAAGGACCAAACAAATTAATACCTACCAAGCCAGACCAAACATTGACAGCAAAGTAATCTTAGTGACAATGAACAAAGGTGGTGTGTGGATTTTCCTGTGCACTCACATTTTGATTGTGGCTGTTCAGCAATCCTCTCATATAAGGGATGGCTCATCAATAAAACTTACGAAGGTTGGAAAGTCTGGTTGAAAGGCATACCACTGCAAAAACCACTGGCAGAGTTCAATTTGACATGAAAAATAATCTGAGTTAAGGGTGTGCACCTTCTGAAGATGGTGGGGTGCAAATTATTTTCATGCCACATTCGCCAAGTTATGGAATGACTTAACCTGTTTCCCATTCAACACATTATGAGGTTGCTGAGGATGTGTTTTCCAGCAATGCTAACACCTCCTCTTCAAGCCCTGGCAAACACACTGTGCATTGACGACCGTGCCCATCAGGCCTTTGCAACTGTGATACAAAATTAATACACCAAGATTTCGAGTAAGCCTTAAAAGCACATGTGCCTTTATGAGAAAGTGAACCTCTCTCCTTTAGGGACTTGTGGATGGCAGTAAAAGTACATGGATCTGGAACTCAACAATTCTGAAACCGCTAAACGTGCAAACATTGGGTAGTGTGAGCATTTCCATCTGCCATCCCATAAGTACAGTGCATGTCTGTCCTTTCCTCCCAAAAATAGCCCTACATTTCCTGTCCGTTCCACACAGTAACAAACATAAGAATGTTCCCCTTTCGTCACCAACTGATGCAGGGTGAACCAGACTCTACAGTGAGCACAGGTGCTGCTCTCTATGCAACACCTATCAAACAGGCATTTGCACAGGCAAAAGCAATGCGTTCACATCCCAGTAAGAGGCAGAAAATCCACAGTATTGTTCCACTTTAAATATCCACAACTATGTAGACTACAGCATTTGCAAATAAAGGTCATAAGACTTCAAGCCAATGTCTCTTTTACCTTGATGCCACAGATACAGTGAAATTGTTGCCCTCCAGACCCACTACCATGACAGCTCGTATGGTATGTGTGTGTCCACCCTCTTGCCAGCGCACGATGTAGTTCAATGACGCATAGTGCCGTATGCTAAAGGATGCAGACACGGGTTCCTATGTGAAATATGGTTGTTATGATCCACTCTACAAGGCCTCTCATTTTCTAGACTCATTTCAGATACACCCTGTGTGTGTGTGTGTGTGTGTGTGTGTGTGTGTGTGTGTGTGTGTGTGTGTCTACATATATCTATTTGTTATCCGTTATCCATCTATCTGTCTATTGAGACTCCCTCTCAGAGATGGGTAGAGAATTGAGTTGAAATTTATTCCAAATGTTAAGTTTTATGGTACCTTGCTGGGATAAAAAATTTGAGCTTCTAAGTCAATGCAATCAAAAGTTACAGCCTTCTGTAAAGACCACTTTTCTCAGGAACAGATACAGGTATCATGCTGAAATTTATGTCAAATACTAAGGTCTATGGATCCTTGGCAATGTAAATAATTTAAGCTTCAAAGTCAATGCAGTCAAAAGATACACCTATTTTGATACTTGCAAACTCTGTTATCAAAACCTATAGATGGACTAAATACATACATGTTGGGCCTGTTGGTAAAATGCATGCCTATAAACTAACATGTTGCAGTATTGAATCTCACTCAGATGACAGATTTGTCAGTTTTTGTTGTAATCTAGTTTTCACCTCTCAGTGACATGAAGGCTTGACAGAAACAACAGTGTTTTGGATTCCAGATTAAACAGTAGGTCCCCTTTCCCAGTTTGATAACTGGGGTAGGTTAGGGACACACAAGTCACCGAAGTGGTGTCCAATACAAAGACTTGCAGCAGGCTACTGAGTCACAGAAAACTACTACTACTACTACTACTACTACTATTATTATTATTTTGATGGTGTTCCTGAATTCAGTTCTATTTTCTGCATCGTTTACTGTTATGTGTGCTTGTCTGAGGTCCTCTTCAACTTCTTTTATCCATTTTGTTTTTTCCCTGCCTGAGTTGATGACTTTAAGAATTCGCTTTGAAACTCTGTTTTCATTCATCCTGTGGATATGTCCGTAGAACTGCATTCTTCTTTTCCTTATTGTATCCGTAATCTTGTCTGTGTATTTATATAATTCTGATGTTGGTCTCTTCTTCCAGATTCCTTGGTCTTGTATCGGGCCAAACATTTTCCTGAGAATTTTCCTTTCTTGTTTCTCTATTTCTTTGATTTTAGTTTGACCACCTATTTGTGTTGTTTCAGATGCATACAGTGCCTCAGGAAGTACGACAGTGTTGTAGTGCCTCAATTCTGCGTTAATGGATATAGACTTTTTGTTATAATAGTTCCACGTGAGTTTATATGCTTTCTGAAGTTTTTTTATTCTTTCCTCATTGGCCTTTAGGTTGATCCCTGATGGCTGGATGATTTCTCCCAGGTACTTAAAATGTGGTACTTGTACGATTTTCCCATGGGTTGTCACAATAGGCAATTTGTCTTGTGGCACTCTTTCTATGTACTGGGTTTTCTCATATGAGATTTGCAGGCCAGTTCTTTGTGCAATTTTGTGTAACTTCTCTATGGCGTTAGTGGCTTCTCTTCTATTATTTGTGAGGATTGCAAGGTCATCCGCTAAAGCTAAACACTTCACATTGAATTTATTATCTTTTCTAATGCCAATTTGGATTCCTTTGACTTCTTTTTCCCTTGTCCTGATAATTTTTTCAAGAATGATATTAAAGAGTAATGATGAAAGTCAGTCACCCTGTTGCACACCAGTTTGGATTTCAAACGGTTCTGAGATATCTCCCATAAATTTAACCTTGGAGACTGTGTCAGTTAATGTTTCCTGAATGATTGCTCTTGTCTTTCTGTCAATGCTGAGTTCTTCCAGCGTCTTGCAGAGCACTACTCTGTCTATTGAGTCGTAGGCATTTTTAAAATCTACAAAAGTGACCACTGTGTTTCGGGTGTTTCTCATCTGGAGAATCATTTTCAGATTCCAGATCTGCTCTATGCATGATCGTCCCTTGCGAAAACCAGCCTGGTATTCTCCTATTTATGGGTCAGCTTGTTCTTCTAATCTATTCATGAGAACTTTTGATAGGATTTTATATGTTACTGGTATGAGTGAGATACCTCTGTAATTATTTGGTTCAGTTTTGTCCCCTTTTTTGTGAAGTGGATGGATGAGTGCGCATTTCCATTCAGAAGGGATCTGTTCTGTTTCCCAAATGTTTAATATGATTTTGTGAATTTTTCCTGTTAATCTTTCATCATTTAGTTTCCATAGTTCTGCAATAATTCCATCTTCTCCTGGGGCTCTATTGTTTTTCAGTGTCTTGATAATTTCTACTATTTTGTTGATGGTTGGTGGTTTAGCGTCAGGATTTGGTGTGACATCTCGTAGTGAATATCCTCTGTAGGTCTTTCGCAGTTGAGGAGTTTGTGGAAATAGTCTGCGAGGATTTGGCAGTTATTCCTTGTGTTAGTTTCTAGTGAACCATCCGGTTTCTTGAAGCAAAGATTGGGTGGCTGGTATCCTGTAATATGTTCTTTAAAGGTCTTATAAAAAATCCTGGTGTTGTTCTCCTTAAAGTCTTGTTCTATCTCATCCAGTTGCCGTTTGTCATAATTTCTTTTTTCCCTCCGAATAGTTTTCGATGTTTGTTTTCGGATTACTAGAAATTGTTGCCATTTTTCTGATGTTTTGTGACTATTGAAGTTTTTCCAGGCATTGGTCCTTTCTTCTATTGCTTGGTCACATATTATATTCCACCACCTGTGTTTTCTCCTTCTCGGGGGTTGACCCAATTTCATCGTGGATTTGAGGACGTCCACAAGTTCTGTCCAGTTTGTGGTGTTTGTCTGGCTAGTTTCCTGTAAGATGTTTTCCTTGTTGAGTTTTATGTATTCGGGGTCTGGTCTCAGCACTTTGTTTAGTTTTGGCTTTTTTCTACTGGATTGTAATCTGGTCTTTATCTGTAGAATATGGTGGTCTGAGTCAAAAAATCCTCTTCTCGTTTTCACATTCAGAATTTCTGCTGTGTTACTCTTGGAGATGGCCACATGGTCTATCTGGAATTCACCCAACATTGTGTTGGGTGACTTTCAAGTATACGGTTTCTTGTTGGGTTTTTTGAATTGTGTTGACATAATTACGAGGACAAAATTTTTGCAAAAGCTTATCAATCTTTCCCCACTCTTGTTAGCTCTCTTGTGAGCTGTATGGATTCCGGTGATTTTCCTGTATTTTTTCTCTTTGCCTAATTGTGCGTTAACGTCGCCTAACAAGATTATTACATGGTGTTTGGCAATTTTGTTTGTCGTCTCTTCAAAATCATTCCAGAAGTCATCCACTTTCTGGCGGTTCTTCTTGTTATAGTTATTTGTGGGTACGTGTGCGTTGATCAAGGTATATGCTTTGTTGGCCGATTTGACGGAGAGCGTTGATATACGTTCTGAGGCAGACTGGAGGTCAATGACAGAGTCGCTGATAGATTTGTGGACTGCAAATGCTGTACCAAACTGTTTGAGTCCTTTCTCATTAGTTTTAACTGCTGGTTTTCCTTTGTAGATCCTGTAGTTGTCTGTATCAAAATGGTTTTTGTCCATAAATCGTGTTTCCTGGATTGCAAGGATTTTGATCTGGAATTTTCGCAGCACGTCTGTAAGTTGTTTGATCTTGCCAAGTTTGAACAGAGTATTAGTATTAAGTGTACCGATGAAGTGTCTTTGTTTTGTGTGTAATAATTTGGATGGCTGTTATTATTACTATTATTATCATCATCATCACCATCATCATCATCGTCATCGTCATCATCGCCATCATCATCATCATCATCATCATCATCTATGTAGATAATTAAGTTTGTACTGAATCCTCAGAATGTGAGTCCTAATCACACTCATCCATAATTTTTAGGTAATAATTCCTCTACTGAATATTCCCATTGCAATCTGAAAAAATTGCACTTTGTTCTTTATTTCAATCTGCACTGTACAGGATATTTGGTGCAATTTTCTGCTGTCCAATTTATGCAGGGGCGACAGTCTGGATGATTGAGTTATCTGGCCTTGTAACACTAACAAAAACGGCCTTGCTGTGCTGGTACTGCGAACGGCTGAAAGCAAGGGGAAACTACAGCTGTAATTTTTCCTGAGGGCATGCAGCTTTACTGTATGGTTAAATGATGATGGCGGCCTCTTGGGTAAAATATTCCGGAGGTAAAATAGTCCCCCTTCGGATCTCAGGCGGGGACTACTCAAGAGGACTTCCTTATCAGGAGAAAGAAAACTGGCGCTCTATGGATCGGAGTGTGGAATGTCAGATCCCTCAATCGGGTAGGTAGGTTAGAAAATTTAAAAAGGGAGATGGATAGGTTAAAGTTAGATATAGTGAGAATTAGTGAAGTTCGGTGGCAGGAGGAACAAGACTTTTGGTCAGGTGAATACAGGGTTATAAATACAAAATCAAATAGGGGTAATGCAGAAGTATGTTTAATAGTGAATAAAAAAATAGGAGTGTGGGTAAGCTACTACAAACAGCATAGTGAACACATTATTGTGGCCAAGATAGACACGCAGCCCATGCCTGCTACAGTAGTACAGGTTTACATGCCAACTAGCTCTGCCGATGATGAAGACACTGATGAAATTTATGATGAGATAAAAGAAATTATTCAGGTAGTGAAGGGAGATGAAAATTTAATAGTCATGTGTGACTGGAATTCGAGAGTAGGAAAAGGGACAGAAGGAAACATAGTAGGTGAATATGGATTGGGGGTAAGAAATGAAAGAGGAGGTTGTCTGGTAGAATTTTGCACGGAGCATAACTTAATCATAGCTAACACTTGGTTCAAGAATCATGAAAGAAGGTTGTATACATGGAAGAATCCTGGAGGTACTAGAAGGTATCAGATAGATTATATAATGGTAAGACAGAGATTTAGGAACCAGGTTTTAAATTGTAAGACATTTCCAGGGGCAGATGTGCACTCTGTCCACAATCTATTGGTTATGAACTGTAGATTAAAACTGAAGAAACTGCAGAAAGGTGGGAACTTAAGGAGATGGGACCTGGATAAACTGACTAAACCAGAGGGTGTACAGAGTTTCAGGGAGAGCATAAGGGAACAATTGACAGGAATGGGGGAAAGAAATACAGTAGAAGAAGAATGGGTAGCTTTGAGGAATGATGTAGTGAAGGCAGCATAGGGTCAAGTAGGTAAAAAGACCAGGGCTAGTAGAAATCCTTGGGTAACAGAAGAAATATTGAATTTAATTGATGAAAGGAGAAAATATAAAAATGCAGTAAATGAAGCAGGCAAAAAGGAATACAAACGTCTCAAAAATAAGATCGACAAGAAGTGCAAAATGGCTAAGCAGGGATGGCTAGAGAACAAACATAAGGATGTAGAGGCTTATCTCACCAGGGGTAAGATAGATACTGCCTACAGGAAAATTAAAGAGACCTTTGGAGAAAAGAGAGCCACTTGTATGAATATCAAGAGCTCAGATGGAAACCCAGTTCTAAGCAAAGAAGGGAAAGCAGAAAGGTGGAAGGACTATATAGAGGGTCTACACAAGGGCGATGCACTTGAGGACAATATTATGGAAATGGAAGAGGATGTAGATGAAGATGAAATGGGAGATAGGATACTGCATGAAGAGTTTGACAGATCACTGAAGACCTGAGTCGAAACAAGGCCCCGGGAGTAGACAACATTCCATTAGAACTACTGACGGCCTTGGGAGAGCCAGTCCTCACAAAACTCTACCATCTAGTGGGCATGATGTATGAGACAGGTAAAATACCCTCAGACTTCAAGAAGAATATAATAATTCCAATCCCAAAGAAAGCAGGTGTTGACAGATGAGAAAATTACCGACGTGTCAGTTTAATAAATCACAGCTGCCAAATACTAACGCGAATTCTTTACAGACGAATGGAAAAACTGGTAGAAGCCGACCTCGGGGAAGATCAGTTTGGATTCTGTAGAAATGTTGGAACATGTGGGGCAGTACTGACCTTACAACTTACCTTAGAAGAAAGATTAAGGAAAGGCAAACCTACGTTTATAGCATTTCTAGACTTGAGAAAGCTTTTGATAATGTTGACTGGAATACTCTCTTTCAAATTCTGAAGTTGGCAGGGGTAAAATACAGGGAGCGAAAGGCTATTTACAATTTGTACAGAAGCCAGATGGCAGTTATAAGAGTCGAGGGGCATGAAAGGGAAGCAGTGGTTGGGAAACGAGTGAGACAGGGTTGTAGCCTCTCCCCGATGTTATTCAATCTGTATATTGAGCAAGCAGTAAAGGAAGCAAAAGAAAAATTCGGAGTAGGTATTAAAATTCATGGAGAAGAAGTAAAAACTTTGAGGTTCGCCGATGACATTGTAATTCTGTCAGAGACAGCAAAGGACTTGGAAGAGCAGTTGAACGGAATGGACAGTGTCTTGAAAGGAGGATATAAGATGAACATCAACAAAAGCAAAACAAGGCTAATGGAATGTAGTCAAATTAAATCGGGTGATGCTGAGGGAATTAGATTAGGAAATGACACACTTAAAGTAGTAAAGGAGTTTTGCTATTTAGGGAGTAAAATAACTGATGATGGTCAAAGTAGAGAGGATGTAAAATGTAGACTGGCACTGGCAAGGAAATCGTTTCTGAAGAAGAGAACTTTGTTAACGTCGAGTATAGATTTAAGTGTCAGGAAGCCGTTTCTGAAAGTATTTGTATGGAGCGTAGCTATGTATGGAAGTGAAACATGGACGATTAATAGTTTGGACAAGAAGAGAATAGAAGCTTTCGAAATGTGGTTCTACAGAAGAATGCTGAACATTAGATGGGTAGATCACATAACTAATGAGGAGGTATTGAGTAGAATTGGGGAGACGAGAAGTTTGTGGCACAACTTGACTAGAAGGTGGGCTCGGTTGGTAGGATATGTTCTGAGGCATCAAGGGATCGCCAATTTAGTATTGTAGGGCAGCGTGGAGGGTAAAAATCATAGAGGGAGACAAAGAGATGAATATACTAAGCAGATTCAGCAGGATGTAGACTGCAGAAGGTACTAGGAGATGAAGAAGCTTGCACAGGATAGAGTAGCATGGAGAGCTGCATCAAACCAGTCTCAGGACTGAAGACTACAACAACAATTTTTGTGCTATCAAGCATACATAGACATGAAAATGTAAAAGCCACCTAATGCACACTTATAAGAAAAGAAAGTTACCTTGAAAAAAAAATATAACTATGTAAATACAGAGCAGTTTGTTATATTCATGAGGTAGGTCCCACATATCATGCTAGCTTCAGCAGAACACTGCCATAACAATTTTCATTTTTCATTTCAATGAATGTTGTTCCAGTTTTTTCCCCCTAGTAACACTGCAGTTTCTAGCTTTTGTACGTGGTGTCATTGTGTGTAGTAAGTGCTGGTGTAAGGTGTGTTCACTTTTACTTTTTATTATTCCTTTTAACTACTTGATATAATAACTGGGATTACAACTGTATAATTTTGTTTGTTATATCCTCTGTTAGATTCCTCATGATGGGCTGGTCCCCAACACCATTTAAATAATATACAATTTGTAGGCAGCTTAAAGGTATTGCTCCAAAAAATGTTGTTCATGAAATATATGGAAGCTGTGGAGCAGCATGCATTCTAAATGTTCATTAAGTACAATGTTACATGTAGAATACTTTCAATGAGAAGAGTGAAGAAATAAATTGTAATTAGCAAAGAAAGAATTGTTTCTTTACTTCATAGGAATTTAGACAATTTTTACCTACCATTTGTTAGCTTGGTGAAGACACTGGTTTTTTGTTTTCTAAATTAATATACATTATTATGAAAGGGATGGCTGCTACTCACCATTTTTATAGCAGAGATGCAGAGTCACAGATAGGCACAACAAAAGGATTGTCAAAAAAAACCCTAGGCCAAACAGGCCTTCATCTGATCTCGACAACAATCACACACACCCTCACGCAAACACAGGTCATATACACATGACCACAGTCTGTGGCTGCCAAGGCCTTTCTGTGACATGTCTGTTGAGAATGTGTGTGTGTGTGTGTGTGTGTGTGTGTGTGTGTGTGTGTGTGTGTGTGTGTGTGTGTGTGTGTGTGTGTGTGTGTTGTCTAATTCTGACGAAGGCCTCTTTGTTTGAAAGTTTTGTTTAACAGTCCTTTTGTTGTGCCTATATGCAACCCAGCACCTCCGATATATGATGAATGGCAATTATCCTTTTCATAATATTGTCATTATTTCATCCTTGATTTTCCACTGTTTAATACACATTAATAACAGTGATTAGAATGTAAGTGTTTTATAATGTACTCACTGTTCTGACGAAACATGTACCTGCACATAATTCTTTTGTGCAGTGGTTATGGGCTACATTAAGGTGGCTTAATAAACTAAACAAATACACAGGGTCATTCACATTGTAAATTATAGGTAATTAAAATGGAGGATAACACACATGAAATTGTGAAAATGATTGATTACTACATGGCCAATTAAAGATAATAATATGCAAATAAAATGCTCAAAAATAGCATGTATTTATGCTCTGTGACTTTCTCTCCAACTGTAATTAAAGAAGTCATGACTCTAAAATACTTTGAACAAAAAAAAATGTAGTTTGGACAGTATGACTACGACTCTTATTTAAATGAATCTAATTAAGAATACTTTTAATACAGCCAAACTAACAGCGTTTGCAGCTATTAATATATTTAATTTTTCTTTTTGAATAACTGCATATTGGAATAAAGCTGAAATACAATCAAAGGAATCTTCTTGAAATGATAATAAGCCTACGCTTTACTGTAGTGAAGACAGAAAGCTATTTTTAAGCGAAACATTAAAATCAATTTTCACATACTTACGGTAATGCTAAAATCGCTTGCTGTATTGCACTTGGAATGCACAGAATAGAAGAAAAGAGATGTAAAGTAGTAGACTTAATATAGCATATGATTAAGCAGAACACAAATAATCTGCATAATTTTTACATAATTTTACTGAACACAATAGAAAATGAAAATTCTATTAAGTTCATATTTGATATCATCTGGAAAGTGCAAAATAGTCTAGCTATGGATTCATGGCTTAATTCATTCATTCATTCGAACACAATGTTACATAAATCCCATTGTGAATCTCATGGATGTGAAATAAGTAAAATATTACATAATAGGCACAAGTGCTAAGAAATTCTTGTTAAATTATGAAAATTACTTCTACATTACTTTATAGACAGGTTGTTTCGTGTACCACACACAAGCAATGACTGGCTTTTGAAGCACCATTGCTGGAGAAGCAAGTTCTGATAACCATCTATGCTCAGGCTGATCCCTTGGAATGTGGCAAATAGTGTATTGGTATAACAAAGTGATGTTGATGACAGGGGCTATCCTACTCATAATACTGTCATAGATGCATCGACGTTGTGTGCTCTTGCATGAAATAAGTTTGGTTCTTGGAGAAAAGATTGCAGTATATAACTGTATTCACATTCCCAACAGAAGTTACTGTTTAAATATGGTAAACTGTCCATACGCTAGAAAGTCATATTAAAGAGATGAAACACTGCTTTCACCAACTCACACCCTTAACCATCTGGATCCCTACTTATCACTGTTGATGACACCTCACTATACACCAACATCCCCCATGCCCATGCCTTTGCTGCTACAAAACAGTCTCTCTCCTGATGCTCTTCTGACTCCAACCTCACAATTCTGTTCCTTATTCATTTGCTTAATTATCCCCTCACACATAAGTACTTCTCCTCTGAGGGTAAAACGTACAAACAATTCTGCAGCAGAGCCATGGGAATGTGCATGTTACCCTCCTATACCCACTTATTTATGGACCATCTAGAGGAAACCTTCCTAGCCACCAAGAACCCTAAACCCTTGTCTGGTTCAGGTTCACTGATGACATCTTCATGAGGTAGGATCCACGACTAAGACACCCAACCCTCCCACTCCTCCACAGTCTCAACACCTTTTCCCCCATTCATTTCACCTGTTCCCCCTCATTTCAATGTTCCACTTTCCTGGACATTGGCCTCCACCTCTCTGATGGCCTTGCCCATCTCTCTATCTATATCAAGCCCAATATCAGCAGTCTTACTAAGATCTTCACAGGCATGCACTACCCCCCCCCCCCCCCCCAAACCAAGCTCACAGACAGATTTCCTATGCAATATCCTCACACACCACTAATCCACCAACATCTCCAAAAATCAGTCATAAAGGAACACCTCTTGTTGCCCGACATCATGTTGAACTGTAACAGTTGAACCATATTCTCTGCCAAGGCTTCAACAATTTATCATCGTGCCTGAAACGGCTCACCCACAATTCCTCCCACCCAATCTATGGAACATCATGGCCCATTCTTATGTCACATTTACTCTCAACCCCTTGCCACATGGGAAGGCCCAGGTGCAAATCCCTGTGGAAGACCCTGGTGCAAGTTATATCTGATAAATCCAGCATATCCTACTCTGCTCGTATCATGCTTATTCTTTCCCACCAAAGTCAGGGCCACCTGTGAAAGCAGTCATGTTATATACCAGCTCTGCTGCAATTCCTACAAATCATAGTATGTGACCATGACCACAATCAGCTGTCTACCTGACTTAATCTCACAAAAAAAAAAAAAAAAAAAAAAGAAAACTGTAGCCAACAGCAGAGTCGACTACTCAGTGGCAGAGCATACTGTAAAGCAAAATGTGCTCTTTCAATGGCTGCTTCACAATCCATGCCACATGAAATTTTCCCCCAGCACCAGCTTTTCTGACTTACAAAGATGGGAGTTGTCCTTGCAACACATCCTTCATTCCAGAAATCATCCTAGCCTCTATTCCCTGCTACCCCCTTCGCCTGCATCCGTCTCCCCTTGTCCCAAGACCCTAACTTCAGTCATCATAGATCCACACTCCATTCCACACATTCTCCCCTCCATCCATTCTGTCGCCCCCACAAATCCACTCCTTCATGTCATCATCATCATCATCATCATCATCACCACTGTGCACTACACAGACTCACCATGTGATGATGCCCCTCCCTCCGCATTCCTACTCCCAGCTGCCAGTCACCCTCGCTCAACCCTTCCTCCCATTCTCTGCACCTTCCTCCCTTCACAGATACAACCCAACACAACACCACAACCCAGTTAGTGCTTTAACAGAGAAAGAAAGAACAATTTCAGGGTTAAACTGTCACCCAAAACAGCACGCCAATAGTTAATTTCAATTAAGTATTATGAGCAGCAGTACCCCCAGTATCCATACTTCATGATCCATTTTTGAATAGGAAAGAGAGCCAGATTTGCATTACATTACTGGCTGAAATTCCCAGAGACGTTGTTCTGATACCTCGTCAAGAATCATTTGCTTTCTTCGAAAAGCTGCCCCCTTTCACACTGTTTATGAGTTTTGTCTTAGATGTACGTGTTCACTCTAGGTGACTGTAAGGGCTATGTGTGTAATGCAGGGTCATGTTTGTACAATAGAGATAGAGAGGGTGGGGGGGGGGGGGGTGGAATAATGGTGCTAGCACATAGCCTATGCCTCTTTAATAGGATCAAAGAGGCTGCCAAGCTTAGTGCCCCCACCCAACTAATGTATCACCATCAACAGTGTCAGAAGTTCTTATTTCATGAGACATTGTGGAGAGGTTTAGAATTTGTTCAAGAACAATGTGTAAAGTCTGATGATCAGGACCTATATGCAATCACCTCTATCCCCTTATTGGGAATTTACAAGTGGTGAAAATTTTCATCGGCTACTTATAAAATGAGTGCTTTCACACTGGCACACATAAAAACCTCTGCTACATAGGAACAATTTGAATGGGAGACTCATCATGTAGGACATGCAGTATGCTGTGTTTTCTCTTTGAACCAAACAAAACCAAATCATATGAGTATGTTTCATTTGTTTCTCTAAAATTATAGCACAAGGACTTGCTGAAAAGTAATATCTCCAGATTTTTTTATGTGAACACCTTTCTAGCTATTTAAATATAACAAATGCTGTTAAAATTATACATTTTTATTTTTCATGCTGTATATAGTTATTTCTCAACATAGTCACACTGCAACAAATATATTTCTCCCAACAAGAGACCAGTTGGTTGATATGGTCACTGTGGAAGGTTGGCCTTTGTTGAAAGAGCCACATCACCCCTGCTTGCACTGCTCCATCACTTTAAAAGTGAAGTCGTTGTAGGTGTTCTTTAACTTTTGGGAACAGGTGATAATAAGATGGGCCCAAGTTGGGACTGTGTGGAAGATGATCAGTGATAGTGAACCCAAGGCATCAGATTGTTGCAGGTGTCACAGAGCATGCATGTGTCTGGCACTGTGGTACTGGAGGAAAGGGCATTCCATGTGTGGATGGACTCTGAATTCAAAACTCGATTATAGAACACTATTTCTCATGCACCGACATAGTTATGGTACACACCACCTTGTTACATGCTACAATTGGAGCTCTCTAGTGGTAGATGGCTACAAATATGTAGACCTGAAGAATAAAGTTGTAGAATGTTAATAACAATCGTTTTATTTAAGAAGCTTTAAGAATTTTCACATTAAAAATTTGGAGGCATTACTTTTCAGCACACTCTTGTACTTTTGTGTAATATCATTCAATTTTCAGTTTATTTTCAAAAATATGATGTATTAAGTAACACACATGCTGTTCCGGGAAACTTTTAGAATACAATACAGAATATACTTCACTAGGAAATTGTATTACACTCACAGAATAGAAATGAATCATAATACTACTGCTGAATGTTTACTATACATCTTGTGAATTACCATAAATCAGAAGATTAGATTAGATTCAGTTTTTGTTCCATAGACCCAAAAATGAGATGATTCTCATGGGTGTGGAATAAGTCAGAAAGTTTAACATAAAAAATATAAAACATCTGAATATAATACTCACTACCCTGATCATTTGCCAGGAGTTAGTCGAAATAGGTGAATAAATTACAGTACACTGGATTACCTAATATTTACAGAGTTACTACTCTGTCAGAATGAAACATAGTTATGCACTTTTAATAAATTTATCATACAAAAAGTACCTAATTGTGACTAACTGCTGTCAAAACTGAAATCTAACAGACATTTTTACTTAAGGGGGGTAGGACGTCAAATGGGCCAACTTGGAACAGGAGAGGCACCACAGGACAGTTTTAATTTTCACTGTCTGTGCTTTCAAGAGTAAATTCATAAAACTTTGTCTGCATGACCAGGAAGGATTCAGGATTCACACTCGTAGCAGTGGAGGTTCAAAAACATAACAAAATAATTTTTCTACATGTGAAATTTCATTAATTTTTTCACTTACTATTGGCTGCATTTGTTGCTATAGGTACACTTTTCTTCATAAATAAGAAAGATTCTTCAATGAATTTTGCACAGCATACAAACCATACTTACAGGTGTATGAAACTCTAGAATTTTTCAAATATATTAAAAACTGTGGTAAAAATTGAGATAATCAACTACAAAATTTGAGTTTTTTTTCTAAATATGAAGTTTAAAATGTAACAGCTCATTCATTTTTTCATAAACTAAATAAATTCTAGACTTTCATACACCTGTGAGCATGGTTTGTCTGCTGTGCAAAATTCATCGAAGAATCTCTCTTACTTATCAAGAAAAGTGTACCTATAACAACAAATTCAGCCAATAGTAAGCGAAAAAATAATGAAATTTCACATGTAAAAAAAATTATTTTTTTATGTTTTTGAACTTCCACTGTTATGAGTGTGAATCTGGAATCCTTCCTCGTCATGCTGACAGAGTTTTATGAAAATTATTTGTAAAAGTATAGACAGTGGAAATTAAAATGTCCTGTGGTGCCTCTCCAGCTCCAAGTCGGTCCGTTTGACGTCCTACCCCCCATAAGTAAAAATGTCTGTTATATTTCAGTTTTGACAGCAGTTGGTCACAATCAGGTACCATCTGCAGGCACTGATGGTGAGATATCATTCTTGTGGTGCTGTACACTGTGGAAATCCCGTACTGTAGCGCCTGGACACATTTCCTGTTTGCTGGAATCATTGCCATAATCTTGAGTTCACACTTTGTGGCACACGGAGGGCCAGTGCTACGACTTGCTGTGTTTGACCAGCCTCCAGTCACCCTAGTATTCTACCCCTTTGAGCCATTTTCAACACACAGGCACCATTTGCACATCTGAAAACGTCTGCACACTTATTCACTGCACCGTACTCGGACATGCACCAACATATCTCTGCATATGTGGACTGCTGCCAGTGCCATCGACAGGCGTCTAAAGCTAGCGAAATGAGGGATGCTCAACTACCAGACCTACCGATAGATGGCTCTACCAGCTGATTACTGTCGTCTGTATTGCCCGCCATATTCGAATTTGGCAAGAAGTTTCTCTCGGTCTGTAGTCTGTACGGTGTATAAGGAACTAAGGATTATGGAAATGGTAATTTCTTGTTCCGCTTTCAATTGGACGAAGCGATGGAGTAAGGAAGGTGACTTACCATTTCACGGATAATAGGACTACTGATACAATACAGACTTTGTGCGTTTGCTAATTAGATGTTTTTGAACAGGTTTCCTCTAAAGCACCCAGAGCTGCTGAAGAAGTGGATTACTTCCGTGAAGCGGAAAGGTTTTAATCCTATGTCTTACAGTTTTCTTTGCGGAAACCATTTCCGACAAGATGATTACGTAGTGAGCCCTGGAACGTGGAAGAAACGTCTCAAACCCGAAGCAGTGCCATCAGTTTTTGACTTTCCTACATATTTGATGCCACCAAATAAACAGCCACGACGACATGTTGTTAGGATTTTGAGTGACAACGATGCTTCTCCATTTGAGGTAGCTAATTAAATTCCTTGCTATGTGTGTGCTTTTATCTTTTGTGAACTTATTTTGTACGGACATAAATGGGCTACATAGGTCTAAGCAATGTTGTAATACAGGTCCATATTTTTGTTTTTAGCGTTCTGTCATGGAATCCGTGCTCGATTTGCCCACTGTAGAAGCTACTGATTGCGTGGAGAATGTTGTCAATGAGAATTCTTGCGTGGAAAGCATGACCCATTTATCCAATGCAGAAGCTGCGAATTGTGTCTAAAACGTTAGTATAAGGATGTTTTCACACCCCCAAAGTTTTCTTATAATATTTTTTCATCATGCCTTGAGTTATTTCAATCGTATATAACGAAATTATTTATTTATTTCAGAGTGCAGTTACTTCTTCAGTAATTGATTGTGGTATGCAGTCGAAAGTAGGAATGGAAGACAAGGCGACCGAAATTTGCAATTTTTTCTCAGACATTGTGCACGAATTAAAACGTAAACTGAAGTGCGTCCGTGAAAAACTTCGAAGAAGAGAGAAGAAAGTGTTTTCCATGGATGACATCATAAGTTCATTGAAGGAGGAGGGGCATCTTCCTGAAAAGTTACATAACTTCCTCAATCAGCAGCAAGTAACACAAGTGAAATTAGTGTGCAATTTAGTGAACAACTCTCTCTCGTCAAAGGGTAATAGATACACAACAAATGTGAAAATGTTTGCGATGACTGTGCACTTTTATTCACCAGCAGCATATGAATACCTGCAAAAATTAATGCCTCTGCCCCATAAATCATTGATTTCCAAATGGGTGGCAAGTGTAGACTGTGAACCTGGCCTCTTAAAAGATGTTTTTAAGTTCATTGATTTGAACCCAATTGTAAGGGACCAGTTCAGCGATTCATGTCTAACAGTAGACAGTATGGCAATTAGGAAGCAAGTAGTTTGGGACCAAGGAAGTAAGTGATACACAGGTTTTATGGACTTTGGTGGGGAAGTGCCTCAGTCAAAAGAAGTAATAGAGGCATCTGAGGCTCTGGTTTTCATGCTTGTCTCTATTAAAGGCAAATTTAAATGCCCAATTGCATATTTATTTATCAGCATTGTACAGGCAAATAATCAGGCCACACTGATAAAATCTGCTTTAGAGAGGCTGCACAGTTTTGGCATTAGGGTTTGGTGTGTTACATGTGATGGCTGCAAGGTAAATATAAGCACTTTATGTTCACTTGGCTGTACTTTAAATTTTTCCAAGGGTGATTTTAAAAGCCACTTTCCTTGTGGAAAAATACAATGTTCATTGTATCTTGGACATGTGTCATATGATTAAGTTAGCCAGAAATGCTCTAGCAGAAGTATCTGTAATTGAGTCTCCAACTGGCATTATTGGATGGCATTTCATTGAGCAATTGAACAAGGTACAACAAGAAGAAGGTATGACATTTGCCAACAAACTATCAGGACAACATATAGCCTAAGTTATGTAAATAGAAAAATGAATGTTTCACTAGCTGCACAGACTTTGAGCTTTTATAAGAACTGAAAACTCTACTTGCGTCATTTGTTATTTTCAAAATGTTACTCTCTTTCCAAATACTGTTCTATTTCTTCAAACCAATTCTGAATTTTTCAGGTTATTACATATTATTTACTGTACATTGTCCAGCAATACTTCTGTTGTTACCAGATAGTTTGTAATTTGGTACTACCTTTGTGCCACTGGTATTGGCTAGTGTACTTTTGCAGAGAAGAAAATCGACTGGACTAGAATGTGCTGTCAGTATAGGACAGATTCAGACAACATGGAACTTTTTACACTAAATTTGCAATATAATGTCACCCTTGTCTCACACAGATTGTATCAGCCATTGGGGTGCCTGTCTGGCCAGCTTCTGCAGCTTTTGCTTTCAGGTTTGTTTTTTTCTTGGGCCCTATACTGACAACCAGTCATTCCCGTGATTGACACCATGTCATAAACTGGAACCAAGATTCACAGAAATAAAATTCCATGGTTGTAATTCATAGTGTAATTAACTTTGCTCACTGACATTTTTGAATTCAATTTTAAAATAAAACCATGGTACCAGTCATTGTTTGGGTGTCAGACTGGAAAATTACAGTTTTAAGACACCCCAACCTTAAAACTAAAAGCTGTGATCGATGTTATTTTCAACAAGTTCCTTCACTTTCTACATCATCATGGATCAGTCCAGTATCATATTATTACTAGACTTAACCTCCAAATGATGCAAGTCATGCATTTAAGAGGAGCCTTAACGTTGGCCTTTATTTTTGTCTCATGTAAATGTATTTCTTGTCTCGTATCAAAGACTGAAGCACTGTCAAACACTGGTGCTTCTACCTTATTGCTCAGTTAAAATACACCATGCCACGTACAGGCGTTAATAAAATCATGGCATTTACATTTCTGATCAAAGAGAGGGCCACATTCATAAGTGCATGTTGCAATTAGTGTCAGCATATATGCATCACTTCAGATAAAGAAAAATAACAATTTTTCCGTTTATACGTAAGTAATACTTTAATAGTTCAATTGTAATTTCTGTTGTCAGTAAAGATACCCCTAAGCAAACTATGTCACCTTTTTTTTTTTTAAAAAAAAAAAAAAAGAGAGACGTCTTCAGTGTTTTCCAAACTTGATTTTCCGAATTATACCCGTAGTTAAAAGCTTTGGGAAGTAAGGTAATTTGTTGACCTCCATTGAATCTTAAATAGTGTTTGAATATGGGCAAATAAGTACTCATAAAATTAATAGTAAACGATTTATAGGTCAGCTTCTCCAACTTCGAAAACACACTCGAATTTAGGAATTTCATAGCAGAACTGTCACTGTTTTTTCTCGCTAGATAAGAAACACTTCATTATGTTGATGTGTAGATGTCTAGAACATCCAATATAAAAGACTTATGAGGGCGCAGAACGAAAAACATTTTCATCCGTGTTTTGACACTTCGTTCTTTGCCAAATTTAGATATGGCGGACACCAGTGAATAAGATCTTTTGCCGGCACGCGCTAGAGCCATCTATCGGTACGTCTGGTAGTTGAGTATCCCTCATTTCGCTAGCTTTAGACGCCTGTGTGCCATCGTGCGACAACTGCAGGTCAAATGCACCACATGGTCATAGCCTGAGGTGATTTAAACCCACAAGCTGCCCACCAGAGTTTTGTTTCACCATGTATCAGCATCATCCTTAATTTTTGAGCATGAGTCTTTTCAAAGTTTAGTGACAATTAATTAGCATTAAAACACTTATTTAAGTCAGTAAAAATTTGATTAGCAGTCATTTCTAAGTATGTACTTGGATTGCTACTTATTGCAACGTTTGTATCATCTGAACACAAAACAAACTTAGCTTCTGGCACTGTAACAGATAAGAGGTCATTAATGTACACATTTCATCCCAACTTCTTTCATAGGCTGATTGTTATGTTGTATTTTAAGTTCCATACATTTGGAATGTTTGGTTTAGAAGTGTAGTGTACCATATGGGTTTTTGCAATGTTCAGTTTCAACCCATTTAACTGGATCCAGGTTTTTAAGGTATCCAGTGTGCTTACAATGGAGTTTGGAATTTTTTGCTAAACGTCATCTTCAATTAAAACTGAAGTATTGTCTGCAAACAGAACTGATGGGGAATTTATATTTATGTGTAAGTCATTTTTGTGGAAAAGGGACAGGATTGGCCCCAGAATGCAGCCTTGAGGCACAGCCTGTGATACTGTACTCCATTTAGAATAATAATTTGTTGCATCTGAGGTGATAGTTACCCTTTGTTTTCTGTTGTGTAAGCATGATGTTAGCCAACAAGCGCGTACTTTTATAATTTGTAGATAAGCAGGTCATGGTTCATTGAATCAAATGCTTTTGTGAGATCATAGAAGATACCTGCAACTTTACCCCTCTGATCCAATGATCTGCCTATCTTTTCAACAAAGTTATTTATTGCATCCACAGTGCTTTTTCTGGTTGAAATCCAAATTAGTTACTTATAATAATATCATTTTTTACAATACAGTTTTTGATCTGGTTTGCAGCTTATTTCTATAACACTTTTGATAAGACTGGAGGAATAGAAATAGGCCAATAGTTATCTGTGTCTTCCTCCAACCCTTTCTTGAACAGAGGTTTCACTTCAGTCTATTTCAAAACATCGGTAAAGCATTCCTGTTCAAAAGACTAATTGAATATTTTAATTTGGGGTGTTACTATTATGCTACACACTGCTTTGATCACTTTAGTGGGTATCCCATCCCACACAGCAGTATTTTTATTTTTAATGATAGTATAACATTTTCCACATCCTCTAATGTGGCTTTTTTAAAATCCATAAGATGCTCAGCTTCTTGGTGGATTCCAAAGGGATTTACATTACTCTAATACTTGGCTCTATCACTCTGATATTTCAGCTGGGTTTGCAATAAAGCTATTATCTACTTTAATCCTACATATTTCATTACTACTAACTCTAACACCTACCTCTGATTTGACAACAGACCACACTGCTTGTGTTTTACTTTTATGTTGTACACACAATGAACTTCTTGTTTGCTATTTGTTTGACTGCCTTCACAACTTTTTTAAATATAGCTTTATAACAACGAACATACTCAGTAAAACATCTGTTTTTATTATATTTCAGTTCATTCTGGAGTTTTCTCATCCTGGCACTAGAAATTTTTATACCCTGGGTTATCCATTTAAGTTTATCAGTCATTTTGTTGCATGCAGTTCTAAGTGGCAAATTTTTATCACATATTTCATGAAAGCTACTTAAAAATTGTTAAAGTTACTATTACTCAAAATACAGCTGTTGTAAGGCCATCAACCTCTCTTATCTTATTTCTAAGTGGAACTGAAAATTTTCATTGAAATTTCTTTTCATATGGCTTTTGTTACATGAAATTTCATTCTTAATTTTTGGTAGTTCAATGAATAATGCAGAGTAGTCAGAGATTCCTAAATCTATGCAAAATTTATAAACATCTTCAAATACATAATTTGTTAGAATATTATCAATTCATGTAGGTTGTGTGACGGATGGTTAATTTTTAGACTTCTGATGGATTTCAGTTACCTTTGGGAGAAAACAATTTTAAAAAGAGGAAATAACTTTATTAATGAATGCTTTGCAATTTCCATTTGAGTCAGGAGTACTGTAAACATGTATCCAGTTCATCTCTTTGAGCAGTTTCCTAATCTTCTCAATTTTTGACTGATTTATTGTTAACACAAAATGTTTCATGTAATTACTGGATAGCCCATTTACTACTGGATTTTGTGATATGACTTTTTGTTCCTAGATCTGTCTACAATGACACTGTCAATAGCAGTCTCATTTACATAGCATTTACATACCCTAGTTGCAAAGTTCACAGTAGGAATTAAACTGATTGACAATGTTCCTGATCACA
Organism: Schistocerca nitens; assembly: GCF_023898315.1. Taxonomy (NCBI): domain Eukaryota; kingdom Metazoa; phylum Arthropoda; class Insecta; order Orthoptera; family Acrididae; genus Schistocerca; species Schistocerca nitens. The sequence goes on along the minus strand of NC_064617.1, from coordinate 46,872,514 downwards.
ATAGTTGTTCACTGACACACCTTTTCAATAAATCTACATTAAAATCACCAGCAATCGCTATTTCTTCGTGTTTTATTGTGAGATGGGACAAGAGAGCTTCCAGATTTTTTATTAAGACGTTAAAGTTTCCTGAAGGTGCTCTGTATATACTTACTATTATAAAGGACTTACTATGAAATACTACTACTGTTGCACAAGCTTCTAAGTGCTGCTCTGAGTAAAAGTTATTAACATCAATACTCTAGGACTCAAAACAGTTTCTGAGAAATGTGAGAACTCCTCCTTTCTCCATATTTTCTCTACAGAAGTAGAGTAACATGTAACATATCTATACCAGTGGTCACATGATGTTTAGAGAGGTGGATTATATCAACTGGTTTGCTCAACTCTAATTCTTCAACACAAATAAGCAACTCATTAAGATTATCCCTTAGTCCTCAGATATTCTGATACAATAAGGATAACTGATTTTGTGCACTGGCTGAATTACAAATGGAGGAACCTAATTTTTCTGTCTGTTTTTGAGTAATTTCAGTTTCAGTCACAGACTGTCTGCATGAATTGTGTACATTAAAATTAGCTTTCTGGCTACCTGTTTTATCAGTGTGACAGTAATTTTCAGTCTGTCTCTGAACATCTTTTGTTTCTGCCATCCCTACCCTAAAAACAGCTGCTCTGTCACTTGTAACCACTGGTACTTTACCACTTGTGATAATGACCCCCCCCCCCCCCTTCCCCTAAAGTTATTTGATATTAGCACAGACAGTTTTCCCTTTCCTGTTGAGGTGAAGGCCGTGCTTAGTATAGTCCCACCTACTGACAGTCTCAACAAGAACCACACCAATATGAGACTCCATACCTGATCCAAAAAGTTATTTCACCTCTTAAATAACTCTCCTAACAGAAGAGTTTCAATGAGACCAGTAATGGTGCCTCAGAACATATATATGTCCAACATCAGTATGTCTCATTGCTGAAGCTATCTTTATCACTTCATCCTCAACTGAATAATTTTGATCCCTGCCTATATTGCTGCCTGCCCCACCCACTATTACCATAGTGTCTTCCTTTGTGAAGTCTTTCAAAGTGAATCTACATCCTCTATCACCTGACCCACACTCGCAATAGGTTTAAAAAACTTAAGCCCTGGTAATCTGATCCTAAAACATACTGCAGCAGTTGCTTAACATTTCTACCATGTGTACTATCTAACAACAAAACTTTCTTCTTCTTTACGACTTTTTCTGACTTCTTACCTCTCAAAAACTGTTTGAAAGTTTGTTTCTACTCCTAATCTACTTATGGCTCATCAGTTTCCATCTGTTACAACACACAAAACCTATTTTCCACATTGACAACAACACTGTCTGAGAAAGTTCTATTCCTATTTCATCTATAACCTGTTTTCATTTCCCACCTCTCTTTTCCCTTCTTCCCCTTTAACCTCTCCAGATCTTGGTAGACCTTATCTAGTTCCACCAGAAGGGCAACAATTTTCTCCTCCTGTTCTACTATTTTCCTATCTCTACAGCAAATCCTACACAACCAATGAGCCTTGTTTACTTCCCCAATTCCCACACCACTACAGTCACCCATATGAAATATACTACAACAACTCTCATACCATGTCCTGGAACTAACAATCCTATGGTAAGTCATGCACTTCTCATCATGGAAAACAAATTTTAGCTTTATATATACAATATCAGGGCTAAAGTCTAGATGTCTAGATTGGAACCAATGCCAGCTAGGACAGTGTTTCTCTATTTTTCATAGGTTGGCAACATGTCATTTTGTATAACTGATGGGATGACAGTTTCACGTAACAACTGAGACATGAGAAAATAGTAAATGCATTTCTGGTAGCAAAATTAAAACTGCTCACTTCTTCTCAGTTGATTCATGGTTTTTATCTTTGTTGGCATTTTGTGATTTTCTTTTGAGTTGTGGCTGCCTACTTCATTAAACTGGCTGATTTGTAGCTCCAATGAATTTTTCACATAAAAGGAGACTTTCTCTCGGGATGAAGGCTGTAATGACAGATTAATCTGTAATGTATGCTAAGATGCAGATTAGTTTGGAAGATGATAAATTCCTTGTAAGATGGCAAGTCAATGAATGTATCATGAAAAAACATTCTCTTGATATGAAAGCAGAAATTCAAAAGACAGTCAGTAATCACAAATTATGCACAGGAAACATTTCTGTTGATTCTTATTTTGACTATATCTTACATACCATACATCTACTGTGTTTACTATGATGAATATTTTTTTAACTCTTGTGAATACTACCACCTTTTTTTCCAAGAACACATAGTGATTTGCACAGCCATATTGATGTGAGAATGTGACAATATTCCTTCATCTCTTGTCATGAAAGACATAATCTGCCAGCAGCTCTGGTATTGTCTGTGTAGAGCCAGCATCTGCACACACCCTTTTATTTTCATCATACCTGATAGTGAGTATAGATAACATTTCTGCACAAAACACATTATGTATGCATTGTTATTTTGCCATATTCGATAGAAAAAATTGTTACCTGATGTTTGACACATAGTCATAGAAGAAATCTTGGTCCACAGAAATATCTTTCCACAACTCCCAACGCACATGAGATATGCAGTTTAGTGTCTGGTTGAACACGGAGAGTAGCAGTGATCTGTAAAATACCAAAGCATAAATTATAACGTAAAGAGCCTGAATTCAAGATCTTGTTTTCAAAAGTTACTACTGGCCACAGAGGAGAGGTATTCAATCTATGTCAGAGTTCATCACCCCATAAAAAACAGCTGAAGTAAATGTACATGTCATATGACACTGATTGCTGGAATATCCCATGGGGTATCATCAGCCACCTGCTGGAAAGACTGTTTTTCCTCCATGCACATTGGCTCTTGTGGATATGTGAGAGCTGTGTCATATAATACATACTTATATTGTGTTGGTGAGTGTGCTGGATGCATGCATAGTATATAGTTATGACTGTATTGTGTGATGATGATGATGATGATGATGATGATGATGAGAGAAGGGTGAGGGTAAAACCCAGTGACAGCCTACTCCCCTCAAATAGTGCCAATGGGATTGCTGAGCTTAAATCCTCATCTGTTGGGCAGATCATAATCAACAGTGTCACATGCCCTAATTTCATGAGATACAGTGGAGAGGTTTGGAATTTAATCCTGGTCATTGACATGGAGTGGTGATCAGGAACTTATTGATTGTGCAGTAGTGCTTGATTTAGTTTGGGAAAGTTTGCCTGAAGAACGTGAATTTCCTGTTGTGTATGCGCATGAATCTGTTTATTGTTATCATGGTGAGCCTCATCCAGACGGTTGCTGTGGTAAAATTGTGTCTTTGGGTCGGTCAGTGATGTTGACATACCGCCTAGTCAGAAATATAGTAAGGCTGGTGGCCCTGTTGAGGTTAGTGGTCCTTGGCCAGAGAGTGGTGCGTGCTGAGTTGCAGATGTAGACAAGGGCTTGATTACAGTAAGCACATTCAAATGGCTGCAAGTTGCCGTATTTATGTACAGAAGATGAGGCCTGCACAGGATACATTACTGTGGAGAGCTGCATCAAACCAGTCTTTGGACTGTGGACAATAACAACAATAATATGTACTGCACTTGTGAATATATATTGTTTCAAGCAGAAGTTTAGCTTTCTGTCGAACAACATCAGAACCGCCAACACAATATAAACAACAGAATTCAACTAATCTGCTCCATACAAGTTTTGCACGACACTCTTAACCTTGATAGTTTGTGTTGTTTTTACTTTTATTTATTTTTTATTGTTAGAGACCTCTTTCTCAATACTCTTTAGACCTTAGGAAATCACTATATACAGTTTTGAGAGGAATGAAGGTGCACTTTTGTTCTGTTTAGTGTGTCAACATGCCTCAAGGGGGTCATTTGAAGCTTATACTGGGTGTACAGTGCCACTTTACTGCAAGAAGGGCTGACAACATGGGAAGTTGTCTGGCTTGGCATATATCCACCATAATGTCATTTGAACATTCAACCACGATAATGAAACACGAATTAGTTAAGATCTGCTTTTTAGTAGTTGCCCATAGTCAACAACATTAGGTGACAACAACTGTCTACAAATTATGGTTTGTTACACACTCTAAGAGAATGCAACAGAACTGTGTGCTGCTTTTCAGGAGTAACTGGTAGGCTGTGTCAATCCAGAGGGTGTGCAACCATCTTCATGTGATTAATTTGTCTCTCTGCATTCTTCTCAATTTCACTATAGTGGTGTGTTAAGGAGATGTACAAGCAAACACCTGGAATGGTGTTGGGTTCTCCTCACTGATGAATGTAGGATTTGCATGACACCTGATGATTGTCACAGAAACATATGCAGGTGGCCAGGTACCAATGGCATCTCATTCATTCATGTTAACGCCACAGTTTCACAGTTGTAGGTCAGTCATGATTTTGTTGAGTATTATGTATGGATATTCAATGCTTATCAGGAGTAATTTGAGGTTTAAGCAGTACTGGGGCAGGAATGTCCAACCTATTGTTTGGCACTACAGTCAAAATTTCGATGAGGGGTTCTTATTTCAAAATAATATTACACAAGTACACTGACATTGTCTTGTGAACAGAAAGCTGGAGTCAACTTAATAGAATGGCCTGCAGTGCTTTCTAACCTTTTCTTATGGTTTCATCACTGTATTTCTTTCATTTCTTGATCCCCTTCCATTTATGACCAGCCGTGTTTACAAATATGGATGTCGTACATAACTTTTTTGAACAGTTCCTTTCAGTTTTCCTTCAAGCTGAATAAAATTTATATGTATACTGTGATAAAAACATGACATTCCAGAAAGTTTTCTGGTACGCATATGTTACTGTGTTGACAGCAGTGTAATATACCTATCTTTTAATGTTTGTATGACACATTTTGGATCAGATAGGTGATTCAGGATTCAGAGAGATATGTTTTTAAATAAAGTTCAATACCTACATTATACCAATGTTAATATGCCTGAAACTTAAGATCCATCTCACAGTATCCAAGGGATACATTGTTTTTCACAATAAAAGCTAATGTAAAAAACGAGACAACCACAAAATCAATTCCTAGCAAGGACTGCCAAGATTATTCCACTTCTTCAACTGTTGCATTATGCGAGACTGTAATTTATTTCCATAAAATAATATTGCATGCATTTTGGAAAAGAAGCTATTTGTAGTCATGGAAAAGTCATGGGAGATACTGATCTAACTGTAACTCTTTTGTTATGCATATGCCGAACATAATGAACAGCCTTCAGCTTCAGCACGCACACCAGCCACTCTCATATTTGTCCATTAATGGGAAGGATGTGTAACAAGTCAGGTGTACATTACTTAATCTGTACAGATCTACCGTACCAAAAATAAGCATTCAATGCTATTCATATTTATGCCAGATAAATTTAATCAAGTAAATCAGAAAGAAATCTGACATTCTGAAAACAGCTGGTTTCTCCCTCAGTTAGTTAGATATTAAACAGCTGCAGTTTTATAAGAATCTCTGCTGCTTGCCATGTAGGTAAAAGAACTTTCCTTCAACCTTTGAATGTAGATATTCAGATAATTTCAGATAGATAGGCTGATTACACATATGTCTGGTGTTCTTCCCAACTGGTTTGAATTCCACTTTCTTGCTTTGGGTTTGCTCCGAGCTTGTTCAATACTTGTGGGCAAGAGTATATAACCCTTCTTGACAAGGAGGCAAAGTCTACAAGAAAACAATTTTTGTGCCTTTTATTGTTATTGTATAGATCACAGTTCAGTTGAAATGAAGTTTTTTTGTCAGCAACAAAACCCAGTAAGGAGTAAATGTTTTGGGAAGTGAGTGTAACAACTTCAACACATCCTTAAAACTGATTCTGGAAGATGTATGGCTATCTATTTTACACAACTTTCTCATTGCTTCCTTGTGCTTGGTAAACACTGTTTATACAATTACATACCTATCAGAAGTGTATTTTACTTACATGCCATTATGTATGATCATCGATTTTTACTTCTTTGTTAAAGGTCATTATTGTTTGTTTGAAATCATATAATATGAGTTTTTGCGAGATTAAGACATAGGTCTACACTGTTTGCTGTGAACCAATGTTATTTCATCTGGTTGAGTTTAGGGCTCTGATTAGTATTCTTCTGCTTATTAGTATTCTTCTGCTAGCGACAATCGTTAGTTTTTTATACACCATTTAAAATAATTGCAGCACTGTACATCTTATCACTGGAGTCTTCCAAAATTTTTGTTGTTGTTAACCTATTTGAACTCCTTCCTGAGGCATGGGCAGTCTTTTCTTTTGAAAAAAGTGTCACATAAATCATTACATTAAATAACTTCAACTTCACACACAGTGCTTCTTCTACCACTTGCGTGTTGGAGATGTGTGAACGTGACTTGACTTGTGGACATTACCATCTGAGAGTCATTATGCCCTAGTGGCATAGAATGGTGCGCTGCTTGACATGTCCTCATGTGTGCTGATGTTGGTTGAGCATGTCGGCGCAGGGCAGGTGCTAACGGTCGAGAGAGTGTTGTCTCCTGCACATCATGATCACAGAGTTCAACAATTTTCATTCAGGCAGAAGGTCAGGCTACCATATTCCACACATCCAGTGAAGCTTGTTGATAGAGTAAGGATGCTGACATTGTTGAAGGCTGCACAGTTGATGTAAGACTGGTGCACCAACTACTTGTAGTGATCTCGCAGTGGTTGCACATCTGCTAGCTGGTGCAGCACATGTGTGATATTAGCAAGGTAGGTGAATTGCAGCCTGGAGTGCTCTATTTTGAATAGTCTGTAGGCACCTGATGTGGATTTTGGTGGCACTGCCCCAAACAGCTGCCGCATATTTCAGAAATGGGAGTACGAGGCAATTGGAGAGGGTGATTCCAATACATGGTGGCAGTGTGTAAGAACAGTGCAGCACCAGGGAGAGATCCTGGAGTTATCATAGCACTCTGCATCAGACATCGCTAGTGTGGTGCCACTACGTAAGATGCTGGTCGAAAGTGACACCAAGACTCAAACAGTTGTGGACCATGGGAGGGGAGTTCCTTGTACAGTAAATTGTTGGAGAGCAGGTGGAATGTTTCTCATGGTGATAATGATCGCCTGCAGTTTAGCCACATTAAACGGAAGCTATGCCCAAGCTACAAGATTGTCAGCTGCATGTTGCAGATGTGTCATTGCTAAGGCATTGTTTCTGCACTTCATGAAGAGCACCATGTCATCTGCGTGTACAGTAATCCGACCTGGTGGCATATATGATTTGTAGGGAATGTAGAGTAACTGTCCCAGTAAGGAGCCTTGAGTGACTCCAGCATGGATAACATGGCAGGTAGACATTCCAGATCCAGCTTGAACATGAAACTTCCAGTCCTGGAGGTAGCTGTTGATCAACGTGAAATTAGAAGCAGACACAAGTAGACCTATACTTGCATAGGGAAGAATACAAGACTACTTACAGTTTTGATTTTGACTGGATGTCACACGTTTTAACAAAAGTTCAGTAATGAAAAATTAAAAGAAAATAATGCACTATTTCTCTGAAGCTTTGGGTGCACTAACAGTTCCACTGTCACTTGCATGTGTGTGTGTGTGTGTGTGTGTGTGTGTGTGTGTGTGTGTGTGTGTGTGTGTGTGTGTGTGTGTGTGTTTGTGTGTGTGTTTTCTCAGATGTGTCGCTACTATCTGAAGTGTTGATGTTGACAATGAGGTAACAGATGTACCAGTGGCTACATCCATTACGCTGCTGTGCCTTCAGTAATCCTTCCCAGGGATTTCAAAGTCCTCATTCAGTTTTCCTCAGCTACAGCCCGAAAAGAAGCATCTGCAGGTCTGTCACTATGCAGTGTATTACTTTTATTTTTCAATGAAGGCACAGAAAAAAAGTTGTTGTTGTGGTCTTCAGTCATGAGACTGGTTTGATGCAGCTCTCCATGCTACTCTATCCTGTGCAAGCTTCTTCATCTCCCAGTACCTACTGCAACCTACATCCTTCTGAATCTGCTTAGTATATTCATCTCTTGGTCTCCCCCTACGATTTTTACCCTCCACGCTGCCCTCCAATACTAAATTGGTGATCCCTTGATGCCTCAGAACATGTCCTACCAACCGATCCCTTCTTCTAGTCAAGTTGTGCCACAAACTCCTCTTCTCCCCAATTCTATTCAATACCTCCTCATTAGTTACGTGATCTACCCATCTAATCTTCAGCATTCTTCTGTAGCACCACATTTCGAAAGCTTCTATTCTCTTCTTGTCCAAACTAGTTATCGTCCATGTTTCACTTCCAGACATGGCTACACTCCATACAAATACTTTCAGAAACGACTTCCTGACACTTAAATCTATACTCGATGTTAACAAATTTCTCTTCTTCAGAAACGATTTCCTTGCCATTGCCAGTCTACATTTTATATCCTCTCTACTTCGACCATCATCAGTTATTTTGCTCCCCAAATAGCAAAACTCCTTTACTACTGTAAGTGTCTCATTTCCTAATCTAATACCCTCAACATCACCCGACTTAATTCGACTACATTCCATTATCCTCGTTTTGCTTTTGTTGATGTTCATCTTATATCCTCCCTTCAAGACACCATCCATTCTGTTCAACTGCTCTTCCAAGTCCTTTGCTGTCTCTGACAGAATTACAATGTCATCGGCGAACCTCAAAGTTTTTATTTCTTCTCCATGGCTTTTAATACCTACTCCAAATTTTTCTTTTGTTTCCTTTACTGCTTGCTCAATATACAGATTGAATAACATCGGGGAGAGGCTACAACCCTGTCTCACTCCCTTCCCAACCACTGCTTCCCTTTCATGCCCCTCGACTCTTATAACTGCCATCTGGCTTCTGTACAAATTGTAAATAGCCTTTCGCTCCCTGTATTTTACCCCTGCCACCTTTAGAATTTGAAAGAGAGTATTCCAGTCAATATTGTCAAAAGCTTTCTCTAAGTCTACAAATGCTAGAAACGTAGGTTTGCCTTTCCTTAATCTTTCTTCTAAGATAAGTCGTAAGGTCAGTATTGCCTCACGTGTTCCAGTATTTCTACGGAATCCAAACTGATCTTCTCGGAGGTCAACTTCTACTAGTTTTTCCATTCGTCTATAAAGAATTCGCGTTAGTATTTTGCAGCTGTGACTTATTAAACTGATAGTTTGGTAATTTTCACATCTGTCAACACCTGCTTTCTTTGGGATTGGAATAATTATATTCTTCTTGACGTCTGAGGGTATTTCGCCTGTTTCATACATCTTGCTCACCAGATGGTAGAGTTTTGTCAGGACCGGCTCTCCCAAGGCCGTCAGTAGTTCCAATGGAATGTTGTCTACTCCGGGGGCCTTGTTTCGACTCAGGTCTTTCAGTGCTCTGTCAAACTCTTCACGCAGTATCGTATCTCCCATTTCATCTTCATCTACATCCTCTTCCATTTCCATAATATTGTCCTCAAGTACATCGCCCTTGTATAAACCCTCTATATACTCCTTCCACCTTTCTGCCTTCCCTTCTTTGCTTAGAACTGGGTTTCCATCTGAGCTCTTGATGTTCATACAAGTGGTTCTCCTATCTCCAAAGGTCTCTTTAATTTTCCTGTAGGCAGTATCTATCTTACCCCTAGTGAGATAAGCCTCTACATCCTTACATTTGTCCTCTAGCCATCCCTGCTTAGCCATTTTGCACTTCCTGTCGATCTCATTTTTGATATGTTTGTATTCCTTTTTGCCTGCTTCATTTACTGCATTTTTATATTTTCTCCTTTCATCAATTAAATTCAATATTTCTTCTGTTACCCAAGGATTTCTACTAGCCCTCGTCTTTTTACCTACTTGATCCTCTGCGGCCTTCACTACTTCATCCCTCAAAGCTACCCATTCCTCTTCTACTGTATTTCTTTCCCCCATTCCTGTCAATTGTTCCCTTATGCTCTCCCTGAAACTCTGTACAACCTCTGGTTCTTTCAGTTTATCCAGGTCCCATCTCCTTAAATTCCCACCTTTTTGCAGTTTCTTCAGTTTTAATCTACAGGTCATAACCAATAGATTGTGGTCAGAGTCCACATCTGCCCCTGGAAATGCCTTACAATTTAAAACCTGGTTCCTAAATCTCTGTCTTAAAATTATATAATCTATCTGATACCTTTTAGTATCTCCAGGGTTCTTCCATGTATACAACCTTCTATCATGATTCTTAAACCAAGTGTTGGCTATGATTAAGTTGTGCTCTGTGCAAAATTCTACCAGGCGGCTTCCTCTTTCATTTCTTAGCCCCAATCCATATTCACCTACTACGTTTCCTTCTCTCCCTTTTCCTACACTCGAATTCCAGTCACCTATGACTATTAAATTTTCGTCTCCCTTCACTATCTGAATAATTTCTTTTATTTCATCATACATTTCTTCAATTTCTTCGTCATCTGCAGAGCTAGTTGGCATATAAACTTGTACTACTGTAGTAGGTGTGAGCTTCGTATCT